>NC_056746.1:496822039-497122039 GCF_019279795.1 Protopterus annectens | reverse complement strand
GATCTGATCCTCAGTTCCAACTTGGCCGTATACTCCAGACTTTGGATCCAACTCTCGAGCTCCTCTCTCTACCCATAATTCCTTAGTCCATCCTCATTACATCAGATCGAATTTGTTTCCATAAAACCTGTATAGCTAGACAGAGACAGGAATAGCTGACAGAAAAAGGAAGTGCTCAAACCCAAAATTTTAAGTTCCAAAACACAGTCCAACAGGTCTCTCCAGAATATGTAAGGATGGGGGATGGATGGGAGGAAAGTTCAGTAAGAAAGAAAATGGACAATACAGATGCCTAGTTATGGTGAGTACATAACTTTTAAATCTGATGTCCTTTTCATTCTTCCTCAACACATGGGACAGAGTCCCCAGCTACGTTAATTTTGGATGACCCTCTTGGAAGGATACTCTGGAGTACTGCCGAAGCAAGGGTGGCTCTGTTTCCTTGTAATGGGTAACAAAAGGCATGAGCATTTGACTATGTAGCTGCTGCACAAATATCATCAATAAATGTTCTTGACCAAAAAGCAGACGAAGCTGCCATGGATCTGGCTGAATGAGCCTTGGATCGTTTCGGTAAAGGAATGCCTGGTTGAGAACAGATCAAAGAAATACAATCAATAATCTATTTGGCTAAAGTGATTTTAAAAACTGGGAAACCCAGTCTTTTTCATGAAAAAGAACCAAATAGTTGATCTGATTTTCTCAGTTGTTTTGTCCTGTGAAGATAAAATAAAACTGTCTGTATACATCAAGGAGATGAAGCACGCATTCTCCTTTATATGAACAATCTGGGAAGAAGACTGGTAAGTGAGTGGATTGGTTAATGTTAGTTTCATAGGCTAGTTTAGGTAAAAAGGAAGGGTTTGTCCATAAGGTAACCCTATCTTTAAGGAAAATAATGTAAGGAGTCTTTAAAGAAGAAACCTGGAGTTAAGATTTCTACTTCACAGAAGTAATGGCTACTAAGAAGATTGTTTTCCATGAAAATAATTTTAAATCAGTTTTAGCTGAACGTTCAAAAGGTTTCTTAGACCTTGTAGCAAAACAGTCAGATCCCAGGGAGGTGAAGGATCCTTTATCAGAGGTCGGAAAAGAAAAAATCCTCTTCAGAAATGCTTTGTACACTTTGGATGTATCCAAGGAAAAATGTTTGTCTCTTGTGTGAAAATTAGAGATAGCTGGTAAATACAACTTAATCATAGAGAAACTAGCTCCTCCTTTAAAAAGGATTGCCAACAATTAAGTACTGCAGAAACTGGAGCAGAAAAAGGATCAAGTTCTTTTTTCAAGGCCCAAAGGGAGAATCTTTTCCCCTTGCTCTTATAAACTTTCGTAGTAGAGTCTGTGAAGACTGGTAGAGAAGGGTGAAGGCTGCCAGCCTAGTCAAATAGAATTTGATACATAATTCTGGCATTTGTAAATATAAATGTAAAATACAGGCTTGTGTCTTAAATGTAAAGAAATGCTGTTTCAACAATGTGGCAACATTGCCATCTGCTGTAAGGAAAACCAAGTCAAGCATTTCAAATCTTTCTTTTGAAATTAAAATTATTTAATCACTGCCTTTGATGTTTTACAACTGGACTCCGGTCTGGCTAGAGGAAAGCATCCTGCCTATTGTTTTAAGGCTAAAGTTTATGACCAAAATTTACATATGGAATGTCCTTTATTGAGATGGTCTTCACCTGTTGCCCCTGGGATTCAGGTTACTGGCTAAGGCTCTTGCCACCTCTATAGTGCCTTTTTAGGCAAAGTTCAAAGGACAAAACCACCACCTTAACAAGTACAAGCATGCAAAATCTGAAGGTAATGCTACCCAATGCTAGAAGTCTACACCTCAAAATGCACTCTCTTGAGGCACTCCTAGAAATGGAGAACATCAATATCTGTGCAGTAACTGAGACCTGGTTCAAGGCTCCAGAGAGCACCCCTGCAATACCAGGCTACAACTCTTACCACACTTTTCGGCCACCAAACCAGGATTGAAACACTAAAGGTGGAGGAGTGTCCATATTCACCAAGGATACTCACACCACCAGGTTAGCTGCCCAACACAACACGTCTGAAATTCTCCAGGTGCAACTAACACTAGGTAAGACTGCAATCCAAATTGTAGCTTGCTACAGATCCCCCACCATGTCCCAAGATTCTCACTACACCTTTCTAAACATACTGGAAAACATTAATATACAACCAAACACCCTAATACTGGGTGGTTTCAACTACCCTGCCATTAACTAGGAAAAATACTTGTGTACCAACACCTTTGCCCAATGGTTCTTAGAATTCATAAATTCCAATGCCCTGGATCAACTAATCCATAGTCCCACCAGGGGCTCCAATATCCTAGACCTGGTCATTACCAACACGGAAAATTGATGCTCAAGACCTATGGTCACCCCCTCGATGGTCAGGTCAGACCATAAGCTAATCACCCTTAACATCTACATCCCACCCCCACCCCCCCCCACCCCCCAGTAAAGAAACCTCCATAAAAAACTTCTCCAAAGCCAGCTTTGTGCTACTCAAGTCAGAAGTTACAAACTTCATGACACCCATGCAGATGGGAATTGAAAGTTCGACTGCTGAGTCCTACACTAAGGCACTGTACGAGCACATCCACTCATGCATAAATCGTGCCATCCCAGATAGAACCAAGATGCTCTCCTCCAAAAAAAAGGAAGCCAATCTGGTGGTCCCCTGCCATAAACAAACTTTACAACAAAAGGAAGAAACTGTTGCAGAAAAGAGGAAAATCCCAGTATGCAAAAAACTCCCTTACCAGCCTCAGTAAGAAGTTGAGATCCCTCATAAAATTCTCCAAAGCTAGTTACGAAAATAAAATTGCCAAAGATTCCAAAAGACAACCACAAGGCATTCTATAACTATGTCAAGACTCTAAATGGCAATACTCAGATCTGCTCTGAGCTACAACAGAATGGCATTAAATATACTGACCCCAAGGATATTGCCAATATCCTAGCAGATCGATTCAGTGCCAACTTCACCCCACTCTCACCCCCTAAATGGCCCATCTCAATACCGGAAGATTGCCAAATTCTGGTAATAACGGCCACACAGGTAAAAAAACACACTCTCCAAAGCTAAGAATACAGCATTCATGGGACCAGATGACGTCCCGGGCTGTGTACTACACAAACTACAAAATGAACTGGCACCTCACCTAAGTGTCATGTTTAATCATACCCTCACCTCAGGCTTCATGCCCACTGAGTGGCACACAGCTACAGTTATCCCACTCCACAAGGGAGGATCCACCTTGGATCCCGGGAACTACCACCCCATCAGTCTAATGAGCCTGATCTGCAAAGCCATGGGACGTATTATCATGGAACTTATAAACAAAGACATTGGCAACCTTAAAACATTAGACCCCACCCAGTTTGGGTTCATGAAGGGTCGATCTTGTCTCCTGAACCTGATTGACTTCTTCAAATCAGTCTCCAGAGCTGTGGACGAGGGTAAGGCAGTCAACACAGCCTATCTGGACCTCGCCAAGGCCTTTGACACCATCCCCCCACTCTGGAATCATAGATAAATTTACTAAGCTGGGCATTAATCCCTATGTCACTTCATGGGTTGCCAACTGGCTTACTGACAGAACCCACACTGTAAAAGAAGCTGACTCCAAATTCATCTACAGACAAGTGACAAGTGGAGTACCTCAGGGTTCAGTCCTGGGACCTCTCTTGTTTTGCATCTACTTCTCTGAAGTACAGGCCAACACTATGGGAGTCTGGCTAACAAAGTTCACAGATGACTGCAAACTGGGAGCCATTATTGAATCCCCAAATGATGTGGATACTCTACAAAAGGGCCTTACTGAAACAGATGCTTGGTGCCAGAGCCATGGACTCAAGCTCAATGCCAAGAAATGTATAGTTATCCCCTTTGGGAAAAAACATATACCCATGAATTATCATATAGGTGGCAGTACACTAAACACCGGAAGTGTGATAAGAGACTTAGGGGCACAGGTGGACAGTGGTCTCACCTTCAATAACCACATCACCACAACAGTCAGGAAATCCTTCTATGCGGCACACCTCATCACTAAGGGCTTTTCATCCAGAAGAAAGGAGGTCATTGTCCCACTGTACTCATCTCTCATTAGACCCATTATAGAATACAACGCCCCATTTGGTATGTACCTCACAAGACATCTGCAACAACTGGAAAGGCCGCAGAAATAACTCACTAAAAGAATCACAGGCCTAAAGCAGATGCCCTATGCTGACCACCTTATAAAACTCCAGCTATACTCTGTCGCATATCGTCTACTCCAAGGCGATCTCTGCTTAACATACAAGGCCATGTCAAACCCAGAGCTGTTGGACATGCTACACTTAAAGAAATCCCAATCTCTCAGAGCCACACACTCCAGGACTCTAAATCTTGTCATTACAATAAACAAAACATGCTGGAGGGATAGGTTCCTGACCCAGAGACTCCCTAGACTCTGGAAAAGACTGCCCATACATGTCAAGCAGAGTGCCTCTTTGGCACTCTTCAAAGGGAACTTTGATGATTGGATGGGAGAAAGGAACTTCACCCCGGGAACACATCAGTCACCCTGCTAGATAGGGGTTCAGGGAAGTAAATAGTGTGGGAAGAAATAGCCAGGGTATTGTTATGGCTAGGCTTGTATAGGCCCTAGGGCCAATTGCCTAGTACCAACCTATGAACCTATTGCTCTAAGTGTAAAAGAATGTAAATGCAGCTTTGGTGGGCCTGGGAACCAGGAAAGTGTAAAGAAATGATGTAATGTTTTATCAGAACTGCAGTTTCAATTTAAACAGTGAGAACCAGAGATTATTAAGCATTTATGTCTTGATATCCAACTTATCAGCACTCTGCCTGTTGTCTTAAGTAAGTTACTTCAGAAGTATGTTTTCTTGTAGTAACAGCTAGGAAATTAGAAGAAAGTTAGACTAAGTGTTTTTCTGTTATGTCCAAACTGTACCACTGAATTATTTTAAGTTTCTGTGCGATCTCTGAACTCTTGAATAGCACTGTGGTATAGTAGCATTGTCTTGTGTTTTTAGTATTTATTATTAAATAATTTTTAAACCATTTTCAACTGTGGCTGGTTTATGTAGAGAAAAGTTAATCTCTAGTGTACATTGCATATTTATAGAGTTTACTGTTTAAGCCACTCATAGCTTTAGCCCTCAATTATACTACCAATTGGATAATAATATTGCACAATAATAACTGGACACCCTTTTAAGGGCCTTTGGGTATCTGATAATTATTAGCTGGTGGTGGCAGTAATTACTACCATATAGTCTGGGTATAGGGTCACAGCTGGAGAATCTGTGTGAGCCCTTCCCAGGAGTATATGTAAAGTTGTATAAATACATATCTCAAAGTGTGTGTGTGTGTGTGCGTGTGTGTGTGTGTGTGTGTGTGTGTGTGTGTGTGTGTGTGTGTGTGTGTGTGTGTGTGTGTCAGCTACTTGGACAGGGACAAAGCACTGGTTGGACAGAGAAGGTACTGGAGGTTAGCTTGTCAGCTAGGCTGAGATCTGGACCCTATAGCTGTGCCAGTGGGGAGTCTTATTGGGGAACTGGGGAGCAAGGGAGTAACCAGCCCCAGACTGACTGTGATCTCTGTGTGCACTTAAGGGAAACTGTACTTTACTGTGTGTATTTGTTATCCCTTCCTCTTATATGAGATGCCCTCTCTGGTGTTAGTGGTGAGGATTGAGGCTCCTTGATTGCTGGCCCAGGGCACGGGCGTCACTGAGTCTTTTTGTGAAGATAAAATGATGGAAAACACCGGGGAAGAAGACCTGGGCTGTCTAACCATTACTGAAGGTGGAGAAACCATGGTGTTAGTTTGAAGGCCTGGATACTGAGATGTTTAATTTCTGATGGGTGTGACAGGAAATTCAGAGATGGCACCAGCATCCATGGAGGATGAAGATGAGAGCACATAGGGGAACTATACTTGTCAAAGCCAGAAGGGGGCAATGAGGATGACTGAGCTCTTCAGATGGCTTGCTTTCTGTAGAAATTTTGGAATAAAAGGAAGCGGAGGATAAGGATAAAGAAGAACAGAGGGCCAAACATGGACTAGAGCATCTCTCGGTGACTCCCTCTCAAGGGGGATAAGAGCAAAGTACCTGCTGTGTTTGTTGTGGGGGGACGCAAAGCCTTTGCACCGAGGGTGGCCCCAAAGAAGGAAAATCCTTTCCTCAACAGACTGATTAACAGAGCACTCGTGAAGCATCAAAATGGATCTGTTTATTTGTCCACTAACACATTGGTTTTCCTCGGTATGTGCATTGCAACTAGAAAGTGGTCTGAGCAGATTGTCCATTCTCACACTCTCATGGCCTCTCTGCATAGGGGATAATTTCAAGTTCCTCTTTGTCTGTTGATGGACCAGACCATAGACATGTTGTTGGTCTGACTCACAATAGTTCCTACAGGAAAAGCATCTTGAAAGGCCTGCATTGCTAGTAGGACTGCTCTCATCTTGAGTCCAGTCATATGCATAATGGTCTCTTCAGGGACCACATGCCTTGGACCTTCCTTCCCAAGAAATTCCCCCCATCGAGGGGGGGGGCAGCAGAATAAAAGGTCATCCTGGGTGAATGTCATCTGACTGGATCCAACGACTGATGTGACATTTGCAAACAGGAGTAAGTTTGACTGGAAAAGATAGGGGTTGTTAAAGAATAGACCAATGAAAAGCCAGAGTCCATCAAAGGACACACAAAGAATCATGCTAAAGGAATTAGCACAATGGCTGTTTGCCATGGATCCTAGTGCTTGAAGAACTGATCTGGCTGTGGGGGATGGATGGGAGAGAAGAAGATGGACCTGATTCCTGAGGGTGGTGGTGACTATACGATGAAGTAGTAGTGACGCTATCTGTGTTGCTATATCCAGATGTGTACCAATGAACTCCAAGCTCTGGACTGGTGTCAAATTTGATTTAGCATAATTTATTGTTATCTCCAGTAACTGACAAATCTGGAGCAAATAGTCCCTGGACTGTTGGAGAAGAAGCTTAGAGGGAGCAATAAGGAGCCAGTCATCCAGATATAGAAACACTCGGAATCCTTTGAGTCTCTGAAGAGCAGCGACCACTGCCATGCATTTGGTAAACAACCTGGGAGCTGTAGTGAGTCCAAAGGGCAGGGCTCTGAAATGGTAATGAGTGGCTCCCAACCGAAAGTGTAAATGTCTTCTGGATCACCTGTCTATTTTGATGTGATAGTAAAGCATCCTGATGACCTATGGACAACATACGATCGTCCTTGTGAAGAAGTGGCAAAACAGATTGTACCATGACCATTCAGAACTTCAATTCTTTACATACTGGTTCAAACTGCAGAGATCCAAAATTGGTCTGAGGTCCTCTGTCTTTTTGGGCACTAAAAAGAGGCATGAGTGAATTCTGAATCCTATTTGGTCTGGTAGCACCTCTTGGATGACTCTTGTCTAGCAGCTTTTGAATTTATTGTGCTGCCTCTTTACATTGACTGGATGGAATGTTGGGAAGTTTCTTTCTTTTTTGAAAAAAAAGTTGGAAAAATGGAATGGACTAACCTCTGCATATTATTTTTAACACCCAAGAATCTTCCGTTATATTTGCCCATGATGTTGAATTCACGATTTTTCAACTTTTGATGGATGGCTCTGACAAAGTCCTTGAGGACTTTGTCAGGGAGTGTATTCTGTGCTCCGATGGAGCAGACTTAGTAGCTGTATTGGGGGGGTTTGAGCCCTAGAAGATGGAATCGAAGTGGCAGGTAGAAGGCCTTTTAGAATCAGCTTGTTGTGTTGGTCAGCCAGAGCCCTTTGGTTAAAAGTAAAACAAATAATGTGACTACTACCCAAGTTGCTGGCTCCAAGGCAATAAATGCATTCCTTGTGGGCAACGGAATTTGGAATTTCATGCCTACAAGAAATGCATTTCTTGAAACCTGTCAGTTTATCTGACATGGCAGTTCGTACCAGGCAGTACAATAACTAAACAGTACAATAGGCAATAGAGTAAAAACATTAAAGAAAAATTACACTGTAAAAAGAGTGAATACTATTTTTTTAAGATGGAAATAGGAGGAATTACCAACAATGTTAATTTAACAGGAATACCCTGGATACAGGATAAAAGCAAAATGAGCTATGGTATTAAAAAAATACTAATCAAGAATAGTAGGAAAATTCTAATGCCTGCCAAAAAAAAAAATTAGAATGGAGGACAGAGATCAAAAAGAATAAGAAACTTTTTTAGAGAATAAATAATGAAATAACTCACAAAAGAGAGTAAATTTTGCTCAAGAGAGGAAACTGTGTCTAGGTACGATGGCAGCAAACGAGATATGTGGTAATGGGGATGAACTAAGGCATTACGGGTAGGGAGGAGCTCAAGAGTTGGATCCGAAGTTTGGAGTATGTGGCCGAGTTGGATCCGAGAACTGGATCAGAATCCTTCTGTTGAGGAAGATTGAAAAGGACAACTTAGATCAGAAACATTTACACTAAAAGTTTACACAAGCATTTAAACACGAAAACTCCCTTAGAAATGTAAAGCTGAATCAAAAACATTTAGATTCCTGGTAAACACAACATTTCAGTCAGAAAAACACAAGTTGTTTCTCCTCAGAAAAATAAAAATAGTAGAATGTTTTCCTCAACAGGTTACCCTCCCTGCCTTGAAGGATTTTTAGTTGACCAACTATTTCACATGGCCTGCTGAAGGACAGCACATCTGTGGAAAAAAGCTCTTGAGTATTTTGGCATTTGAGCTGTCCTTATATATGGTGCTTCCCCTTTAGCTTTAAAAAGTTGTCAGGTCAGTGGGAGTAGGACCTAAAAAGCTTAGGTTACTGCAACAGTAATCTATTGTTGAATATATAAAATACATTTAGCTAGCAGTTCATGTAAAGCTCGCATTTACTCCTATATTGTGTACAGATTAATTAATTTTAGTGTAAGGCCAGCAAGTATCTTCTTAAAATCCTTATAAAATTCAGTGGAAATCATACCCAGACCAGGCAATTTATTATTTTTCAGTTTTCCTCCTGCAGTGAAAATTCTACAATACACAAGTTTTTTTCTGGCTGTACAAAACATATTCAGCGATTCAGAAAGAACTACAGAGCTGTAGTAAAAAGGCTCTGTTTCCTCCTTTACGATTCAGTTCACATGAGCTGCAATGAACAAGAAACTCAATATTGACTAAACTGCATTTCTCTGAATTGACAATATCTACTGCAAGTGAAGATCAGCACTTTCTTGCAGTAGGTAATACTGCTAGCTTGTGCTTGGTAGTGGCACAAGCAAACCCCCCCCCCCATCCACTCTCCCAAACAACACAAAGACAGAGTAAAATACAAAGACACATCTGAAAAAGGCTGTTTTAGCCAAAAGTGCTCATTGTTTCTGTTCACTATTTGAATAAAGTGGTTGTTTTATTAGTACACTTGTCTAGTATAAGTGTTTATTTGCAGAGAACAAGCCATGGTGTTTAGCCGAAGATTCCTTCTGTGGTTCTAGTGTTTGTTTTTCGGCTAGCTTCAGCAGTATCTACGGAGCCTTTTTTTGCTGTATAATCTATTTTATGTTATTTTAGTTTAGAGCAATCGTATCTTATCTGCTTCATGAAAAAAGCTGTACACTAGTATCTGTACTAAATTCATGATATGCATGGTTGCCAAGTCTTCTCCTTTAAGTCTTGATATACTAAAATGCTGTTTTTTGTGTTTCTTGCCACGGGATAATAATTTGAAAAACTGTCATTTACAAAAAGTATCACAGGTATCTAATCGATTTTAAATGTCTATTTTTGAGTTTGACATTCTGAGGGTTAAATGCATTCATTTCTAAAGCAAAGTTTTTGAAAGCCATCCATTCAATTTGTGAAAGTTTCCTGTTTTCTATCTTTCCTCGAATAACAATCTACTTGTTTTGTCATTGATTCTATAAAGTCTAATATTTGTAGATAACTTAATAACTTAATGTAATTTGTGGATTCAATTTTTATAACATTGATCAGGTTGTTTAATATAATGCTTAAGTTCCGCAAGCCTTCACCATAACCTTGGACCAATCACATGCTCAGTAGTTTTGTATGTGAAGGGAACTCTAACATGGAATTATTGTTTTTAGATCTAAAGGGGTATATTTTTAAACTCAGATTTAACATTTTCTAAGTGTCAAATAACTTGAAAGATAACAGAAAATTAATTAACTTTTGATAGTGTACTTTACTGAAAAGTGGTAGATGTCTAGTTTTATCCAGTTTGTGGTTTAAAATGGTACTGAAATCACTAGATATATTTTTTTACAAGTTGTGTAAACCTTTGTATAAATCTGCTAGGATCAAATGACTCATAAACTGAAGGCAGCATTAATGTTCTTGTGGCGCACCTAAACTTGATAATAAAGGTTCTACCTTTCTGGTCCATGGTAAGAAGTTATTTATTTATTTATTTACTTATTAACATTTGATTTCCAGGAAAGTCCAACTGCGTAGGAGCCCATCTTCAGCAGCGACCCAGGGAGAACATCTCAAATTCTTGAATATCACAACACCTTCTGACTTAGTATTTATGACAGTATATTTATGAATAATTTTATGTTAACACTCCAGAAAGTACACTTGTTCAAAATCTTACCAGAACGGTAGATGTCCTTGCCTTCACTGCTGCAGTATTCTTAACATACGGGATCGCCTGCCATGAAAGCCCGACATCCAGCCAGTCTACCAAAGACTCCTGTTTCTTTAAAGGTATGCCAAACGTCACCTAAAAGCTCCTTCTGTAGCATAGGGCATAAAGGTGATGTTCAGGCCTATCATGGTCAGAATTGATTTCCACAGTAGGAACAATTAGTTATGTACTCACCATAACGTTAGATGTATGTAGTCCATCTCGCCTCACATTCTTCACTTGTGGGTTCGGAGCCGAATGTCGGCTCCGACTCGGCCTATTTACTAGCTCGAAAGTCTTTGATTGGCTGGGCTAAAATGGTATCTCACAATACACTGCTCCACATCCCCAGATCTAGTTTGCTGCCAACAGAAAAATCATATCTATCGCTCAAAAGTACACACATACTCATGACAACGAGGTCCAACAAATTAACCAAAGGGACTAGTAACTTGAGATATACAAGGAGATACTCCAAATCCTCCAGGTGTGGCGGACGGTGGGTGGGTAATGAAGAATGTGAGGTGAGATGGACTACATACATCTAACGTTATGGTGAGTACATAACGAATTGATGTGATGCAGTCCTATCTCGCCTACATTCTTCACTTGTGGGACAGCGTCCCTAGCACCTACATCCTGGGTGGCTCAATGGAAAATACTCCTGAGCACTGTGGAGCCAAAAGATGACCTGCCCCTGGACACCACATCCAATTTGTAATAGGAAACAAACGTATGAGGAGAAGCCCATGTTGCAGCCGCACATATATCATCCATCGATAACCTAGCTTGAAAGGCTGTGGAAGTGGAAACTGCTCTGGTAGAATGTGCTCTGACTGGAAAAGGCAGACTCTTTTCCCCTGCCTGGTAAATAAAAGAGATGCAACCAGCTATCCACCTAGAAATGGTGACCTTGGAGACCGCAGACCCCAAGTGATTTTCTGAGAATGAAATGAAAAGCTGGTCTGACTTCCGCCAATCTTTAGTCCTGTGTAGATAAAAGCGTAGTTTCCTATGAACATCCAACAGGTGAAACTGGTACTCTGCCTTATTAGAGAAGTTGGGGAAGAAGACCGGCAGCTCTATGTACTGATTAATATTAGATAAGGAGGCCACCTTGGGAAGAAAGGACGGGTTTGGTCTGAGAGAGACCCTATCTTTATGGAATATCAAATATGGAGGCTTGACTGATAGGGCCTAGAGTTCAGATACTCTTCTGGCAGATGTAATAGCTATCAGGAAGGCAGATTTCCATGTAAGAAACTTTAAATCGCAGGAAGCCGCGGGCTCGAAGGGTGGGACAGTGAGGGCCTGCAGAACAAAATTGAGGTCCCAGGGCATAACAGGTTGAGATACAGGGGGACGAAGGAGAAGAGTACCTTTCATGAATGCTCTACACAGCCTGTGTGCCATTAAGCTAGGTTCATAAGCCACATGATAATTAGAAAATAGCCGCTAGCTGAACTTTGATGGTGGCTGAGGCAGACCTTTGGTAGAATAAATGAGACAAAAATTCCAAAACAGAGTCAATGGGAGCCGTGTAGGGGTCAATACCTTTTTACTGGGCCCATACCGAAAACCTTTTCCACTTGCTAGAGTAAACCTTCCTAGTGGATGGCTTATGAGAGGACGAAAGAATATGGACTACATCAGGAGAAAAATCGTGACACCTGACTACGGATGGAAGTGGAGTAGCCAGGCGGTCAGCCGGAGGGTCTCCAGGGAAGAGTGGAACTGTCCCGACATATGTGTCAGCAAGTCTGGACAAGGGTCCAGAGTCCAAGGAGCATCCACGATGTAAGGTTGAAGGAAGGGGAACCATACTTGTCGAGGCCAGTGTGGCACGATCAGAATCAATCTGCTTCCCAAGGATAGCGCTTTCTGGATCACCCTCGAGATGAGGGGGAACGGAGGGAAAGTATACAGCAGACCCAAGGGCCAATTGTGAGCCAGAGCGTCCCTTGGAGATCCCCCCGGTGTGGGGATCAGCGAGAAGTAGTCGCTGCATTTCGCATTGAGAGGGCTGGCAACCAGATCGCAGCAAGGCTGACCCCATTTGCTGAATATGCTGTCCACCACCTGGCGGTTCAGGGACCACTCTTAGGGCATGAGGATCGCCCTGCTTAGCCTGTCTGCGATCACATTGATTTTCCCCGGGATGTGCGTTGCCACCAAGGCCCGCTGGGAAGCTATCGCCCAATTCCACACTCTCATGGCCTCCCAGCATAGTGGGTAAGATCTGGTTCCTCCTTGTTTGTTGAGATACCACACTACTGACATATTGTCTGAGTGTATCGCAATAGTCCCTATGGGGAGGACATCTTGAAGCGCCTGCAATGCTAGGAGCACTGCCCTCATCTCCAGGACATTTATGTGCAAGTCTATCTCGTGCTCCTGCCACGTGCCTTAGACCATCCTGCCGAGATAATTCTCCCCCCCCACCCTATCCGGGACGCGTCCGTGGTCACTGAGGCCACTGGGTTTGGTGAAACAAAGGGTTTTCCTACTTCTAAATTGTTGGTGCATAGCCACCAACTGAGGTCCTGCTTGCATTTGCCTGTGATTAAGATCGAATGGGATAGTGGTAGTCTTTGAAAGGACCAGTGGGCGAATAGGAGCCATTGTAGGATCCTCATATGCAACCTCGCTAACGGGACCATTATGATAGTGGATGCCATTATCCCCAGTAACTGAAGCACTAGTCTTGCCCTCACACGTGCCAGAGGCATCATCATCCAAACCTGTCATTGTAACCCTGTGATCCTCTCCATAGGTAGGAACGCACTCAACCGAATAGTGTCCAGCTCTGCTCCTATAAATGAGACACGCTGCGAGGGTAGCAAGGCAGATTTTTTTCCAGTTTATTGTGATGCCTAACTGGTGACAAAGATCGATAACAGTATCTCTGTTTTGAAGAAGTAGATGCTTGGTGGGGGCGGATAGCAGCCAGTCGTCCAGGTAAGGAAACACCTGGAATCCTTGACGTCTCAAGTGAGCCGTCACCACTGCCATGCACTTGGTGAACACCCTGGGGGCTGTGGTGAGACCAAAGGGCAGGGCTCGAAACTGGAAGTGCCTGGCTCCCAGCCGGAAGCGTAGATGACATCTGGATGCTCTGTCCATTTTGATGTGGCCATAAGCATCCTTCAGGTCGATGGAGCACATCCATACTTCGATGGTGTAACCTCCGGCGATTATCCCCAATACCCATCTGTCCTGGGTGATGTTGAACCAGGCTTCCGGATACTGGGAAATTCGACCCCCAACTGGCTCTGGAGAAGCACAGCCGGGCACACCCTCAGGAATGAGAGTATGGGGAACCGCGGAGGGAATCATGGTCCCCCGAATTGCGGGGGCCCCCTCTGCCTCTGGGGCGATGTCTCCCTGAATACGACCCCCCCCCTCCCCTGCTTCGGGGGGGTTTCACCCTGTGCGGTAGGAAAGGACCTTTGCGATTTTTTTAACCACATCTTTCCCCCTTGCTGAGCCTTGGGAAAAGGCCTCGACGGGAGGGAAAAACGGACTCCCACGGCAGACAAGGTCTTTCCCTCTTGCTCGCACCTGGTGAGTGTGTCTTTGACTTTGGTCCCGAACAGAGAGGAACCATCAAAGGGGGAATCAGTAAAGGAAGACTTAAAGGCCTCCACAAAATGACACAGGCGTAGCCAGGCTTGCCTCCTGAGGGCCACCCCTGAACAAGCCACCCTATTAGCTCCCTTGGCCGTGTACGAAATCAGTCGCATGGACGAGTTAGCAATGGAGTTGAGGGTAGAGAGCTGAGCGTTGACAGTCTGAGTCACCGCCTCAGGCACGTTATCCGTTAGAGTATCTCCTAACTCTTTAAGGAGATCTCTCTGGAGCCGTGTGAAATGAGACAAATAATTCAGCGACCACAAGGTAAAGGTCGCTGAAGACAGTGTATGCTTCCCGTACCGATCCATAGTCCTAGACTCCTTGCAGGGGGATGGACCGAAGAGGAAGACTCAGCAACTTCCTTCTGTAGCATCTACCGCAACTCCCTTTGTCAAAAATTCTTTCCCTTGGGGGGCAGACAAAAATTTGTTGGGGCGTCGAGGAACCAGCTCCACAGAGTCAGGGGTTTCCCACACCCTTCGACAAATAAGGTCCAGGAGCTCGTCGAAGGGTGGAGACACCCAGGAGGCGGTGGGCTGAGCGCCAAAGGCCTTAAGGAATACTGACTCCTCGGAGGGGGTTTTGGAAGGCCAGTCTCCTCTTTGTTTCAAGATCTCCAGGATATCGGAGAACGAAACATCCTCAGAGGAAGACTTAGGGGACCCCTCCGACTCCTCGAGGTCAGTATCGGAAGTGAGGGACTCGTCCTGGGAGTCTATGTGCTTCCTCTTGCAAGCTTTCTTTCTGGGGGGATTCCTCAGGCACAGACTCTGAGGGCCCCTCAGAAAGAAGGGGACCACTCATGGGGGTATCCTTAGGCCCCTGCGCTTTGCTATCCAAGGATAGGTGGATGTCAGAAGCTCTCGCCGGTGTCGTAGGGGACGGAAGGACCGATCCGAGAGAAGTAGCTGACCTAGCCAGCGCGCTCCGCATAGCCTCGAAGGCGGGACCTCCCGAATCGGAGGACCGACCACCTTCCAAGGCCATGACCAGGACCGGAGTCCCCACAGCCGAGGCACCAAGGGGAAGGCTTGGCACCGACTGGTGCTCCGAGACATCCCCCTCGGGCCCGACCGAGGAGACCCGAGTCTCGAACCCTGTGGACGGAGCCAACAGGGTCGGAGCCGATGCTGGCACCGATAAACCCCGCTGGGGGATCGGTGCCAGCATAGGAACGTCTCTGGGAGCGGAACTTACCGACTCCGATGACAAGAATGCGCTCGGAGGAGGAAAAGCAGGTACAACCAACAGAGCTGGCTCTGGAGCCGACTGGGTCAGAGCCGAGAAAAGTTTGGCCAACACCGGCGACTGTAGGAGCCTCTGCACCACCCTATCTACATCCAAATCGGAAAGCCTGGAGGATTTGGAGGAAATGGATGGAGAAGCAGACCTCCTATCTGGAGAAGCATGCCTTAAACTTGGCAACCGGCTCCGAATCGGTTCCAAAATTATCGGAGCGGACGCAGACTCAGTTGATACAGTTACCTCCTGCGGCCCCGAAGTAGGTGGAGCCGAGGAAGCAGATTCCACAATGGAAATTTTAGAAGGTGGCTCCGATACAATAGATGGAGCCGGCGACCTCTTCTTGTATTTGGAGGATTTAGACTTCGACTGGGAGCCGAACCTAAATCCTCCTCAAAGAACAGTTTTAGCAGTCCATTTAGAATCAATTTGTTTTTCCTCTCTTGGAGCACCCGAGGACTAAAGGCGTGGCAGAAACTGCACGACTCCTGAAGGTGGATGGCTCCAAGACAGTAAACACAGACCGAGTGTCCGTCTGTGATAGACATTTTATAGGCACACTTAGTGCACTTTTTAAAGCCCGAGGGCTTATGCTCTCTTTGTTCTTTAGACCTTCTAACAACTAGTAGCAGCCGCTATCGAAAAAAAAAAAAGGGCGGGAAATCGCTAACACAGAAGCAGAGAACACGAAAGAACACAACAAGGCACAGGGGAGAACCTCTAACTAAAACGGTTCTCAAAATAAAGTAAGAAAAATTAACCAGACAAGTACACGAGGAGGACTAGGTCCTCTAACTTAAACGGGCCTAGCCCGAGGGTGTAAGGGATACCACATACAACACACTCACACTCTACAAAAACAATGCAGCAACACCACTAAACCACTCTACTGAGTAACACAATTATTTTAGCCAAGAATTAGTGAAAAAATTTTCCACAAGAAATAGACTTTTTCAATACTTAGCCACAGCCAAGTTGAGACCACGTCCGAGCTCTACAAGCGGCAAACGAGATCTGGGGATGTGGAGCAGTGTATTGTGGGATACCATCTTAGCCCAGCCAATCAAAGACTTTCGAGCTAGTAAATATGCCGAGTCGGAGCCGACATTCAGCTCCGAACCCACAAGTGAAGAATGTAGGCGAGATAGGACTACATAACATCACCAGTTCAAGGAACCCAAGAGGTAATCTGTACATCCAGGAAGGCAAAAGACTAGGGGGAAGAATGAGGAAGCAAATACTGTAGCAGTGAAGGCAAGGACATCTACTGTTATGGTAAGATATTACACAGCTATACTATGTCCTTACATTCACTGTTGCAGTATTCTTAACATATGGGAGAGTGCCAAAGCTCAAGACGAAACTGAGGAGGGGGAAAGAGTGGAAGAGTCCCCTAAAAAGTCATGAAGAATGGCACTAGCAAAGCCAACCCTAGCTCTACAGATACCATCCAACTATTAGTGCTTGGTAAAAGTATTCACAGAAGTCCAGGTAGCTGCTCCAAGAACATAATTAGTATCTAAGGCCTTGAAAAAAGCACCAGAAGAAGCCACAGCTCTAGTAGAATGAGTCTTGACTAAAGAGGGAAGGTTCTTGCCATGAAAACCTTAGAAATCCAATGGATACAGCAAGTCCCAAAGATCTAGGATGAAAAGAACCAAAAAACTTATCTGATTTTCTAATAGCCTTAGTCTTATCCAAATAAACCTTGACTTGCCTATACACATCCAAAGTATGCAGCACCCATTCACTGTCAGTTTGTGTAGAGGGGGAAAAAAGCAGGCAGATTAATAGACTGATTAAGTGACAGCTCATTAACTACCTTAGGCATAAAAGAAGGGTTGGTGCGCAAGGGCACACTGTCCTCATGAAAGATCAAAAAAGGCAGACAAGCCATAAGGACCTGTAACTCAGACACCTGTCTGTCAGAAGTAATAGCTAACAAAAAAACAGTCTTCAAGGAACAATGTTGCAAGGAAGCTGAATAGCAGGCTCAAAAGGAGCCTGAGTCAACTTCTCCACAACAAAATTAAGATCTCAGGAAAAAGGAACAGGTGGGAGGTCTAATATTAAGGAAACCTTTAACAAATTGTTTCACCTCAAATTTAGAAGCTAAAGGAGGAGAAAATGCAGAGAAGCATACATAGCTGACAAGTGTGACTTAATAGAAGAATAGGCCAAACCAGCATTGAGAAACTCACACAAATAACAGAGAACACTCACACTAAGTGGGTCCAGGTTACAAGAGAGATACACCTAATAGAAAACCTCAACTATTTGGATAAGTAAGATTTCCTAGTAGTAGGTTTCCTGGCCTCCTGCACGACTTGCAGCACATCCAAGAAAAAAGGTGTCCATAAGGAAACAAAATCCTATCACCTGCAGTGTCAGCTGAAGCATGGATAGGTGGGGATGGATGAGCAATCCCTTGTCTTCTAAGAGTAGCTCCACCCTGTGAGGTAACATGCGATGGCTGCCCCTGGCTAAATGCAAAAGATGAAGGAACCAGTGCAATTGCGGCCAAAAGAGAGTCACCAACAAGATTTTGGGAGCATCCTGTTGAATTCTGAACAGGACTTTCAGAATGAGGAAGGGGAGGGAATGCATAAAGAAACATCACCTTCCACGAAAATGAGAGGGCATTCATCTTCTACACCACATGACCTGGGACTCTGGCACAAAACAGAGGAAGTTGCCTGTTCAGAGGGAAGGCAAAAAGATCCACTCGAGGAGTACCCCACTGGTGGACAATGTCCAGAAACACATCCTTGTGAAGCATCTACTTGTGGAATTGAGTTAAGGACCTGCTCAGAGTATCTGCCACAATGTTCTGATCGGAAGGGATATAAATTGCCTGAATAGTCACTTGATACTTGACAGAAAGATCTCATACCAGAAGTGCCAAATGGCAAAGAAGATAAGAGCTCATTCCTCCCTGTTTGTTGATATACCACATCACTGGGGTATTGTCTGTGAACACCTTAAGAGGCCCTCACCAGAAAAGAGGATAAAAAGCCTTAAGAGCCAGCAGAAGAGCTCTCATCTCTTTGGTACTGATGTGCTCCTTCTGCTGACAAGGCGACCATACCCCCTGAACTTTTAGGGAGCCAAATGTCATCCCCCCATCCCATGTCTGAGCACCTGTGGACAATTCCCGAGAGGGAAGAGGGGGATGAAAGAGGATCCATGAATTCAGAGACAACTGATGAATCCAACAGTAAAGTTTCTGTCTGAGACGAGGAAGTAGAGGAAAGTACAGTTTTGTACCTACCATAAATGTAGATGTCCGATAGACATGCAACTGCAGTCATAACATATGGGTTTGTCTTGCCTCAGGCAGCCCTCGGTCGGCCGGATTCCAAAGTCTGGGTCCGACGTCGGCTGATGTCGCTTTTCTCTCCGACGTCAGAGCGGCTGGAGTACATAAGCATCAGCCGACGCCATTTTCTTCAGTGTTTCTTGCCCCAGATGCCAGATGCCCTCCAAGGAAGGCTGTAATCAAATTGGAAGACAAAAACAGGATTCCAAACAAATAAATGAGCAATAAAAACAAATACACCATAACAGATATCCCCAGCTAAGATAAACAGGGATAGGAGTGGACCCTAGGCATAGAGGGGAATGGAGGGAGGGAAAATCCGACTGCAGTTGCATGTCTATCGGACATCTACATTTATGGTAGGTACAAAACTGTACTATGTCCTTCAAGAATGCAACTGCAGTCATAACATATGGGTAGAATACCATAGCTTAGCTGGGGGAGGAGGAATGCTCTAGGAAAAAGATGGTGTGGCAATCAAACCCTGCAGGACTGCCGAAGCAAAGCCTGCTCTGGATCTGGAGTATAGAGGGAGATTGTAGTGTTTGGAGAATGTATGCACGGAGCTCCATGTAGCAGCTTCTAGAATGTCCTTAGTAGGCACCCCTCTTAAGAATGCTGTAGAGGTGGCTGTAGCTCTGGTGGAATGTGGTCTGACATTGGCTGGAACAGTCTTTCCATGAAAGGAATAACAGAATCTGATGCAATGTCCAATCCATTTTGAAATAATCTGTTTTGAAATTGCTTTTCCTTGTACTGCAGGGGCGTAAGCTACAAAAAGTTGTTCAGACTTCCTACTGGCCTTGGTTCTGTCCAGGTAGTATCAAAGTTGTCTGTGAATGTCCAAGGTATGTAACAGTCTTTCCCCCTTATTCTCAGGATTGGGGAAGAAAGCAGGCAAATGAATAGCTTGATTTAAAGAAACCCTAGATACCACCTTTGGCATAAAAGTAGGGTTGGTCCTTAATGAGACCCTGTCTCTGTGAAAAATTATAAACGGTGGTATTGCCATTAGGGCCTGTAGTTCCGAAACCCTTCTTGCTGAGGTAATTGCCAACAGGAAAGCTGTCTTCCATGAGAGAAATTGCAAGTCAACTGAAGCTGCTGGCTCAAATGGAGGTAGAGTCAGTTTTTCTAGGACAAAACTGAGGTCCCAGGCTGGCACTGGGGCCTTTCTTGGTGGCTTAATGTTCTTGATTCCCCTGAGGAATTGCCTTAGCAAAGGGTGTGAAAAGACAGGAGGATCAGTGTTATATCTAGCTGAAATAGCTGATGCATGAATCTTTATGGAAGAATATGAGAGACCGTTCTTTAGCATATCTGCCAAATATTCCAAGATGAGTGGAATGTTCAACAATGATGCATCATGTCCCTTGCTGGTATTCCAATTGCTGAATCTCTTCCATTTTGCTAAGTAAACCTTTCTGGTGGATGGTCTTCGGGCCTCTGTTAGTATCCGCTGAACTTCCTTGGAGAGAGATAGGTTGAGGTTATTTATGGGATCTCCCAGGCTGTTAGCTGCAGTGTCTGAAGGTTTGGATGTACTGTTTTGAAATTGTGTTGAGTCAAGAGTAGAGGCCATTGGGGAAGGGCACACCTCCTGGTGTGACATATGCTCCGTAGTAGTGGGTACCAGTGTTGTCTTGGCCAGTACGGAGCTATTATGATTCCCTTGGGTCTCTGCTTTGATCTTTAGTAATACTGAAGTCATCAGTGGCAGAGGTGGGAATGCATAGATTGTTAGGAAGTTCCAGTTGAATGAGAGAGCATCTATTTTCCAAGCTTTTGGATGGTATGTCCTTGTGCAGAATTTTTGTAGAAGATGGTTGAGGTGAGAGGCAAATAGGTCTACTTCTGGCCTGCCCCATGTCGAAGTGAGTTGTGTGAAGACCTTCGGATGTAACCTCCACTCGTGTGGATCTGTGAAATTCCTGCTGAGGCTGTCCGCCAACACATTGTCTTTGCCTGGAAGAAACTGGGATTGTAACTGGATGTTTAGGCTCAGTGATTTTTCCCAAAGATGCATTGTCAGTCTGCAAAGGGGGTAAGAGTGGGTGCCCCCTTGCTTGTTTATATACCACATCACAGTGGTGTTGTCTGTCCATATCAGTAAATGGCCTTGCTGAAGTTGGTGTTGAAAGGCCTCGATGGCATGCATTACTGCCAGCATTTCCTTTTGGTTTATATGCAGATGTGTTTCCTTTGGAGACCATTGTCCTTGTATACACCTGCCTTCCATGTGCGCCCCCCATCCAAGGTCTGAGGCGTCTGTGGTCATGGTCTGTGTTATCTGTGGTTTTTTGAATGACATACCTTTGTTTGCCTGGCTCACCGAAGCCCACCATAGGAATTCCTTTTGTAGGCATGGAATGAGCGGTATGGTTGTCTCCAAGTTGTTGCTGTGCTGAGACCAAATGCTTTTTAAGTACCACTGAAACTTTCTCATGTGTAGTCTTGCAAATGGAACCAGGAGAATGCAGGATGCCATGTAACCCAGGGCCTGTAGGAATCTCCTTGCAGTCATCTGGGTAAGTTTTGCTAAATCTTTGAAGTAATGAGTTAACTTCTCTTGCTTTTCTTCTGTCAGGTAAGCCATTTGAGAGGCTGTGTCTAATTTGGCTCCTAAGAAGATTATTTGCTGGGATGGCTGCAGTCTTGACTTTTGGAAGTTGACTGTGTATCCCAGAGCTTGAAGTAATCGTATGACATAGTCCACGTTTTTTGTCAACATAAATTTGTCGTCCGCTTGTATGAGGCAGTCGTCCAGGTACGGGTAAATTTGTATCCCCTGGAGCCTGCAATGAGCAATTACTGAAGCCAGGCATTTTGTGAATACTCTGGGTGCAGTAGATAAGCCAAATGGCAATGCTGAGAATTGATAATGCTCTGGTCCTGCAAGAAATCTGAGGTATCTTCTGCAGCTGTGTCTGATAGGGACATGCAGGTATGCCTCCTTGAGGTCCAGAGTAATCAGCCAAGACCCCTTGCCCAGCATGGGAAGGAGTTGCTGTAGAGTCAGCATTTTGAACTTTGGTACTATGAGAAAGGTGTTTAATGCGGACAAATCCAGTATTGGTCTCCATTGAGATTCTTTTCTTGGAACAAGGAACAGTCTTGAGTAAAACCACTGGTCATGTTCTTGTTGTGGAACTCTTTCTATTGCTTTCATCCGAGTCAGCAGAGAGATTTGCTTGATAGCCTCTGCCCTCTGGTTTTGTGGTAGGTTTGGCATGCCTTGTTTTCTTGGCAAGGTATGAAAATGGAACCTGTAGCCTCGGTCTATAATGTCCAAAATCCATTTGTCCTTTGTCAGTCTGTGCTAATTTTCTGCAAACAGAGATAATTTCCCGCCCAAGGGAGCTTCTATTTGTTCCCTGGTAGGCGGAAGTAGAGGAAAGTCATTGAGGTTGTGGCTGTGGGGCAGGTGAGACCCCTGCTTCACTTCTTTGGTTTCCTGGCTGCCATTGTCGTCCCCTGTAAGGGCCTCTGTATTGGCCTCTTCCTCAGCCACGTCTGTTTTTACCCCTTTGAAACTTTTCTGGATTCGGAAAGGACCAGTTTTTTGAAGGCCAATTCCTACTGAATCTGGGGGGTTGAACCTGGAGGAAATCTTTCACCGTCCGAACTGATTTTGCTTTTTCTTCGATGGTTTTTAACACATCCTTAGCATTAGCACCAAAAAGCTTGTTCTTTTCCAAAGGTGCATCCAGAAGTTTTGCCTTTACATGATCTGGTAGAGGTTGATCTTTTAACCATGCATGTCTACGAATGACTGCCCCTGTCATAGCTGCCCTACATGAAGCTTCCAGTGCATCATATCCACACTACAGGAAGTGATTGCTTACTTGCTGAGTGTTATGTACAGCTTCCTGCAAAGCCTTCCTGTCTAAAGGATCAGGAGTGGCCAATGTTTTTTGTAAATCTTCTAACAGGAAATCCTGATATTGTAACATATGAAAAAGGCAATTCAAAGCTCTCATAGATAAGGTAGTGGATGTGTAAACCTTTTTGCCCCATTTCTCTAATGACCTAGCTTCCCTGTTGGAGGGCAATGGGTTTTTACAGGTGGAAGCTGAAACTCCTTTAGGCTCCTGTGAAATCGTTTCCAAATCAGCAGTGTGGGCCCTGAATAAATGGGAATGTGTTTCTGGGACCCTGTAATACCTGTCTGGCTTGGCTGGAGCAGGAGGAAGAGAGTCAGGGGTAGCACTAGAGTCAGAATATAAATCATCCAAAACATCAAGTACAGGAGGAATAGCTAAGGGCCTGTGCTGGGGTTTCTTAAGGAAAGTCCTAAGGCGTTTTCTGGAATCAGATTCCTGTCCTTGCCACTGGAAATGTTCCCTCATGGTATGCAGAACTTCCCCAAAAGAAATATCCTCAGGAGGGGAGGCCGAGGGGATGGAATCCTCTGTATCCGAGTCCTCATAGGTCTGGAAGAGCTCTTCCTGGCTATCAGAGTGGACAGAGCCCCCAGAATCTTCATCTGACGGAACAGGGTCAGAGGGTTCAACCCGGGGCCTTTTATCAGAAGGAGGCTGGGATCCTCTCTCAGGATGGGCCTGTGAACCTCTAATCATAGAAATTAAGTCAGCAGCCATAGACATAATTTGTGTCTCTGGAGTAGGCTGAGGTAAGGTTTTAGTAGTAAGATGTTTTGTTTTGCTGGCTGCCTTAGCCCTAGTGTAGGCCTTAATAGACATGGCCATAGGAGGCCTGGCAGCTCCACGTGCAGGAGTGACCTTGTCTACAGCAATGGTCTCGGGCATTTCCTCGGTTTCGGTATCCGGAGGAAAATCAATAACTGGCGTCGGAGTGATGTCCGGAATCGGAGTCGTCGGTAATGCGGTGTCTTCGGTTCGGAGCGGTGGAGGGACCGTCTCAGAGGGAACCGGAGCACTCGCGCTAGGTTTTGGCGTGGAGTCAGTGGTAGACGCGGGCCGAGGATGTCGGTCCCGGTCTTTACGTTTCTTGGGAGTTTGCGATGTCGGAAGCTCCGACGGCATGGTGTAAGCAAATTTTTCGCCGAAAAAAATCTTCAGCGAACTCCGCCCGGCACCAGAGAGTGCGCTTGTTGAAGTGAGCACAGGCTACACAGGCCGAGACGTCGTGGTCTGGGCCAAGGCAAGGAAGACAGTAAGAGTGGAAATCCTTATGAGGTATTTGTTTACCACAAGAAAGACAATTGTTAACTTTTTCAGTAATTTCTGACATCGGCTGAGGCAAGAAAAAGACCCCAACAGGGTACTTAGCTTTTTTGATGACTTCAGTATCGAAGAATACAGGAGCTGACCGACTGGCACTTGTGAACTGCTTCTGCTTCGGGCACCGCGCGGCAAGAAAGACTGGAGAAAATGGCGTCGGCTGATGCTTATGTACTCCAGCCGCTCTGACGTCGGAGAGAAAAGCGACATCAGCCGACGTCGGACCCAGACTTTGGAATCCGGCCGACCAAGGGCTGCCTGAGGCAGGACAACCCATATGTTATGACTGCAGTTGCATTCTTGAAGGACATCTACAAAGTCTACAGGATGTGCATGTTGAAGCCATACTGACTTCAGAAATCACTGAAATTTTCTCATGTGAAGTTTGGCCAGAGGGAGCATCGGAATGGTAGATGCCATGAAACCCAGAGTTCTCAAACTCCCTGGTGGTAATGGAAGCTAGCAGAAGAAGAGCGTGAAAGAAAGAAAGAAATGAGAGCTAATTCCTTTGCTGGGGGCAGGGAAGTCAGCACTGGCACCGTCTGAATCCTGATACCCAGAAAAAACATGATCCTAAGAAGGAGTCAGAGAAGACTTTTTGAAATTTATAGTGAACCACAGACTCTGAAGAAGGCAAATGGCAAAAAGAAGATTTTGCAAAAGGGTCTGTGGAGAGGACGCCTGAATCAACAGGTTGTCCAAGTAATGAAATATTTGGAACTCTTGAAGCCTGCAAAAAGCAATCACAAGAGCAAGGCATTTGGTGAACACCCTTGGGGCAATAGAAAGGCCAAAAGGCAAAGTAGAGAACTGAAAATGCTAAGAAACAACAGAGAAACACAAACTTCCTGAAAGAGGATGGATCAGAATATGGAAATAAGCATCCTTGAGATCCAGGGACACCATACAGGCCTGACGAAGCAAGAGAAGAAAATTCTGAAGGCACAACATCTGAAGGGACAGCACTTTTAGAAAAGTTTAGATGAAAGAGGTCTACAATAGGTCTCCATGTCTCCCCTTTCCTGAACACCAGAAACAGTGTGGAGTAGAGCCCTTTCCCCCTTTGGGACATAGGCACCTCTTGAATAGTACCCTGAGTCAGAAGAGTTTGAAGAACCTCTAGAAAAAGGGAAGTTTCTCCTGAGAAGTCTGAGGAATGCCCATAAAAGGAGGATGAAATTTCCACACCATGAAGTTCCATGGACAAAAGACTGACAGAACCCAAGGATCCTGAGTAATCTGAAACCAAACAGGAAGAGAAAGAGAACTACGAAAATAAAGAGGAATATGGCTGGGAAGGGACGGATAGTCATAGAGCAACTGGTTTGTCATAGGATCATAACTAGGCTATTGGACCTCAGGCCCTTACAAAGACTAGCCAAGAGTTTAGCTCATGCATAGACAAATCAGCACCTGATGCCCCTGTCCAAAACACCAGGGACACTTGGAATCCCAGGGATGTATTTTCTATTTCCCATCCAGTTATTCAGATTGCACTTAAAAGGGGTGAAGAGGTACTCTGCTTGACATGGAGAGGAAGTCTATTCCATAGATGGGGGAATCTCTGGGACACAATCTGTCCTGCCAGCAAGTCCTATTGATGTCACAGGCCCGGTTGAGGCCGCGTGTGTGGGTTACTCGAGTGGAGCTTCACTTGCAGATATGCAGCAGTCCCATTAAGGTGGGGTCCGAGATCGCCTTGTATGTCAGACAGAGGTTACCTCTGTGGAGTCTGTATGAAACATAGTAGAGGGATAACACAGTAGAGGGATAGGGTTTTTAGCCTATCTGTGTATGGTAGATTTTTGAGGCCCTGGATTCTCCTGGTGAGGAAATTCTGTGGTCTCTCCAGCTGCTGCATGTGCTTTGTGAGGTACACATTGAATGGGGTGTTGTACTCAATAATGGGCTTATAAGGGAAGAATACAGGGATGTTATGACCTCCTTGTCCCTGGATGAGATACCCTTACTTATGAGGTGGGCCATGTAGAAAGCTTTCTGTACAATGGAAGCAACATGGTGTTCAAAAGTCAGGCTGCTATAAATCTGGGTGGCCAAATCCCTCACGACTGACTGCATACTTAGAACGTTGTTATTAATGTGCTAATTTGTGGAGACATCTCTCTCCCCAAAGGGGATGATGATGCATTTTTCTGTATTCTGCTTGAGGTCATGTTTCTGACAACAGTCATTTGTTTGGGTGAGACCCTCTTGGAGGATGTCCACGTCACTAGGGGAATTGAAGACAGCTTCCAACTTGAAGTTATCTGCAGACTTAGTCAGCCATAGCCCACTGGTTTTGGCCTGTACCTCAGAAAAGTACATCTCAAATAACAGAGGCTCCAAGACCAAACCATGGGGTACGCCACTCGATACTGGTCTACTGCTTGAGGTGGCTTCTCCTACTTTGATTAGGTGGGTTCTATCAGTGAGCCAGTTGGCTATCTATCTGGTAACATACGGACTGATGCCTAGTTGAGAGAGTTTATCTATTATGCCCGAGTGGGGAATAGTGCTGAAGGCTTTGGCCAGGTCAAGGTAGGCAGTGTGCACCATCTTCCCCTCATCCATGGCTTTGATGACATTGCACTCTGTCTTCCCCTCATCCATGGCTTTGGAGACTGTCTCAAAAAAGTCGACCAAATTTAACAGACATGACCTCCCCTTGACGAAGCCAAACTGTGTGAGATCGAGTGTTTGGAGGTTGTCAATGTCCTTGTTAATGAGGTCCATGATAATCTGTTCCATGGCCCTGCAGATCAGGCTAGTTAGGCTGATGGGTCTATAAATTCCTGGATCAGTGGATGCTCCACCTTTGTGTAAAGGGATGACAGTGGCTGTCCTCCACTCAGCTGGGACAAAACTGGTACTAAGGCTTTGGTTGAATAGGGTGCCTAATGGTGCTGCAAATTCCTGCCTGAATTCATGTAGGATGCAGCCTGGGATATTATCAAGTCCCATGGAGCCTGTATTCTTTGCCCTTGAGACAGCAGTGATGAGCTGATCCCTAGATATAAGGGGAAGGGGGCATGTACTGGGAATGCCTTGATTTACTGATGGGGGGATAGAGGAGTGAAATTTTCACGGAAACTGTCGGCCAGCAAGTTTGCTATATCTACCATATCTACCACATTTGTATATGTGATGTCCTTGACCACCAGTTCTGAACAGAACTGGGTGCTACCTTTGACATTACAGAGATATGTGAAGAAGGCCTTATGATCATCTCTAGTAGATGTGGCCAATCTGGACTCAAAGTTTGTTTTGGAGGATTTCACTAGCGCTCCTATTTGCTTATTTAGCCCAAGGAGAGATTGCTTCCAATTGGACACCTGATCCTTCTAGGTCCTGGACAGCAATTTTTTTCTTCTTTTATAGAGTTTATTTATCGCAGATGTCCACCAGACAGGTTTTCTCTTCCTTGCAGAGAATGATTTAGTCCTGTCAAGTATTCCTGATTCCATGCATCTATATAAATGTATAGTTTTGGATACTGGTGCTGATCCCTAGAGAGGGAGAAGGGGCTGTGAAGCTGTTTATACCATCCCCCAGGAGGCTGTAATCAGCTCTGGAGAAGTTTTTTGATTGACCCAAGCTTGAGGGGTCAGGGAAGATGGTGACTTCAAACGTGATCGCTTTATGGTCTGATCTTACAAGGGAGGATGATACTACAGGGATGCTGCAGTGGTTACTCATGTTGGTTAATACCAAGTCCAAGACATTATCACCTCTTGTGGGGGTATCGACTAGCTATTCCAAAGCATTTGCATTGACAAAATCGAGGAATCTCTGAGCATTTGTGTTCTGGCAAGAGTAGTTCTTTCAGTCTGTTTGGGTAGTTAAAGTCACCCAGGATCAGGGTAAAGGGTTGAATCTTGACAGATTCAAAGAGGTCTAGCTATGCAGTTTTGGCATCTTGGCGCAGATTTGGGGGCCGGTAGCTAATTATGATTTGTACAGGGGTCTTGTCAACAGTTAACTGCACTTGGAGTGTCTCCTGGGCGTCATACTGTTTGACCAGCATGGAGGTGTGTATGTCTTTAATATATATTAAAACTCCACCTCATTTGGCTTTATTACCCACAGTTTGGGGTCTGAAAGTATGACAGGATGAGTAATCAGGTAAGGCTGGGGTACTCTCTGCAGCTTTGAACCAGGTTTCTGTGACTGCACAGATGTCATCGTTTTCGAGGGTTAGGAATGCTTGCAGTGAGTGCAGTTTCATGTTTAGACTCCTAGCGTTTAGCAGCATGACCTTTAATTTGTGTTTAGTTGAAATTTTTATGTTGGTAGTTTTAACCTCACCACTTTT
The DNA here is from genome assembly GCF_019279795.1 of Protopterus annectens. Lineage (NCBI taxonomy): Eukaryota > Metazoa > Chordata > Ceratodontiformes > Protopteridae > Protopterus > Protopterus annectens. The sequence continues at coordinate 497,093,639 of NC_056746.1, read as the reverse complement.
CCTAAAAAAAGGCACTATAGGGAAGGCAAGAGTCTTTGCCATAATCTTGAAGCCCAGGTGAGACAGATGCAGGCCATCTCTGGCAAAGCATCATGGTCTGTCGATCATATCTTCCCAGGCTGTCAGGTACTGGATCCCCCTGGAATGACACCAGAAACTAAGTCAATTGTTAAAGTCAATCATTTTCTGTTTGTATTTAGGCATCATTCTGGGTGACGGTAGAATGCTGCTTAAGGCTAGGGACATACCTGCTTGGGACACATATTCAGCGAGTTCAGTCATGTCTCTCTTCATATAGTCCAGGAAGGTACATCTCTAGTCATTCATACCAACATGGACAATCACAGAGTCATAACAGTACCTGTTGTTGAGAGACTTGAGTGTGTGTGTGTGTGTAATATGGCGGATTGTGGCCCCTGACAGACAACTAACCGTGACTTTTTTCTTATTCAGCCTGGTGAGAGGCACATCTGTGTGTCTCACATTGGAGTCACCTATGACTAATATGTTGGGTTTATGGTTAAGCCTCAGTGGTTGTGAGACACAGGTGTGTGAAAGTACAGTTGTGTACACATATATGTAGATGTTCGAGTGCATTCACTGTTGCAGTCATCACATTTGGGTTATCCTGCCAGGGGTAGCCCTCAGTCGGCCCGAACACCAGAGGCTTAGTATTTCTGCATCGGTTGCTGTCACTCCAGCACTGACGTCAGGTTGTCAGTGGTATAAATTCAGGCAGCCGACACCATTACATCAGTTTCTTTTGCCCCAACTGTCAAGAGCGCCCAAACAGGGAACTAGGTTATGGTGGAAGAACACCACTAGTAGAAAGTAAATACCAAAAATTCCTGTAAGGAGAGAGGAAGAGATACAGAGAGAGACAAGGAGGATGGAGGGGGGGGACCAAGACTGCAACAGTGAATACACTCGAACACCCACATTTATGGTAAGTGTATACAACTGTACTACGTTCTTCGGGTTTCACTGTTGCAGTCATCACACTTGAGTTGATTCCCAAAGCTGAAGAAAAGGGTGGAGGCAGTCAAGAAGACTGAGGGCTGGCTAGGACGCCATGCAAGACTGCAGTGGCAAAGCCTGACCTGGATTTGGAGAAGATAGGCAGGTGGTAATGCTTGGTGAAGGTATGAACAGAAGTCCATGTTGCAGCCTCCAGGATGTCCCTGGTGGGGACCCCTCTAAGAAAGGCTGCAGAAGTGGAAGTTGCCCTGGTGGAATGTGTCCAGACCCCTTTTGGGGGCAGGTTCCCATGCTGTTTGTAGCAGAAATGGATGCAGTGTGCTATCCATTTGGAGATAGTTTGTTTGGATATGGCCTTGCCCTCTGCTCCTGCTGCGAAGCTGACTAGCAATTGGTCAGTTTTTCTAAAAAATGTAGTCCTATCCATGCAGAATCTGAGCTGTCTTTGCACATCTAAAGAGTGCAGAATCCTTTCCCCCTTGTTTTGTGGGTTAGGGAAAAAGGTGGGTAAATGAACTGATTGGCTGACAGCCACACTGGACACCACTTTAGGCATGAAGGATGGGTTACTCCTGAGGGACACCCTGTCAGCATTGAAAATGATGAAGGGCTCTACAGCCATGAGTGCTTGTAGCTCTGAATCTCTTCTAGCTGAAATGATGGCCAGAAGCAATACTGTTTCCAAGAGAGGAATTTTAAGTCTGGTGAAGCTGCAAGTTCAAATGGGGGGTAGGGTGAGCTTTTCCAACACAAAGTTAAGGTTCCAAGCTGGGGTAGGAGCTCTTCTGGGTGGCCTTAAGTTGTTAGCCCCTCTTAGGAACTATTTGATGACAGGGTGTGAGAAGAGAGGTGGCTCTGTGCTGTAATGAGCAGAGATGGCAGAGGCATGAATTTTAATAGAAGAGAAGGATAGACCTCTGTGCAGTAGGTCTGCTAGGTAATCCAGGATGAGAGGTAGGGAGGGCTGAAATGTTTCAGCTCCCTTAGCCTGGATCCAGGTGGAAAACATTGTCCACTTGTCAGCATAGGATTTTCTAGTGCTGGGGCATCTGGCCTCACGAATAACATCTAGGACTTGTTTGCTTAGGCTGGCTGCTTGAGGAGAGGTCAGGGAATAAGCCAGGCTGCCAGGTTGGGGGTCTGCAATTGGGGATGCATGAATTCACCATTCTTCTGGGTCAGGAGTATTGGGAGCTGAGGTATGTGCCATGGTGGCACGCTGCGCAGCAGTGGGTACCAGTGCTGGCATGGCCAGTCTGGGGCAATCAGGATTATTTTGAGCAGTACCCTTGAAATAAGTGGTAGAGGGGGAAATGCATAGACCGAGAGGTTTCCCACCAAAAGGATAGAGCATCCATTTTCCAGGCCTTGCTGTGAGGATCCCTGGTGCAGAATTTGCTGAGTTGATGATTGGAGTGGGCGGCAAAGAGATCCACCTTCGGGGCGCCCCATTTCTGGGTTACAAGGGTGAAGGTTCTGTGGTCTAGATGCCACTTGTGTGGGTCTAGCAGGTTTCTGCTTAAGTTGTCTGCCAGAGAGTTTAGGGAGCCTGGCAGGAATTGTGGTAGCAGGTGTACTTGCATAGCTGAGGCCATGTGCCAAAGGGTCATGGTAAGCCTGCAGAGTGGATAAGAGTGAGTCTCGCCCTGCTTGTTGATATACCACATCACTGTGGTGTTGTCTGTTTTGATCAGTACAGGCCCCGGGGAGAACAGGGGTCTGAAAGCTGTCAGGGCATGCTGAACAGCTAGCATCTCTTTTTGGCTGATGTGCAGATGTATTTGATTTGGGCTCCAATGGCCCTGAATGCACTTACCGTCCAGGTGTGCACTCCAAGCATAGTCTGATGTGTCTGTGGTGAGGGTCTGGGTGGCGTGGGGTTGTGAAAAGGGAAGTCCCTTGTTGTGGTTGCATGCTGCTGCCCACCAAAGAAAATCTTTCCTTAGACAAGGTATCATTGGAATGATAGTTTCCAGGTCTTGAGAGTGTTGACACCAAAAGCTTTTTTGGTACCATTGTAGTTTCCTCATATGCAGTCTGGCATACGGAATGAGTAGAACGCAGGAGGCCATGAACCTTAGAGCTAGCAGGATTTTCCTTGCAGATAACTGGGTTCTGGTGGCTAGCTGAGAGAGGCAGTCTTGTCAGGTAGGCTTGTTTTTCTGGAGTAAGGAATGCCATCTGGGATGCTGTGTCCAGGCTTGCTTCCAGGAATGCAATTTTTTGTGCGGGTACTAGTTTTGATTTCTTTTCGTTGACGGTATACGCCAGGGAGGTCAGTAGGTCCTTTAAAATGGTCAGGTGCTGTAACAGCATTTCCTGACTGTCTGCCTGAATCAGGCAGTCATCTAAGTAGGGGTAAGTTTGAATATTTCTTTGTCTGGAAAAAACAATGACTGGAGCCAGGCATTTTGTGAAAACTCTGGGAGCAGTGGATAAGCCAAAGGGAAGTGCAGAGAACTGAAAGTGCATAGATCCTGCCCTGAAACGTAGATATTTCCTGCAAGATTCACTGACTGGGATGTGTAGGTAAGCCTCTTTTAGGTCTAGGGTGGCTTACACAAGCAATCTTTGAAAGCATAGGAAGAAACTTCTGGAGGGTGAGCATTTTGAATTTTGGTATCACCAGAAAGGTGTTTAGAATGGACAGATCGAGGATTGGGTGCCAGAGTCTGGAATAAAATCCTTGGCCTATCTGGTCTGCAGGTACATCCTGTATTGTCCTCATGGAGAGCAGGGAAAGGACTTGCTTTTGACCATTAATGCCTGAATAATGGCAAGCATCCAGTCTTGGCTGCCAAACCAATTCCCTGCCCTCCAGAACGTGTGAGTCCGGCCCCCCCTTCTCCCATCTGACTGGACTTTATCAATTGCTTGGAATAAAAATTCATGTTGTGGATTCTCTATAATATGTTTTGCCAAAGCGTTCTCCATCAGTATTTTAAACTGACGAAAAGCTAGTGTTGAGCTTAAAAATACATTTTCTTTGTTTCTGATGTTTCGAGTAATTTGTTACAAGGCTTCTGGAGGGTTACTGGAGAGATTCCACCTGTTCCTTCTCGGCAAGAAAGACTGATGTAATTGCATCAGCTGCCTGATTTTATACCACTGATGACCTGATGTCAGTCCTGGAGCAACAGCAACCGATGCAGAAATACTAAGCCTCTGGTATTCGGGCCGACTGATGACTACCCCTGGCAGGATAACCCAAATGTGATGATTGCAACAGTGAAACACGAATAACATATTTGTGTGGTATGTGGTGTGGAGGGCTGTGGAGATAGAGTGTGTTTTTGCCTCAGGGGCTTTTGCCTCGGAGGTCTCCTTTGTTTGGGTATGTTTTTGTTGAGGACCTCCACATATGTGGGTGTGTGTTGTGTAGGTGTGGGTGGTGTTTGAGGTGTAGTGATTGTGTTGACAACCTTCTCAGTGCCAGATATACTGGCTTGTGAAGAGAGAGCTTGGACTCTAGGCTTGGAAAGAAAGGCTTTGGAGTCCCTGAAAACCGAGGAACCTTAGCAGGATGAGCCCATTTGCCATTCCTCTTACCTTAGTAGAAGGACAGGATTGCCTACAAACAAAGCCAGGCTTACAAGAATAGTTTCTCTGAAATTCAGGCACAGGAGAAACAAACACGAGTTTAAGCTGCTGTAAAGTCTCACCCTTATTATTTATTTTATTTGACATTTGTTTACCGGGGTGGTCTGACTGGATCTACAGAACCCGTTTTCAGCAGAGACCCGGGGAGAAAAGCTCCACATACAGTACAATACAAATACAGTATAATCCAACACAATAAAGATTACGTTAGAAATAATATACAAAAAATAAGTTGAAAGAACTGCTACAATATATTACTACACATCTAGACAATTCTATATAGTTAAAACATGACAGACAATACTAGTCACTCTCATCATACATGATGTAGATTGTGTCCAAAAAAAAAAAAAAAGTATGTAGGTAGTGCAATGTGTGACACTGACTGTTATAGTACATGCACAAATAGAATGTTAGTTTCAGTTAGGAAAATAGCAGCCAGAAAGTTAGTGATAGAGATAGATGGTGTCAGTGGGTATGAGCTGAAATGAGAATGGGGTTTGTATGACATTTTGTTGAGTGGGGGGGGGGGTTAGTAATGACAGAGTTAGAAGTAGTTGATGGCCTGGGATTGGTGTCTGCATAGGTTGAATGGTGGGGGGGTCCAGCATTAGAGGCGTTAGTTAGTAGGTCTGAAATTTATTTTATGAAGTGCTTGTTAAAGTTTTCAGCTATTTGTGATGGAAGGGTATCAGGTGATAGGGTGTGCTCTCCATTTTTTCCAGGGTTAAGTAGAGAAGATATGGAGTGCCAAAATTTACTGGGGTTGATTTTATGCTGGAGTTGAGGCTGGGAATAATATGACTTCTTATCTCTGTTGATTAGTTTTGTTACTTTGTTACGTAGTGTTTTGAAATTAACATGATTTTGCTCATTTTTGTTTTGTTTCCCCAGGATAGGTCCCTTTGCTTCATCAAGTGTTTACATTCCTTAGACAGCCATGGTGTTGAGTTCTTTTTAATTCTTTTCATACGAATGGGAGCTAGTGTACTAAGTATGTGAAGGAAGGAAGGTGTTATTAAAGTATAGTACAGCATCATTAAGGGGTAGTTGTTTAAGGGGTGTCCAGTCTATTTCCTGTAGGAGATTGCTAAATTTATGCTGACAAAAATTAGTTGAGTTCCTATCTGATTTTACAGTGTGCACTCTTAGTTGTTGGGAGTTTGTTTTAAGGGAATAAGCTGGTAGATGATCGCTCAGGGAGCTAGACAGTGTACCAGAAGAGGGGTAATTAGCAGGATGGGATACTAGAATCCAGTGTAAGGTGGATTGGCAGGTAAGATCTTTGCTGTATCTTGTTGGAGCACTGATAAGTTAAAACATACAGATTTATACTATTTCTGGGGGGGAGTCGGAAGCTATGGTTTGCCAATCTATATTTACGTCTCCTAAGATTGTTTCGAGGTTTATTGTTTGGGATGTCCAGGATAAAATATTTTCCAACACTGGTACATTGTTACTTGGTGGAATATATATTACTATTATTATTATTATATATATTACTACTTATCCTGAAAGGACTTAAACAAACCAGCAGCAGCTTCCCCACACAAAAGCTTAGAATCCACAGAAGCATCCATCAACTTAGCATTAATATCATCAGGTAGAGTTTGAAGCCTAAGCCAAGAATACCTCCTCATCACTGAACCAAAACAGCAGCCCTAGAAGATGCATTTGTCACATCATAACTACATTTAATAGAATGAAGAATGACATTAGAGGAAGTCCCTAGCAAGGAAAAAACAGAAGTTTTACCCTCAGAGTCTAGAAAATCACAAATAAGTTGAGAGGCCTGAGAAAAAAGAGCCAATACATACCTAGACATATGGGTCTGATAATTAATAGCCCTAAAAGCTAGGGTAGCAGAAGTGTAAACCTCCTTACCCAGCCTTTCAATAGCTCTGCTGTCCTTGTCAGAAGGCAATAACTTGAGTGAAGGAAGCAATTAAAACAGCCTATCACAGAGAGGCTACAGATACTACAGAGGCGTCAGCAGCAGGACATTTTATATAAAAAAGAACAATCCTCAGGTATCCTATAAAACCTGTCAGGTTTCTTGGGAGCAGGGGGCAGAGAATCAGGCGAATGACAGGCATTGGGAAAAGCATCCAGCAAAGCAGCCACAGGCTTAGGAGATTCCAACTGCAGCAACTCGTAGTATCTCTTATGGATATCAGAGACCTGACAACAATCCCACTTAAAAAAATCCGTCATCCTAGAGAGTGTGTCCCCAAAGGAAATTTCTTCAAAAGAAACATCAGGACTAATAGATTCCTCCTCCTCTGACCCATAGTCCAAGGGAGAAGGAATTGGAGTAGAATGAGCCATGGATTCATCAACAGAATCCGACTCATCCTCAGAAGAATCCTGTTCTCTAGGCCTTTTAAGGGGAGTAGAGGACCAAGGAAGAGCAGGAACCGAAACACCTTGAGGAGGCTTTAAGGACATTAAAGCAGTAAATAGTCCCTGGGTAAAGGCATGCCAGTCATTTGTGAATCCCTAGGAACAGAAGAAACACATTTAAGTTTTTGTTTCTTTTTTAAGGGAACTTCTCCTCCCAAAAAATTTAGAAGACTCAGACCCAGGATTACAGTCGAGAACCATAGTAGGAATTTCTTCCTCAAGTAAAAATGGAGGAACTTTCCTTGGCCCCTCGGAAAAAAAATCAACCATTGCTCCCCCTGAAGGTCCAAGATGGATGTCTGCAAAGTCCCTTCGGACGTGCTGCCAGACAGATCCCCACTGGCCTCCAGCATGGCTAAGGCAGAGAAATCCAACAACACAGCCAGGTGAGCCTCCGGATTTGTAATGACCTCAGAGAAATACCTGGCAGAGGCTGGACAGTGGAAGATTCCAGTTGCACCTTTATGGCTGACCCTTGGGGCAGGAGATTCCTTCCATTGTATCTTTAGACAGAAGCTTAAAACACTGGTCCTCAAGATACAAGGAAAGGGAAGAAAGTTTACTGCGAAGAGTTTTTGGGATGAATGCCTGACAAACTGAAGAAGACATACGGTCATGAGAAGGTCCTAGACAAAAAAGACACATCATGGTGGTCTTTATGGGGAATCTGTCTCCCATACTGGCATTTACCCTTCCTGGATGACATTAACCCCAAGAAGCACAAAATCAGAAAAGAAAAAAAAATATTCCAACGGTGCACTTATCTGCAACTGCAAAGAAGTCAGCAAACAGCAGTAGGTAGTCACTGGAGAAGGAAAATGCATTCAACTGGCAGAAAACGAATGCAGGTAAGCAGAACAATGGTGAAAAGATATGTTCTAATTGGCAGCAAATAAGTTCTGACTATGGTAGGCCTGAACATCATCTTTATGCCTTATGCTACATAAGGAGCATTTGGGTGACATTCAGCACACATTTCAAGCAACAGGAGGCTTTAGCAGACTGTCCGGATGAAGAGCTTCCACGGCAGGGAATCCAATATGTTACGAATACTGCAGCTGTGAATGTAAGGACATCAAACACTTCTTGCACACCACAAATATCTACCTGATCCTCTGTCAAATACTGTAAAATATTAGACTTTCTTGCAGCATTACTGAGCTCATTAACATTCAAACAATGATTCATAAGTTCATAGGTTGGTACTAGGCTATCGGCCCTAGGGCCTATACAAGCCTAGCCATAACAATTCCCTGGCTATTTCTTCCCACACAATTTACTTCCCTGGACCCCTGTCTAGCAGGGAAACTGACGTGATCCCCATGGTGAATTTCCTTTCTCCCATCCAATCAAGGTTCCTTTTAAAGAGGGCCAAAGAGGCGCTCTGCTTGACATGTATGAGCAGTCCATTCCAGAGTCTGGGGAGTCTCTGGGTCAGGAACCTATCCCTCCAGCATGTTTTGTTTATTGTGATGACAAGGTTTAGATCCCTGGAGCGTGTGGCTCTGAGGGATTGGGATTTCTTTAAGTGTAGCATGTCCAAAAGCTCTGGGTTTGACATGGCCTTTTATGTTAAGCAGAGATCGCCCCGGAGTAGACAATATGCGACAGAGTATAGCTGGAGTTTTTTAAGGCAGTCAGCATAGGGCATCTGCTTTAGGCCTGTGATTCTTTTAGTGAGGTATTTCTGCGGCCTTTCCAGTTGTTGCATATGTCTTGAGAGGTACATACTAAATGGGGCATTGTATTCTATAATGGGTCTAATGAGGGATGAGTACAGTGGGACAATGACCTCCATTTTTCTGGATGAAAAACCCTTAGTAATGAGGTGTGCCACATAGAAGGATTGCCTAAATGTTGTGGTGATGTGGTTATTGAAGGTGAGACCACTGTCCACCTGTGTCCCTAAGTCTCTTATCACATTTTCGGTGTTTAATATACTGCCACCTATGTGGTAATTCACGGGTACATGTTTTTCCCCAAAGGGGATAACTATAAATTTCTTGGCACTGAGCTTGAGCCCATGGCTCTGGCACCAAGCATCTGTTTCTGTAAGGCCCTTTTGTAGAGTATCCACATCATTTGGGGATTCAATAATGGCTCTCAGTTGGCAGTCATCTGTAAACTTTGTTAGCCAGAGTCCCTTAGTGTTGGCCTGTACTTCAGAGAAGTAGATGCCAAACAAGAGAGGTCCCAGGACTGAACCCTGAGGTACTCCACTTGTCACTTGTTTGAAGCTGGATTTGGAGTCAGCTACTTTTACAGTGTGGGTTCTGTCAGTAAGCCAGTTGGCAACCCATCAAGTGACGTAGGGATTAATGCCCAGCTTAATAAGTTTATCTATGATTCCAGAGTGGGAGATGGTGTCAAAGGCCTTGGCAAGGTCCAGATAAGGCTGTGTGGACTGCCTTACCATCATCCACGGCTCTGGAAATTGATTCGAAGAAGTCAATCAGGTTCAGGAGACAAGATCGGCCCTTCACGTACCCGAACTGGGTGGGGTCCAGTGTTTTAAGGTTGCCAATGTCTTTGTTAATAAGTTCCAGGATAATACGTTCAATGGCCTTGCAGATCAGGCTTGTCAGACTGATGTGGTGGTAGTTCCCGGGATCTAAGGTGGATCTCCCCTTGTGGAGTGGGATAACTCTAGCTGTGCGCCACTCAGTGGGCACGAGGCCTGAGGTGAGGCTATGATTAAACATGACACTTAGGTAAGGTGCCAGTTCATTTTGTAGTTCATGTAGTACACAGCTTGGGATGTCATCTTGTCCCATGGATGCTGTATTCTTAGCTTTGGAAAGTGCATTTTTTACCTGTGTGGCCATTATTACTGGAATTTGGCAATCTTCTGGTATTGAGATGGGACATTTATTGGGTGAGAGGGGGGTGAAGTTGGCACTGAATCGATCTGCCAGGATATTGGCAATATCCTCGGGATCGGTATATTTAATGCCATTCTGTTGTAGCGCAGAGCAGATCTGAACATTGCCATTTCAATTCTTGACATAGTTATAGAATGCCTTGTGGTTGTCTTTGGAATCTTTGGCAATTTTATTTTCGTAACTAGCTTTGGAGGATTTTATGAGGGATCTCAGCTTCTTACTGAGGCTGGTAAGGGAGTTTTATGCATCCTGGGATTTTCCTCTTTTCTGCAACAGTTTCTTCCTTTTATTGTAAAGTTTGTTTATGGCAGGGGACCACCAGATTGGCTTCCTTTTTTGGAGAAGAGCATCTTGGTTCTATTTGGGATGGCATGATTTATTCATGAGTGGATGTGCTTGTACAGTGCCTTAGTGTAAGACTCAGCAGTCGAACTTTCAGTTCCTGTCTGCACGAGTGCCATGAAGTTTGTAACTTCTGACTTGAGTAGCATGAAGTTGGCTTTGGAGAAGTTTTTTAAGGAGGTTTCCTTACTGGGGGGTGGGGGGTGGGATGTGGATGTTAAGGGTGATTAGCTTATGGTCTGACCTGACCAACGAGGGGGTGACCATAGGTGTGGAGCATCGATTTCCCATGTTGGTAATGACCGGGTCTAGGATCTTGGAGCCCCTGGTGGGACTATGGATTAGTTGATCCAGGGCTTTGGAATTTATGAATTCCAAGAACCGTTGGGCAAAGGTGTTGGTATACGAGTAGTTTTCCCAGTTAATGGCAGAGTAGTTGAAATCACCCAGTATTAGGGTGTTTGTTGTATATTAATGTTTTCTAGTATGTTTAGAAAGGTGTAGTGAGAATCTTGGGCATGGTGGGGGATCTGTAGCAAGCTACAATTTGGATTTCAGTCTTACCTAATGTTAGTTGCACCTGGAGAATTTCAGACACATTGTGTTGGGCAACTAACCAGGTGGTGTGAATATCCTTGGTGAATATGGACACTCCTCCACACCTTTAGTGTTTCGATCCTGGTTTGGTGGCCGAAAAGCGTGGTAAGAGTTGTAGCCTGGTACTGCAGGGGTGCTCTCTGGAGCCTTGAACCAGGTCTCAGTTACTGCACAGATATCGATGTTCTCCATTATTAGGAGTGCCTCGAGAAAGTGCATTTTGAGGTTTAGACTTCTAGCATTGAGTAGCATTACCTTCAGATTTTGCATGCTTGTATCCGTTACGGTGGTGGCTTTGTCCTTTGAACTTTGCCTAAAAAAGGCACTATAGGGGTGGCAAGAGCCTTAGCCAGTAACCTGAATCCCAGGGGCGACAGGTGCAAACCATCTTTGGCAAAGCATCATGGTCTGTCGATCATATCGTCCCAGACAGACAGATACTGGATCCCCTTTGAATGACACCAGAAGCTTAGCCAATTGTTGAAGTCAATCATTTTGTCCTTGTATTGTGGTATCATTCTGGGCGAAGGCAGGATGCTGCTTAGGGCTAGGGTCATACCTGCCTGGGCCACATGATCCGAGAGCTCTTCCATGTCTCTTTTCTTGTAGTCCAGGGAGGTACGTCTCAAGTTATTCACTCCAACATGGACAATGACAGAGTCATATTTGTACTTGTTGTGGAGTGACTTGAGTGCATGAGTTATGTGGCGGATCCTGGCACCCGACAGGCAGCTCACTGTAATTTTCTCCTTGTTCAGTCTGGGGAGTGGGACATCAGTGTGCCTGACTATACAGTCATCTATGAAGTGTTAGGCCCATTATCTTGCCTTAGGGGCTGTTGCTGGGTAGAACACTGGTGTTGTGAGCTATGTGACACTTTGGATGTGATTGGTGTTTGTTTGTGTTTCAGCTTCGGAGGTCCTTATTGCTTGGGTAGGTTACAGTTAAGGGCCTCCACATATGTGGATTTCGTGTTGCTATGTGTGGGTGTTGGTGGTGTGAGTTTAGAAGGGCTATGTGTTGCTTGCGGTGTAGTGCAGGTGTTAACCTTCTCCTCTTGACTGTCTAGCACAATCTTAGGTGGAGAGAAGTTTTCTTCCAGTTTGAATATGTAAGTGCATCTCTCACAGGTTGTAGTGTTGGGTGGTAGGAGGAGAGGGTTGTCTGTGTACATGAGGCAATTGCATTGCCCCTGTATGCCCAGATTCACAAGGTGGACAGGAAAAATCAACGGAAACTGACCCTTGGACATACTTGGTTTGGTGCTTTTTTTGAAAAGTACACGAGCTGTTTCCCCTTACCTTAGCAAGGTACTTTGCAATTATAGGCTGTTTAGTGCCTATGATTAATTTCTCCTTAATAAGGAGAGTTGAGTGTTTGTATCAGTTTAAGGCTTCCTACTGCTTTCCAGCAGGTATTAGAGCAAGTGCTGGGATGCTTAAAGGTAAGATGAAAAAAATGGTTTATCCTAAACACTGCAGTGTGCACTAGAGAAGTTAGATGTGAAAGTAGGTAACTTAAGTTTTACCTGTCTAAAACGTTAAGTTTTAGTGGAGAGTCACTATTTTTAAAACAGCAAGATAGACTGAAAGGGGGTGATCACTTTTGTATTCCGGTACTATGGAATACAGTAGAAGGCCAATAAATTTAAATAGTTGAAGGGGAGTGATTTCACAAAATGATCATTTTGTGCTTACACAAGCCAGTGAAAGCAGAGAGGAAATGAGATATATGGCCAAATTAGCATAAGAGGCAGGCAACTAGAAAGACAGTGGTATTTAAAAATACAACAGTGACAGGGTGAGGGGTGGGGAAAATTTCTGCCTGACTCACAAGAGAGAGCTGTGGTGTCTTTTGAAGTTTAAATATGCAGTTAAAAGCAGAACACAAGCAAAACACAAGGTAAAGAAAACAAATCACAGCACTCAAAATATAAAAAGGCAATAAACTAATACAAAATACAACAAATAAAAAGCAAACCAACCTTTCCCTCAGAGCAAAGTGTAGCAGAGTCTGGGTGAGCCTTTCCAATAAAGCTCGGAAATGTTTTATTTTACCCCTTAAGTAGAATAATTAAAGAATTCTTGCCCACTTTGGTTACTGGACTTTGTGAGGTAAATGTTTCTTTTCTGCCCCAGAAGAAACCTCTTCCCTCATTTAAAATGGAGAAAATTCATGATTAACAATACAAATTAAACATGAAAACACTATATGTACAAAATCAATGGTGACCTTTTTTACGTTTTTGTTTATAGCTTTTGAAGAATACAGAACTTAAGCCTCCAGCTCTGCCTTGCATTCCCCAGGATCCCAATTAGTACCACAGTTTTTTTTTCTGAAACCAATATGACTTCAACATTGTAATAAATTAATCTGTATTTAAATTTAAACTATCACATTTCTTTTAGAGATATATTATTGTCAATGTTTTGCCAAACCTCTCCTACCTTATCATTGTACTGAAAGTTCCAGCTTGCACAGAACAGGTGTGCAGATCTCTCAGAATGCATGAGTTACATTATGGTTTGTGTGGGCAGCTATCTGAAAAAAAAATAAAACTTCTTGTAGTCTTTAATGTAGTTGGGGGGGGGGGTTGCTGACCCTTAATCCCCACTTCTGTCCAGTTTCTGAAAGGGCATTGGGTTGTTAAGCAAGAATGAAACACCTGACAATGGTAACTAGATAAAAGGGTACATAGAGTAAAACATTACTGGTATTGTTGTTAGGAATTTTTTGTTTTTGTTGAAGCAAGCAGAGGAATGCCAATGTAATGTCATTGATGTCTTCCCAGAAAAGTCTTAAATTATGCTAAGTAAACTAATGGGGGTAGGTACAATAAAACACTGCTTAGGTAATATGAAGATCATGAAGCGGAAGGTCTTGCTTTTGTTAAGTGGGGTATTAAATATGCCAGAAATGGATTTTAGTTAAAAGACTGTGCCATTTGGGATCCTGAGCTCGCTTATTTCAAAATATTCTCTAGCAAAATCAGTGTAATCAGTTTTCAGTGAAGCAGCTAACACTGGCATCCCCCCAGAATGATCTATCTTTACAACATGTCTGATATCAGTTGAAGGAGCAACTGCAACCACCCAATGCAGGGTAGGACTTGCATCAGCTTCCTCAACATACAGTAGATCGATACAGGTGATGAAGAAATAGTGATCCTGACACTGCCAAAATTAAATCTAGTACAAAATGCTCCTGTCCCGGGCTATCTTTTTGCCCTGAAGCATTGTTTTAAACCTTAATGAAAAATCACTAGGCAGTAGACACCTATAATATTTTGGCTATTTATTCCAGAGACTGGTGTCACTGACAACTTCATATTCACTGGCTTATCTACAGTATTTCTTCTATCAGTTACTGGCAGCTGCATATGAGGATTTACAATCTTTGTTTTCATTCTGCTAGGTTCTACATCTGATGGTTACCACCAACTGAATCTGACTCGGCTGTTACTAAAGCTCGTGACCACCAAAAAACTTTCGAGCTCCTTCCTTTCCCATAATGCACCAACACCAACATTCCTCAGATCTTGCTTGCTGTTACATATCAACAAAAAAAACATGCATATAAACTATAAGGTATAAAATTACTGAAACAAAACGTATGAATATACAGCCTATCTGGAGCTCAATCTGATGGACAGTCATGTCATTATAGCCACTCATTCTTCTAGAAGCAAAGTAAGAAAAGGATGAGGGTTGGTGGGTGGGAAGTCGAGGAAGAATGAAAATGGACAACACAGATGGAACATTACGGTGAGTATATAACTTCTTTATCTGATGTTGCCAATTTTCATTCCTCAACAACTGGGACAGAGTCCTCAGCTACCTAAATTCCTGGGTGGATTCTAAGGAAGAATACTCCTAAGCACAGTTGAGCCAAAGGCTACTCTTCCCCTAGAAACCAGATCCAGTTTATAATGAGTGATACAAGTATGTGGATTTATACAGGTTGCAGCTGCGTATACATCATCCATGGAAGCTTTAGAAAGAAATACCGTAAAAGTTTCCAAAGACCTAGTCGAATGTGGTCTTATAGGTTTTGGTAAGGTTAGGCCCAGCTTGTTATAAAAAAGAAGTTATGTCTCACCATAACGTTCCATCTGAGTTGTTGATCTTCTTCCAGTTATCACTGATGGGTTTGGTTCCGAGCCCTCGGAACCGAGTCGGCCTTATATCAAGCTTGCGTGCACCAAAAATCTCTCCAGCTAAGCTGCTATCCACAATGCCCTTCACTCAGTTACCTCAGATTGAGTTTGCATGCAACATATAGACGAAACAGAAAGTCAGAGGCCATCTCTGAACAGAAACCCTGAAACACCACAAAGACCCAGAAGATCCACCAGGAGCCTTTGGTAGGGGCAGGTGGGAGGGTGTGATGACTGGAAGAAGATCAACATTTCAGATGGAACGTTATGGTAAGACATGACTTCTTTATCTGAAGTTGTTAATCTTCTTCCTATTCCTCACTGATGGGACAGAATCCCAAGCTACCTGGAGAACCTGGGTGGCCCTTATGGAAGAACATTCCTGAAAACCACTGAGCCAAAGGTCACTCTTCCCCTGGAGATCAGATCCAGTTTGTAATGCTTGATGAAAGTATGGTGCTTAACCCAAATAGCTGCTGCACAGATGTCATCCATGGAGGCTCTAGAGTGGAAGGCCCTAGTTAAGTGAGCTTTGATTTGAGCAGGCTTATATTCATTTGTAAGTGAATATGAGAAGGTAATGCATTCCCTGAGCCATTTTGACAAAGTAACTTTAGATACTGCACACCCCATTCTAGGACCAGAAAAGGAAATGAAAAGTTGGTCCGACTTGCGAAAGGACTTAGTTCTGTCCAGGTAGAAACGTAGTTGTCTATGAACATCCAATGAATGCAGGCAGTATTCTCCCTTGTTTGAATAATTTGGAAAGAATACAGGGAGCTCAATGGACTGGTTAATAGAAAAATTGGAAACCACCTTGGGAAGAAAGGATAGATTAGTACGAAGTGATACTCTGTCCTTATGGAAGATCAGATAGGGACTCAATGCATAAGGCTTGCAACTCAGATATTCTTGTGGCTGAAGTGACTGCCACCAAAAACAATTTCCATGACAGGAATTTTTGATCACATGTTGCAGCAGGTTCAAAAGAAAAAGAATGGAGAACCCGGGAGAGATTCCATGCCTCCACCGGTTGCCTGATAGGAGGTCTGCTATGGAAAATTCCCTTGATGAAAGCCTTGCAAAGTCGGGTGGAAATAAGTGGGACTCCATCTGAACCATTATGGAAGTTAGAAATAGTTGCTAAATGGACTCGAATGGTGGAAGCTGATGCATCATTGTCAAACTCAGAAAGGTAATGAAGAATAGTAGCTATGGGAGTTGAAAATGGATTTAGCATCAGATCATGAGACCAGATAGAGAATCTCTTCCATTTGTCCCTGTAAAGTTTTCTGGTGGACGGTTTGTGGGAGGCGAGGATAATATCACAGACAGATGAGGAAAGGATTTCCTGCCTGGCAACTAATGGAAGTGAAGAAGCCAAGCCGTCAGCTTGAGAGTGGAAAGATTCGATGGAGTCAGCCCTTGGGGGTGAGATTTAAGGTCCTGATGAGTGTGCAGGATCCAAGGAGGTTGTAACAGGTGAGGTCACAGGAATGGAAACCACACTTGCCGAGGCCAGAACGGGGCAATGAGGATCACTCTGCTTCTCAACCATACAGCTTTCTTTAGAAAAAGATGGATCAGAGGTATCGGAGGATCAGCATAAAGGAGACTTGCGGGCCAATCGTGAGTCAAAGCATCTCTCGATGACTTCCTGTGAGGGGGAAAGAGGGCAAAGAAGCTGCTGCATTTTGTGTTCGAGGCGGAGGCGAAAAGGTCGCAGCATGGCTGGCCCCAACGGCTGAAGATTTCTGCCATTACACTTGGATTGAGAGACCACTCATGAGGACGAAGGATGCATCTGCTCAGGTTGTCCACAATCATGTTGGAGCTCCCCGGGATATGCGTTGCGATTAGAAAGCGGTTGGAAGCTATCACCCAATGCCAGATTCTCATGGCTTTGCGACATAGGAGGTAGGATTTCATCCCTCAATGTTTGTTTATGTACCAGACAATGGACATGCTGTCTGACTGGATAGCAATTGTTCCTGACGGAAGGAGCGGATAGAATGCTTGCAATGCCAATAGCACCGCTCTTAACTCCAGGACATTGATATGTAAGTTGACCTCTATGCTGGAACACGTGCCTTGGATTGACTTTCCCCTGGAAGTGGCCCCCCCACCCTATCAGGGAAGCGTTTGTGGTCACCGTGGTGCTGGGTTGGGGAGCCTAGAAGGGGCGACACCAAAGATTTTTGTCTGTACTCATCCACCAGAGGAGATCTTGTTTGCAGGCGTTGGTGATGAGAATCTGTGAGGTCAGGGAATGAAGATTAGATATCCACTGGGACAGAAGGAGCCATTGTAGCAGTCTCATATGTAACCTGGTTAGGGGAACAATTGGGATGGCCACTACCATAGATCCCAGAGCCTGAATAACTTCCCTTGCAGACACCTTTTTCTGACAGAGTATCACTTGAACTTGTGCCCTTAATCTCTGAAGCCTGTGAGTGGGAAGAGAGACCAGACTTGTTTGAGTGTTGAATATTACCCCTATAAATTCCAACTGTTGTGCGGGCTGAAGGTTGGATTTTTACCAGTGAATGGTAATACCCAGTGAGTCCACTAGTACTAGAGTGTAGCGGAGGGCCTTTACCAGGAGGCGCTTGGTGGGGGCGGAGAGGAGCCAGTCGTCTAAATATGGAAACACCTAGAAACTCTGAAGTCTCAGATGAGCTGTGACCACTGCTAGGCATTTTGTGAACACTCTGGGGGCCGTCGAGAGACCGAATGGCAGGACTCTGAATTGGTAATGATTGGCTCCCAGCCAGAAGTGAAGGAGACTCCTGGAGCGTTTGTCCATTTTGATGTGGTAATACGCATCCCGGAGATCTATCGAGCACATCTACACACGCTCCCGAAGAAAAGGGAGGATGGACTGAATCGTGATCATGTGGAACTTGATCTGAACCACTGATTTATTTAGCTGGCTGAGATCCAAAATGGGCCTCCAGTCACCGGTCTTTTTGGCACTAAAAAGAATCTTGAGTAAAACCCGGATCTGCAGTGGTCTGGGGCGACCTGTTGGATGACTCGTTTCTGACATAGCTTTCTTATTTCGGAAGCTGCCTCCTCCCTTTCACTGGGTGGAACATCGGGAAGGGATATCGGAGGTCTTGGGTAAGATATTAGGGGGATGTGATAGCCTCTGGAAATTATTCTCTAGACCCATTGATCATTTGTAATAGAAAGCCAGACAGCTAGGTGCAGAGAGAAATGAGCCCCGACTGCTTCCAGAGGAAAGCAATCGGGCAGCGCTTCAGGAGCGCTGATACAGTCTTCCCGAGAAAGAGTCTCTGGAGTCCTGATTTTGGGGACTCCTTCTGCCCCAAAAGGGGCATCTTCCATTATTGGAACCTCCTCTGCCTCTGGGGGAGTCCTCACCATGTGCCTCATGGAAAAGACCTTGAGACTTTTTGTGCCACATCTTTCCACTCCTGTGATTCCTGGAGAAGAAGTGTTGAGGTTTGGAAAAACACAGACCCACGGCAGACAAGGTCTTCCCATCTTGTTCGCATCTGGCTAATGTGTCCTTGACCTTAGAACCGAATAAAGCTGACAGTTCGACGGCAGTATTTAAAAAGGAAGATTTGAAGGAGTCCGCGAGGTCACAAATGTGCACCCAAGCGTGGCATCTCATAACTATGCCTGCACCCACAACTCTAGCCACCCCTTCGGTTGCGTGGGACAGCAACCTCATGGACGAGTTGGAAATTGACTCTAGGGTGGCAAGTTGGGAGGCAACTTTATCACGTGCCCCATCCGAAACTTGACTCGCGAGGGTTCCAGACAGCTCGGTGATGAGGTTTCCCTGGATCCTCGTAAAATGTGCCAAAAAGTTCAGGGACCTGACAGCAAAGGTCGCTGAAGCAAAAACTCGCTTCCCTAACCTGTCCACCGCCCGGGACTCTCTGTTGGGTGGGTGGACAGTACAACTTTCCTCCCCAAGGTCCTTTTTCATGGCAGCCACCACCACCATAGCGTCTACTGGCAAACCTTTAGACCAATGGGGTTGATCCTCTGGAGGGGAGAGTATCTTATCCGATCTCCTGGGGATGGCCTCAACAGTGTCGGGATTCTTCCACGCCCACTACACGATGAAATTAACTAACTCATCGGCGGGGGGGGGGGTCGCCCAAGAAGTAGAGGGCCGAGAGCGGAAGGCCTGCAGGAATACGGATTCCTCTGAGGAAGGGTTGGGGACTTCCAGTCATCCCTCTGCCTCAAGATTTCCAGGATGTCTCCAAATAAGACATCGTCAGGGGGTAACCGTGGGGGCCCTTCTCCATCATCGTAATCCATATCTTCCGTGAGGGACTCCTCCAAGGAGTCCATGTGTTTCCTCTTACACACCTGTTTACGAGGGGGTTCTTCGGTGGCAGAATCTGAAGACGACTCAGAAATGGAAATATCCTGTACAGGGGTTTCCTGGGTCTTGCGCTCTCGGAGTCCAGGGGGGTTGGCCTTTGATAGCTGCAACACAGAGGGAACAGGTGGTAATTCTGACGTAGCAGGAATTCTTGAAGCAAGCACTCTCTCCATCACCCAGAAAGCAGGCCTGCCTGAAAAGGAATGGGAGCCCGGAACCAAATGAGACAATTTCGGGACCGGAGTCACACCCCCGCTCCACGTGGTCCGCTCCCGGGGATGGAGCCTCAAGCAAAACCGGGATGGGAGTCTACCCTCTGACCCGAAGATGGAACCGGTGACACTACTGAAACCGTGGCCGGAACCGAGGGTTCCACCCCCCAAGCATGAGGTTGAGAAAGGGTGGGTTCCAACAGAACTGACACCCAAAGGGGCCTCGGAGACTCAGACACGGTCGTTGTCGGCACCGAGGCAAGGGGTCCTCTCACAGAAGTCGGAAATATGAGCCTTGGAAAAGAGAGGTCCAAGGGAGGAGAATACGTGGGTGTTGCCGGGGCAATGGACCCAAAACCTGGAGTGGGATGGGCCCTAGGAAAAATTGTAATTCCCCTGGCGGTCAGCAGCTGATCAAACAGGCACACCACGTTTAATTCAGATAGGCTCCTGGTGGACCTTACCGATGCCCCTGATGGGGAATTTGGCCAGTCCAAAAAGGGGGTGAAAGTTTGTACTGGGTCCGTGGTGGATTGCAAAAAGGCACTCAGGATTCCAGTTTAGAAACCGGTAGCAGGGGAATAATCGAAGCCGAGAATGGGCTCAGAGCCGAAGTCACAGCCGGGGTGGAGGTCTAGAGCGGCTCCGAAGATGTAGTCGGAACTGACATCTTTGCGGAGATGGGGGATGTTGGTGCCAAGGTAGAGGCAGGCATAGTGTCCAGAACCAAAGTTGCAGTGGGAGCCGTAGTGATCAAGGCAACTTCTGTAAGAACCACTGGAGCCAAACTCGGAACCGAGGAGGCGGTTTGATGCTCGGTAGAAGTCTTATGGGTCTTGTGCTTATGAGTCTTGCCCCTATCACCGGCCAGTGAGGAGGGGTCAGAACGAGGATATTTCTTGTCCACGGAAGGAGGGGATGAGATCTCCGATGCAGAAATAGCCCCTAAAAAAGGCGAAGGAAGCAGGCCCTTGAGAATTAACTTGTTCCATCTTTCATTCAGCGTCCACTGACTGAAGCTGGCACAAATGTCACAGGGAGGTTTCGCAAATAAGTGCGGAACCCCCAAACAATACACACATTTCTCATGAAGATCACTGTTTGGGAGTTTGCCACTGCAAGAAGAGCAGTGTTTAAACTCCGTAGTCCCTTTCTTCTCAGACATAACACAAGAAACACACACACACAACGCTAAACTAGAAGAAAGTTAGAGAGAGAGAGAAAAACACCAGCAATGGTATTGGGAATACCACAAGGGTAACAAGGGCAAATGCCAACAATGGTAAAAAAAAGAAGATACCTGTGGGTAGAGCTGAGTGTGAAAATAGAGAGAAATAATAATATGACAGGAAAGAACTCACAAATACTTATAAAATTTGAAAAAATATAACACTTAGCTGGAGAGCTCGGTGCAACACTGCTATATGGCGTTGTGGCAAATGAGATCTGAGGAAACTGAGTGAAGGGCATTGTGGGTAGCAGCTTAGCTCGAGAGTTTTTTGGTGCACGCAAGCTTGGTATAAGGCCGACTCGGTTCCGAGGGCTTAGAACCGCACCCATCAGTGATGAATAGGAAGAAGATTAACAACTTCAGATTAAACACTATGCAATCCATCAACAATCTGGCCAAAGTGATCTCTGCAACTGGTTTGCCCAATTCTGAATCTGCAAATTATACAAATAATTGGTCTGTCATTCTGATTTCTTTTGTTCTATGTAAATAAAAGCATAATTGTCTGTGAACATCTAACAAATATAAAAATAAGTTATGTAATTACCATAACGTTCCATGTGAGTTGTTCATCTCGCCTTCATTCTTACTGATGGGTTTGGAGCTGATCCCCTTGGCTCCAAGTCGGCCTGCTACAAAGCTCGAGGTCTTCAAATAGCTCGAGGCCAAGTCCCTATCCCATGATGCACCTAGAGTTACCTCAGATCTTGTTTGCTGCATATAACAATACCATATGTCATTCTATCAGTCCCAATAGAAGGTACAGAAGGGTTGAGCAACCAGGATGGATCCAGCATCTTGGTCATCTAAAAGCCCAGGAGGGGGTAGGAGGGAGGGACATAAGAATGAAGGTGAGATAAACAACTCACATGGAACTTTATGGTAAGTACATAACTTCTTTATGTGAAGTTGTTCTATCTCGCCATTTATTCTTACTGATGGGTGGCATCCCAAGCACCATCAATCTCGAGTGGCTCACGGGAGTATATTTTTCAGGACAGTGGATCCAAAGGAGGCTCTGTCCCTGGATGCCCTGTCAACTTTGTAATGAGTGATAAAGGTATGAGGTTTTGACCAAGTGGCTGCTGCACAAATGTTATCAATTGGAAGTCTGGCAGAAAAAGCAGAAGATGTAGAAACTTCTCTGGTTGAGTAAGCTTTAATCTTATGCTGTAGGGGCATATTGGCAGCTGAATAAGCGAAGGTGATACAATCAGATAACCATTTAGACAGAGTTGTTTTGGCCACTGGCATACCTTTCCTGGAGTCTGAAAGGGAAAGAAAAAGCTGATCCGATTGCCTGAAATCTTTTATTCTATCCAAATAAAATCTGAGCTGTCTGTGAACATCAAGTTTGTGCAGCATGTATTCTAGATTGCTGGACTGACTGGGGAAGAAAACTGGCAAATCTATAATTTGGTCAAGATTAGTTTCAGTGCAAACCTTAGGCAAAAAAGAGGGATTTGTTCTAAGTGAGACTGTCAGCAGGGAAAATCAAGTAAGGAGGTTTAATGGATAAGGCCTGAAGCTCTGACACTCTGCGTGCAGAAGTAATAGCCACTAAAAAGATAGTCTTCCATGACATAAATTTGAGGTCACATGAGGAAGCTGGTTCAAATGGAGTAAGAATGATGCGGGAAATCATAAAATTTAGATTCAATGGGGAATAGGGAGATTTCACAGGTGGTCTAAGATGAGATTTCACAGGCGGTCTAAGATGAAAAGTCCCTTTGAGAAAGGCATTGGATTATTTGTGTGACATAATATTCAATCCTTCGAATCCAAGATGAAAATTAGAAATGGCAGAAAGCTGAACAAGGACTGTGGCTGCTGCAGCTCCTTTATTGAAGATCATGGTCAAGAACTCTAGTACAGAGGCCATATGGGCTTGGTAAGGATCAATATTGTTTTTAGAGGCCCATACAGAAATTTCTTTCCATTTGCTAAGGTATAGCTTCCTCGTAGAGGATTTGTGAGAGGATAAGAGAATTTGCTTGGTCTCACCAGAAAGGTTATGGAACCTGGCTATGATGGGAATTGGAGCAGCCAAGCTGTCAGCTTCAGGGACTGTAGAGAGAGAGGGATGAAGTTCCCCTGACAAGTGCGTCAGAAGGTCCAGAACAGGGTCCAGAATCCAAGGTTCCTCCAAAAGATGAAGTCAAAGGAAGGAGGACCAAATCTGACAAGGCCAATGAGGGGTTATAAGAATGACGGTCCTTCCCAGAGATTTTGATTTTTGTAGAACCTTGGTTATCAATGGGACTGGTGGAAAAGCATAGAGGAGACCCAGAGGCCAATCGTGAATGAGTGCTTCCCTTGGGGCTTCTCCCGGGGGGGGAATCAGGACAAAGTAAGTTCTGCATTTTGTGTTCATGTGACTGGCAAAAAGGTTGCATAAAGGCTGGCCCCACCTGGGGAATATCCTGTCCACTATTTCTTTATTTCTCTCTTGAGGGACCACTCATGGGGCAACAAAATGGCTCTGCTCAGCTTGTCTGCTATCACACTGGATTTCCCCGGGATGTGTGTTGCTAACAGAATGCGCTGGGTGATTCTTCCTTGTTTGTTCAAATACCAGACCACTGACATGTTGTCTGTCTGAATCGCAATCGTGCCAAGAGGAAGAGAGTCCTGGAAGTACTGCAATGCCAAAAGTACTGATCTGATCTCTAAGACATTGATATGCAGATGTGGATCTTGATCGGTCCATGTGCCCTGGACAGTTCTTCCCTGAAATTGCCCCCCCACCCTATCAGGGAAGTGTCCTTGGTCACTGTGGCCACTGGTGGGGGTAAAACAAAGGGACACCCTATCGTGACATGAAGTGAGGTCAACCACCACTGAAGATCCTTTTTGCAGGAGTTTGTGATCATTATCTGGTGAGACATGGGGAGCTCTTGGTAAGACCACTGAGTGAACAACAGCCACTGCAGTATACGCATGTGCATACGACCCAGCGGTATGGCCAGAATTGCCACTGACATCATACCTAACAATTTTAGAACTTCTTATGCTGGAGCCTTGTTTTTGGATATCAGAATGCAGACCTGCTGATGGAGTAGTAAGACTTTTTCTGCTGGAAGTCTCAGCATGGTGGTGGTGGTGTCCAGTTCTGCTCTGATAAAGACGATATGCTGTGATGGCGACAAGGCAGATTTTTCTGAGTTTACTGTAATGCCCAGCTGGCTGCAGAGTGACAAAGTGGATTCCCTGGCTTGAGTGACCTGGTGGTGGCGGTGAGGAGCAAATCATCTAGGTACAGAAACACCTGGAATAGTACAGTTTTGTACCTACCATAAATGTAGATGTTCGAGTGCTAATACAGCTGCAGTCATAACAGATGGGTTCTCCTGCCGTCAGGCGGGTCCTCGGTCAGCCGAATTCCAAAGTCTAGGTCCGGCGTCGGTTGTCGTCGCTTCTTCCCTGACGTCAGTGCGACAGGGGTATAAAAGAACCAGCCGACGCCATTTTCTTCACTTTTTCTTGCCCCAGATGTCAGGTGCCCCCAGAAGGAAGGCAATACATAAATTTGTGTAATAAAGCAATGCCATATAATCAAAATACAGTAGTGCAAGCAAATACATCAAGAATGAATACCCCAATCAGGTTGCATGAGGAGATGTTAGCCAATAGGCCTGTCCCAAGAGGGGAAGGAGGGAGGGAAACCTGGACTGCAGCTGTATTAGCACTCGAACATCTACATTTATGGTAGGCACAAAACTGTACTATGTTCATCGTGCATACAGCTGCAGTCATAACAGATGGGTAGAATCCCAAAGCTAAGAAAGGGGTGGTAGGCACTAGGTGGAAGTAGGAGGAGCCAGAATGCCCTGCAAGACTGCAGTGGCAAAGCCCGCTCTAGATTTGGAGTATAGTGGAAGGTGGTAGTGCTTGGAGAAGGTATGCACAGAACTCCAAGTGGCTGCTTCTAAAATATCTTTGGTAGGAACTCCTCTGAGAAAGGCTGCAGAGGTAGCCGTGGCCCTTGTGGAGTGAGATCTGATGCCTGTAGGTACAGTTTTGCCATGAAAAGAATAGCAAAAGCGTATGCAGTGGGCTATCCATTTTGAGATTGTCTGTTTGGAAATTGCCTTTCCTTGAGCTCCTATAGCATAGGACACAAAGAGCTGTTCTGATTTTCTGAAAGGTTTTGTTCTGTCCAAATAATAACGCAGTTGTCTGTGGATGTCCAAGGAATCTAGTAATCTCTCCCCTTTGTTTTGAGGATTAGGATAAAAGGTAGGTAAGTGTATGGCCTGATTCAAAGCTACCCTGGATACCACTTTTGGCATAAAGGACGGGTTGGTTCGTAAGGAAACTCTGTCCTGATGGAAGATGATAAAAGGCTGCACAGCCATGAGAGCTTGTAGTTCCGAAACCCTACGAGCTGAGGTAATAGCCAGAAGGAAAGCTGTTTTCTAGGACAAATATTGCAAATCTGATGAGGCAGCTGGCTCAAAAGGAGGCAAGGTCAGTTTTTCTAGAATGAAATTGAGATCCCAAGCAGGTATTGGTTGTTCCTGAAAAAATATTTTGAGATTTACTTGCTTACTGCTTGCTGCTTCTTGCTGTGGGATGGATCTGAAGTGTTCTTAAGACACTCAGTCTTGCTGGCTAGATTCTGCTAAAATTCAAAGTCTGGTTATATTTGCATTCACAGTCTGTTGCATACAGAAACTTGCAGAATATACACTGATGAGAGAATATACTTTGCAGCACTTGTCTTTAAGAGCAGTAACCAATAACTTTTTTAATAAACCAAACGGAATAACGTTGCAGCTTAAAAGTACTGTTCCAACTTTACTTCTCATATAGTACAGATGATGTGAGAGATATAACATTTACCTTAGGACTTGTGTCCCTACCATACCTCTAACATAGCTGGATTTATACAGCTCTTTATATACACTTTTTAGTCGTGCATAAACATATTTTTGAGGAAACACATTGTTCTGTATTCTATTTTGGAGAATTGCTTATCCTGTAGAAACAATACTAAGCTTCCTTGTTTAACAATGTCTTGTAAGAGACCAGCTTTTCTGACAGTGTGAATATCCTGTAACAGTGTCCTGATGTCCATGTAATTTATTTCCTTTATCCTGCAACTGCTGTTGAATTTCCAGTAATGTTGCATGGTCTTTCTGACATTCTTTAGTAAGCTGTTCTGCTGAATTTGAAACTCCTATGCACTTTTGAAAAGATGTATGTATAACTTGTCTAAGCTTCCTGAACTCATTGTGTCTGTCTTTTAGAAGTTTACTACATTCCTTTGTAACAAAATGTACTAGGGGTTTTATCAGTAACTGATTTGACTCACATGTGGTGACAGGACATAACTGTTCAACATCAGAATGTAATGGAAACACTTTACCCTTAGTTAATTCTTCAGATCTGTCTTTACAGTCTATTTTTTAGCAATATGATGCAATATTATTTTATGACATAATACACAAAATGCAGTTTTTGTTGAAGCACACAATAAACATTTGTCATATTTCACATGGTTTTCTTTGAGATACCAGTCAAATATTGTAATACATTTGCATAATGCCTTACTATCAACCTGCCCTAATAAGGTTTTACATTTACTAATGTGCTGTGTATACCAACATAGCAATTTTTTACATTTGCTTGAGTTATGCATGAAAATATCCATACTGTTTAATATCCAAACTATCGAATAGCAACCATACTAAAAAATGTGACGTAGAAAAAAGTCTTACCAGTGAGCAAGAAAACAGGTGAACAGGCTGTTGTTGCAGATGGCTGGAAATTTTTCAAAGTCACTTGAGAAGCTGGGAAAGCACAACAGGGAGTGAACTATTGGGCTAGTGGATATCCCCCTTTTCTTAGCGAAGTTATGGCACTGCGACTGGAACTTCAGTCTCACTCCGAATGTAGATGTCTAAAAAACTTTACTACTGCAAGCTGCATAAACTGGAATACTTCTGTTCAGAATTTACACATACGTACAAATGTTAGTTACTGCAATTTGACTGAAGTGACCCTCTGCAGGGCTTACCATCACTCCTCCAGTTTTTGAATGCAGATTGTAGGTTCAAATGCAGGCTAGCTTGCCATTGAAAAAATTACATGGAGCTGCTTACTCAGCTGCCTCGCCATTGAAAAAATATTTTGAGCTCTCTCCCAGTCAAAATGGCTGGCTCGCCATTGAAAAAATATTTTGAGATTTACTTGCTTACTGCTTGCTGCTTCTTGCTGTGGGATGGATCTGAAATGTTCTTAAGACACTCAGTCTTGCTGGCTAGATTCTGCTAAAATTCAAAGTCTGGTTATATTTGCATTCACAGTCTGTTGCATACAGAAACTTGCAGAATATACACTGATGAGAGAATATACTTTGCAGCACTTGTCTTTAAGAGCAGTAACCAATAACTTTTTATAATAAACCAAACGGAATAACATTGCAGCTTAAAAGTACTGTTCCAACTTTACTTCTCATATAGTACAGATGATGTGAGAGATATAACATTTACCTTAGGACTTGTGTCCCTACCATACCTCTAACATAGCTGGATTTATACAGCTCTTTATATACACTTTTTAGTCATGCATAAACATATTTTTGAGGAAACACATTGTTCTGTATTCTATTTTAGAGAATTGCTTATCCTGTAGAAACAATACTAAGCTTCCTTGTTTAACAATGTCTTGTAAGAGACCAGCTTTTCTGACAGTGTGAATATCCTGTAACAGTGTCCTGATGTCCATGTAGAAAAACATATTTTTGAGAAAACACATTGTCAGAGATCAGCTTTTCTGACAGTGTGAACATCCTGTATTTTATTTGGATCTTTGTATAAAAAACATCTGTTCTTGTGCCATATCCTGTTTTTCATGCAGAAAAACATATTTTTGAAAAAACACATTGTCACAGTGTCATAAACATATCCTGTTGTTTTAGGAACCATATTGTGTCCATTTTTTATATGCAGAAAAGCATGTCAGTGTTCTTTAAAAGCAGATTTTGCATTTTTGTTCTTGCATACATCCTGTTTCTGTCTGTAAGGGAAAAATATCCATTCTTTAAAAGCAGATTTTGTATTTTTGCTCTTGCATACATCCTGTTTTGAGTCTGTAAGGGAAGAATGTCCATTCAGCAGATTCCTTTTCCAAGCCATGGTCATTTAGTATGACTGCTGATCACATATTACTAAACTCTGTTTCTGCATTTAAGCAAGCCTTTTCTTTCAGCATATTTACAACATAATTAATTTCAGACTTATATTCATAAAATCTAACAGTTTCCTTGGGGGTTTTAGATTCTTAGCCCCTCTGAGGAACTGTCTTAAGAGGGGGTGAGAGAATAAGGGTGGATCAGTGTTGTATTCTGCAGAAATGGCTGAGGCATGGATTTTGATGGAGGAGAATGAAAGTCCACTGCTTAGCAGCTCAGCTAAATACTGTAATATTTGAGGTAAATTCAGTTTTCCAGGACCCTGGCCCCTTTTCTCATTCCAGACACAAAACCGTTTCCATTTTGCAGAGTAAGCTTTTCTAGTAGATGGCCTTCTGGCCTCCAAAATGACATCCTGTACCTCCTTGGAGAGTAGGGTCTGTTGTGATGTTAAGGAATCTTCCATGCGGCTAGATTGAGTGTTTTTAGCTGACTGTGAAGAGTTTTGAAGCTGTGCTGAGTCAGGAGAAGAGGCATTAGAGGCAGGGTCCATGGTGGGGAATGCGTCAGGCTCCTCAGGGGTGGGTACCAGTGTTGTCTTGGCCAGTCTGGAGCAATGAGAACCATCTTTGGTCTGTCTGCTCTGGTTTTTAATAGAACTTTGGGCATCAGAGGAAGAGGTGGGAAGGCATAAACTGTCACTGATGTCCAACTGAAAGAGAGAGCGTCCACTCTCCAGGCCTTTGGATGAAAAATGAAGAATTTTGTCAATTGGTGATTTTTGTGGGAGGCAAAGAGATCTATATCTGGCCTTCCCCATGCTTGAATTATCTCTGTAAAAACTTGAGGATGCAACTTCCATTCGTGTGGATCTGTCATATTTCTGCTTAGGTTGTCTGCCAGCGTGTTTTCCTTGCCTGGCAAGTACTGTGCTTGTAGTTCAATTTGTAAGTCCAGGGCCATGTTCCAAAGTGACATGGCCAGTCTGCATAGGGGGTATGAATGGGTTCCTCCCTGTTTGTTTATGTACCACATTACTGTGGTGTTGTCCTTTCTTATCAATAGTTGACCTGGTTGCAGAAGGTCTTTGAAAGCTATAATAGCATTTATTACTGCTAGCATTTCCTTTTGATTGATGTGAAGGTGCTTTTCTTTTTGGGACCATTTGCCCTGAATGCACCGATCTGTCATGTGCGCCCCCCCAGGCGTAGTACGAGGCGTCTGTTGTGATGACTTGATTTGCTTGAGGCTTGCTGAATGGGAGACCTGTGTTTGTTTGGCATGCTTGAGCCCACCACAGAAATTCCTTTTGAAGACATGGAATTAGTGGTATTATTGTTTCCAAACTGTGTTTTTTGGTACGAGTAGAAATGTGTTTAGGATGGATAGGTCCAAAATAGGTCTCCAATCTTTTCCCTTCCTTGGTACCAGGAATAGTCTGGAATAAAAACCTTGACCTTGTTAATGCGTAGGTACCTCTTGAATAGCTTTCATGTCTATGAGATCTGAAATTTGTCTTTGTGCCTTTGCCCTTTGATTGTGTGGCAGGTTTGGCATGCCTCTCATTTTTGGAAGGGTGTGAAAATGGAATCTGTAGCCTCTGTTTATAATGTCCAGGATCCATTTGTCTTTTGTGACAATATGCCAATTTTTTGAAAATAATGCCAGTTTTCCGCCTAAGGGTGCTGCCATTTGAGTCTTGCTTGGCATGCAAAGGGGAAAGTCATTGGGCTTGCTTTCTGAATGGTTGCGAGTTATCCTCACCACCTCTTTGTGTAGGAGCTTGCCATTGTCTGTCTCTAAACGATCCTTGGGATTGCCCTCTGCCCCTCGGGCGCCTGTATCTACCTCTTTGGGGTCTGTCCGTGGCTGGAAAGGACCAATTTTTGGAAGGCCAATTTCAACTGAAACGGGGGGGGGGGGGGGGGGGGTTGTACCTGTAGAAAATCTTTCACAGTTTGCATTAATTTAGCCTTTTCCTCCATTTTCCTTAATACCTCCTCAGCATAGCACCAAATAATACATCCTTTTGTAGAGGGGCATCTAGTAATTTAGCTTTGACATGATCTGGCAAGGTTTGTTCCTTGAGCCAGGCATGTCTACGTATGACTGATCCTGTAACAGCAGCTCTACATGAGGCCTCTAGAGCATCAAAACCACATTGTAAGGTAGGTTTACCCACTTGTTCTGCACTATGCATCAAATCCTGCAACTCCTTCAAGTCTGGTTGTTCAGGTTGTGACATTTTACTTTTCAACTGTGATAACAAAAACTGTTGGCACTTTAGCATATGGAACTGACAGATTAATGCCCTCATGGTTAAGGTAGCCGAGGTATATACCTTTTTTCCCCACCTTTCTAAGGATCTGGAATCTCTCTCGGAAGGTAATGGATTTTTAGCAGTGGAGGCCTTAATTCCCTTGGGGCCCTGTGAGATGGTTTCTGGGTCAGCAGCATGGCTTTTGTATAGAAACTGGTGTGAGTCAAGAACCCTGTAGTACCTGTCAGGCTTGACTGGGGCTGGAGGTAGAGAATCCGGGTTAAGGCAGGCCTCCAAATACACATCATCTAGTATGTCCAAGACAGGAGGTATAGCCAGAGGCCTGTGCTGAGGTAGCAAGAGAAATTCCCTAAGCCTTTTCTTGGAATCTGAATAATCTTGGCCTTCCCAGTGGAAGTGTTCCCTTAAGGTATGCAAAGTTTCCCCAAATGAGTAATCCTCTGGGGGGATACAGAGGGAATGGACTCCTCTGCATCAGAGTCTTCAAAAGGGGAGTAAGAATGTTCCTGTTCATCAGAGTGCTCTGAAACAATGGAACCCTGATCAGAGGAGGGGGATTCTTCCTCCACTCTGGGCCTTTTGTCCGGGGGGGGTGTTGAGAACCCCCTGATAAGAGTAATTAAATCCTCAGCCATTTTAAGCATCTGTTTTTTAGGCATGGGGCCTGGAGATGGGCCCTGTGTAGCTTGTCTCTTAGAATGCATGGCTGCTTTAGACTTAGTGAAAGCCTTGATGGAAAAAGAAGAGGAAGGTCTGAAGACACCTTGAGAGGAGGTAGACCTGTCCACATTTTGAGATTCACTGCCAAGAGTGGCTTCGGTATCTGTAGTCGGGGTGTGGGCCGAGGAGCCTGCGACCTCGGGCACAGGAAACACCGCCAATGAAGTGTCGATGGCAGTCAGGGGCTGCGTAGGTGCCTCGCTGAGAACCGGACCACGTGTAGTCGGCTTTGGCGTGGTGTCGGTAGAGGCCGCGGACCTCGTGTGTCGGTCCTTATCTTTGCGCTTTTTAGACAAAACTGGAGTCAGAGTATCCGACGACATAATATAGTTAAATGTTTTGCCAAAATAATGCTGTGCGAACTCCACCCGACGCTTAATGGCGCGTTTGTTGAATGTAGCACAAAAGCGACAGACCGAGACGTCGTGGTCTGGGCCTAAACAAGGAATACAGAGGGAATGGAAATCCTTATGCGGTATTTGCTTCCCACATGAAATACAATTATTAACTTTGTCTGACATCGGTCTAAGACAAGAAAAGTTTCCTCAACAGGGTACTTAGCTTTCAAGAAGACTTCGGTTGCAAAATTTTCGTAATTTCAGGAGCTGGCCGACCGGCACTTGCGAACTGCTTCTGCTTCGGGCACTGCGCGGCAAGAAAGACTGAAGAAAATGGCATTGGCTGGTTCTTTTATACCCCTGTCGCACTGACGTCAGGGAAGAAGCGACGACAACCGACGCCGGACCTAGACTTTGGAATTCGGCCGACCGAGGACCCGCCTGACGGCAGGAGAACCCATCTGTTATGACTGCAGCTGTATGCAAAATGTTTCAGGTGAGCTGTGACCACTGCCATGCATTTGGTGAACACTCTGGGGGATGTAGTGAGACCAAAGGGCAGGGCTCGAAACTGGTAATGTTTGGCTCCCAGCCAGAAGCGCAGATGAACCATGGATAGCCTGGCCATTTTTATGTGATAGTACGCATCCTGGAGATCTATCGAGCACATCCAATTATCCTTCCCTAAGAAGGGAAGTATCGACAGAAGCGTGAACATCCGGAACTTCTCTTTCTTGACAGATCTGTTTAGTCTGCTGAGGTCCAAAATAGTTCTCCAGTCCCCTGTCTGTTTTGGAACCAAAAGGAATCATGAGTAAGTTCCGGATCCTGTCTGGTCTGCTGGGACTGGTTGGATGACTCTTTCTTAACAACATTTGGACCTCTACTGTTGCTTGTTCCCTGTAACTGGGTGGAACATCCGGGATTTTTCTTGTCGGTGGAGGGGGTGTGGTGAATGGAATGAAGTATCCTTTGGAAATGATACTTTGTACCAAGATGTCATTTGGTATTTTGAGCCAGGCGTCTGGGTACAAAGATAAGTGACCCCTGACTGCCTCCAGAGCAGGAAAGTCGGGCCTCCTTTCAGGAGCGCTGGTAGAGCTTCCCAAAGAAGTGATTTCTGTCATCCTGGTTTTGCGGACCCCTCTGCCGCGAGGGCGGCGTCTTCCATTATTGCCCCCTCCTCTGCCCCTGGAGGGGGGGGGGTTTCACTACGGGTGTCCTGAAAGGATTCTTGTGCTTTTCAGAACCACATTTTCCCTCTCCTTTGACCCTTGGGGTAGGGTCTGGTAGGGGTGGAAAAATGGACTCTGACGGCAGACAGTCTTTCCTTCCTGCTCACACCTAGTCAAAGTTTCCTTCACTTTGGGCTCGAAAAGGGACGAGCCATCAAAAGGAGTATTCACAAAGGATGACTTGAAGGGCTCTGCAAAGGAACACAAGCGCATCCAGGAGTGCCTCCTAAGAACGACTCCTGTACCCGCTGCCCTGCTCGTTCCACCAGCTGCATATGAAATGAGGCGCATGGATGAATTAACAATGCAATTGAGGGTAGCAAGCTGGAAGGCAACTTTGTCTATAGCTCCTGCAGCTACTGTACCCTGAAGAGTATCTCCCAGCTCTTTAAGGAAATCTCTTTGTAGTCTTGTGAAATGGGTTAAGTACTTTAGCGAAAGGAGTGCAAATGTCGCTGAACTAAACATGCGCTTCCCATATCCATGATCCTGGAGTCTCTGTAGAAGGATGGATAGAAGAGGAAGTTTCTGACATTTCTTTATGGTGGCTGCCGCCACCACCATGGCATCAACTGGCACACCTTAGGTCAAGAAGGTTTTATCTTGGGGGGCAGATATGAACTTGTTAGACCTCCTAGGGACAGGCTCCATGGTGTCCAGAGACTCTCACGTCCTTTGTGAGACCAGCTGCATAAGCTTATCGAAGGGCGGAAACACCCATGAGGTGGAGGGCTGAGACCCGAAAGCCTTCAGGAGAACAGACTCATCTTCAGTAAGGTTTGTGGACTGTCAGTCACCCCTCTGCCTAAGGATTTCAAGTATCTCTGCAAATGAGATATCCTCAGAGGGGGACTGTGGGGACCCTTCTGATTCATCCAAGTCAGTATCAGATGTTAGGGACTCCTGAGGAGAGTCTAGATGCTTCCTCTTACAAACTCTCTTCCTGGGAACCTCATCAGTGGGAGCTTCTGGTGAGGTCTTGGAAGAGCAAGGGCCACCCAATGGGGCTTCCTGAGGCTCTGGGTCTCTACGTTTGGCCAGGATCTGTGAAGCAGAAGCAGACACAGGCGCTTTAGGGGAGGAAGAAGCTGGACCTGAGATCGAGGATGTCTTAGGAGACATAACTCTTCTCATGCCATCAAAGGCTCCCCTGCTCCGATGCAAAGGGATTGATGGATCCGAGGAAACCATTGATACCCCCGGCACTGAGACAGTGGTCTCCGTGCCAGAGGTAGGAGCCGAGTTCATCCGAGCCGAAGCCCCGAGAGGCAGAGTCGGAACCGACAAGTTGGTCCGACTATCCTCCCCAGACCTGACCAGAGAGTGTCGGCTTCTAGAGTCCTCGATCGGCACTGTGAACGTCAGAGTGAACAGAGCCAAAGACATTGGAGCAGGCGTCGGCTCTGAAGGCTCCACAATCAAGAAGTCCGACTCCTCTGGCTCCGAAGGACCAGTATGGCTCAGAGGAGGAAAAATTGTAGCTGGTATAAGGGTCTTGGCTCCGAAGCCAGTTGGGTTGGAGCCGATAAAATTTTTGCAAAGGCTGGTGCCTGTAACAGCTTCTGCACCACACAATCTGCATCCATATCAGAAAGGCTAACAGAGGACTGAGATGAATGGACTGAAGGTGGTACCGATTGTAGTAAAGGAGACTTAGGAATTTCGGACACCGGTTCCAGGACTGGGGACCGGCTCCGAAAAGATAAGAGTATCAGCTCCGATGTCTGTGGAGCCGAAGTCGAAGATTTCTTAGATTCTTTTTGTCTCAGAAGTCTTAGAAGACTTTGAGGACTTACTGGATCCATCTTGGTCGCTCAAAGCTTCTTGGAAAGAGGGTTTCAACAAGCCTCTGTGTATCAACTTCCTCTTTCTCTCCTAGAGGACTATGGAGGAGAAAGAATGGCATATGGAGCAGCTATCCTGTAAATGCAAAGCTCCTAAACAGTACACACAATTGACATGGCTGCCAGGGACAGACACTTTTTGGCCATATTTGGGGCACTTTTTAAAGCCTGACTTGGGATGCTTATCTTGGTCAGCCATTATTGTATCAAAGAGAGAATTACTGTCAACTATAAAAAATTTTAACAGTAACCAACAATCAAAAATCTTTAGAAAAATTCAGGCTAAGTCTCACACACACACACACACACACACACACACACACACACACACACACACACACACACACACACACACACACACACGTAATTATCTAAATATTAATGTGACAGCAAAACTCTGTCTAAAGCACACGGTTCTAAATGCTAAGCAGACTATACTATAAAGAAGATAGCTGCTATATAACGCACACTAAACCTTATCTAAATATTTTAAATACACTCTAATTAAATAAACCTTATCTAAAGTTTTTTTATAAACTGTGACAAAAGGTCACTAACTAAGCACACACTAACACAAGAAACAGTGACAGAAAGGTCAGTGATAAGACACTTTTTAAACTAGGCCTAAAAACAACAGGCCAACTAGAAATGTAAAGCACACCAGGGAAAGGGAAATACAATATCAGCTAAATACACTAATAAGCTATAAGAGCTTATAAAATTATCTAAAACTACTATCTAGCTAAAAATATCAGCAAATAAGTATTCGAAAAAATAAGGTTTTACTGGCCCGAGCTAGTGAGAACCACCGATCTGTTGCAGCGGCAAATTAGATCTGAGGTAACTCTAGGTGCATCATGGGATAGGGACTTGGCCTCAACCTATTTGAAGACCTCAAGCTTTGTAGTAGGCTGACTTGGAGCCGAGGGATCGGCTACGAACCCATCAGTAAGAATAAACGGCGAGATAGAACAACTTCACATCATATATTCACCTTTGTTTGAAAATTTAGGAAACAAAACTGGTAAATTAACTGACTGACTGATTCTGACACCACCTTAGGAAGGAAAGAAGCGTTGGTACGTAATGTCACACTATCCTTATGAAAAATCAAGTAAGGAGGTTCAAATGATAAAGTTTGAAGTTCCGAAATTCTTCTAGCAGAAGTAAAGGCCACTAGAAAAATAGTTTTCCAGGCCAAGAATTTAAACTCATATTTAGCTGCTGGTTCAAAGGGGGATTGAATTAAGGTTTGTACTACCAAATGCAAGTCCCATGGTGGACTAGGATCTTTATAATGTGGTCTGAGCAGGAGGTTGCCTTTTAAAAAGGCTTTATAAAAGGTTAGATGAAGCCAAGGAGGAACTGTCAAATCCAGTGTGAAAAATCAGAAATTGCTGCTAACTGGACTCTAACTGTTGAGCTAGCTCCCTCATTAAAAATTATTGCCAGGAAATGACGCATCTATTTCCTACAAAGATCATTCAACCCCTATAAAACAAATGATGCCACTGACAACTCGGATTCTGGATGCAAGTATTCAGCAATCTGGGGATTCAGTTTGTTTAGAAGGACACAAAAAAAAGAAAGAAAGGAAGAAATTCACAACAAATAACAAGGAAGAAAAATAAACTTATTAATGACTGTAAAGGAAAGAGAATATGTAGTAAAAAGGACACCGCTTTGTCATGTAACACACAGGTTACAGGAAATTATATTTTTCTATCAGAAAACCTTCAGTCTACATACAGAAAAAGCCATCATCTTTCAAATGGAGAAGGTAGAAAAAAGAGGCAAGGGCAGGCGAAAAGGAAGAAATCAAAATTGAATGTGGTAGGATTGAAGAACATTACTGTAAGAAAAAAAAAGGAGAAAGACAGATGTTGACTACATGACTCAAGGTGTGGATTTACAACACCAGCTGGATGAGAATTTAATACACAATGAAAACAGTAGGATTAATAAGACTAATAGTGATGAAGATCTATCCTTCATAACAATTGATAGAGCAGATATTACTGTATTAGAAGGTGAAGAGTCTTCAGAGCTGGCCAGCAAATATATTCTTGTAATTGGAGATTCAATTATTAGAGGAACTCATGTATATTTGCAGAGATGATAATGAATATAAAATAGTGTTATGTTTGTCAGTAGCGAAAATAAAAGATGTGAGACAAGCCTCGGAATGCTTTAATGTAAGGAAGTACGGCTCTGTTTTTATTCATGTTGGTACAAATGTAGTCACCCGCAAGGATTCTCTGACTGTTACTAGGGAACTGACAGCCCTCTTAAATAGTATTGCTTGTACTGGTGTTAGGATGTATTTTTCACAAATCACCTATAGAAAAGATAGGTCACTGCGAATGAAAATATTTTTTGGGTAATCACCTACATGGAAAAAAAGTCCTGTTTTAAAAAGTGGAAATGTGTACAGCATCCAAGCCTTATTTTGGACACACGTGTTCAGACAGGATGGTGTGCATTTGTCTAGATCAGGGAAGAGAATTTTTGCAGCAGATCTTTTGCAATATTTGACAAACACTAGGCAGGATTTTTGCCATGTCGAAAATTTAACAGCCCACAGATAGCAACATTCGATATGCATCTCTGATGGCTGTTAATGCTAGGAGCATTAATAATAAAGTTTTCTAACTGGAAAATTTGCTACATTCCCACAAGACTGATGTTGTTATTGTTTGTGAAACATGGTAAAAGAACAATGACTGGAAAACAGTTCTGTCAGGATATAAATGTTTTTACTGTAACAGACACTCTAATAAAAAAATCAAGTGGAGGTGTTATGATAGGGATTAAAGATAGCTATGAGACTTGTGATTATTACATGTTCAGTGACAACACCAATACTATAGACTGTGTAACTGTGACAATAAAGACAGCCCTGGAACATATAACAATTGTTGGAGTGTACAGACCACCAAAGACAAGTGCAGATGACCTACAGGAAGTCATACATTTCTTGCATGAAACACAGGAAAGAAGAATAATATTAGCTGGGGACTTAAATTTACCAGAAACAGACTGGAATAATATTAACTGTACAACATTAGTAAGGAAGTTATTCACAAGGTATATTCAGGAACAACAATTGCTTCAGATTGTAAAAAAATACCTACCAGGGGACGGAACATACTAGACATTGTTTGTGTTCCCAAAGAAATTACTGTAACTTCAAGTCAAGTTTTACCACCATTGATGTGCAGTGATCATGGGGTTATAAAGGTTAATTTGTTGCTACACAATTCTGCCAAACTGAAATCTAAACCAATGCACAGAAGGTTAACTACAGATTATATGGAAGCAAAACAGTCGCTATGTAAAACTAACTGGAGTGAGGTGCTCAGTGGAAAAACTGCAGATGGAATGTGGAAAGTTTTGAAAGAGAAATTGTTTGAGTGCAAAAAATCAAAAAAATGTTTATCAGGATCTAAGCATACAACATCAGGCGGATATATTTCCATAAGAACAAAATATCTGATTAAGGTGAGAGACAAAAAAATATAAGAAATGGAAGACAGGTCGAACTACAACTGAAAACTGAAATAAACAGGCTGGACAAACAGATTAAACACAGTGTGAGGCAAGATCAACAAAACTTTGAAGAAAGTTTATATAAAGATATTGATCATAACAGAAAATCTTTTTATAGATACGTAAGGTGTGGAAGGAGTAAAGACACTTAGATTGATCAACTGTGTGCACTGTGCAGATTCTAAAATTTATTCTCAGACACAACGGATTATAGACATATTTACAAAATTTTATGCAAAACAGTTTGGCTCCACAAAAGGGGTGGTAAGTTGTCCTACTGACATCCAGGTAACCTCAGATACTGGAATCAAATTTGATTATATTGAAAAAGAACTGAACAAACTGGATCCAAACAAAGCAGCGGAAGGAGACGGAATTAGTAACAATGACATGAGAACACTTCACCAAAAACTTAGAGTACCATTATATCTATTACTCACTTGGTCATATAAATATGGGGAGATTCTTCAAGATTGGAGACATGTGCTTATTAAACCTGTTTTTAAGGAAAAGCGGAGTAGGACAAACCCAGAGTCATACAGACCCTTAAGTCTACTTTCAAGTTGTGGAAAAATAATGGCAAAGGTAATATTGGATAAGTTACTGTCAGAACTGGTTAGGCTGGGACTTGAAACCATATATCAGCATGCATATGTTGAAAACAGATCTATTACCACCTGCAACATGATGTTCTACAACAATATAATAAGAGCTATGAATGAAAAATGTTGCTGTGATGTAATTTATATAGATTTAACAGGGTCATACACATAACACTGATTAATAAATTAGTACAATTAGGTATTGATGTACTCTTGATATGATGGATAGCTGTATGGCTTACAAATAGGACATGGCAAGTATCATACAGCAACTGGACAGGTGAAATCCTTGGTTACAGTCAAGGTGTCCCACATGTCTCTATCCTAGACCCTTACTTGTTTAGATTGTAACTTTCAGACCTCACGTTTTCATCTAAGGTGTTCTACAGTCTATATGCAGACAACCTGAAATTGGGTAAACTGATTACATGTGTTACAGATAAGCCATGTCTGCAAAATAACTAAACTGACCATTTGGGCACAGATGAATAATATGCTGATAAATACATAAAAACTAAGCATACATGATTTGGTAGGCATAAATTGAAAGGTGAATATTTAATACAGCACACAGTGATTGAACTTGTAGACTCATTTAAGGACCTGAGCATATGGGTAGATTCAGCTATGATTTTTTTTCGAATCATATCAACCAATTGGTTAATGATGGTTATAGAACTATAGGTTATATAAAAATATTTATAAAGTCTAGGAAATCAAAAATGATGAATTCATTGTTAGCTAGTTACATTACACCCAAACTTGAGTATGGAATAACAATATAGAAACCCTATATGAAAACAAGCATGAGCAAACTGGAAAGAGTACAATGGAAATATACCAAGGGTATCCATGGATGTGAAAGCTTAAGTTATTATGAAAGACTACAATATATGAACTTGTACAGTGTCTCTTACAGATATCTAACAGGAGATTTTAATCAGATATGCAGGACATTTAGTGACAACTACCTCTGGGAATATTTGGGCTTAACAAAAAGTACTAGAGAATCATCAGACAACCTATGTGGGAAATGCTACAGGAATGAGAAGTGTACTAATTGATACTCTGACAGAGAAGCTGATACATGGAACACATTGTGAAGACTGGTAGAGATGGGTGAAGGCTGCCAGCCTAGTCAAATAGAATTTGGTACATAATTCTGTCATTTGTAAATATGAATGTTGAACTGCAGACTTCTTTTCTTAATTGAAAGAAAATACTGTGAAATGTTGAAATACATGCTTGTTTTCTTAATAGAAAGAACATGCTGTGAAATGTTGAACTTCAAAAATGTAGCAACATTGCCCTCTGCTGTAAAGAAAGCTAAGTCAAGCATTTCATGACTGTCATTTGAAGTTAAAATTATTTCGTGTCTGTCCTTTGAAGTTAAAATTTGGAGTTGATGTGTCTGGAGTGAGGCATCCTGTCTATTGTTTTAACTTAAGGAATAACTACTAGAGTTTACATATGGAATGTCTTCTATTGTTGTAGCTTCCTGAGCAGGTGTGAGTTTACTAAATGATGTAATGTGTAGCCTGGGACCCAGGAAAGTGTGAATAAATGATGTAATGGGAATCAGGACTACAGATAGCAATTTAAACAGAGAGAACCTGAGAGGATTGAGCATTTTTTCTTGACTATCCAACTCACAGCACTCTGCCTTGCTCTATGTAAGTAGTATTTTAGCACTGTGCTTTCTCTTAGAAATAGCTAGGAACTAGAAAGATTAGACTAAGTGTTTTTCTGTGATGTCAGAACTTTACTACTGCATTGTTTTACGTATTTATCTGTGATCTCTGACCTCTTGACTAGCACTGTGTAGTAAGAAGTACAGTCTTGTGTTATTATTATTTATTAAACATTTTAAAACCTTTCAACTGTGGCTGATTTCTGTAGAGATACGTTAAGCTCTTAAGAGTACTTGTATGTCTTTGGTAAAAACTGTACAAGGCCACTCTAATAGCTTTAGCCCTGGGCTATACTACCAACTGGATAGTAATATTGCACAGTAATAATTGGACACCCTTTTAAGGGCCTTTGAGTAGCTAGTAAATATTAGCTGGGTGGTGACAGGAATTACTACCGTATAGTCTGGGTAATAGGGGCACTGCTGATGAACCTGTGCCAGCCTTTCCCAGGAGTGTCTGTGTGGTTGTATAAACTCTTATCTCAAAAAGTGTGTGTCAGCTACTTGGGCAGGGACACAAAGTACTGGTTGGACAGAGGGGGTACTGGATGTTTTAGCTTGCCCAGCTAGACTCAGATCTGGAGCCTATAGCTGTGCCAGTGGAGAGTCTTATTGGGGACCTGGAGAGCAAGGGAGCAACCAGCCCCAGACTGACTGTGATCTCTGTGTGCTCTTAAGGGAAACTGTACTTTACTGTGTGTGTATTTGTTATTCTTTCTTCATACATGAGACACCCTCTCTGGTGTTAGTGGTGAGGATTGAGGCTTATTGATTGCTGGGCCAGGGCATAGACATCACGCAGACTACCAAATTACATTAAAGCAAGTACTAGTTGAGATATTTTTAAGAACAGCCAGGTACTTATTATGGGAAAAAGTGTTTTGGTATATTGGCAAGCTAGAAGGGCATTAATGCCCATGCTTGAAATATTTGTATGTATGTAAGTAAAATTACAGGCCACTTTGTACAGGAGCTTAAAAGGGGTCAGTGTGTTTTTGGTATGCCCAAAAAGCAATATTTTCCATTTGCTTAAGTTTTCTTCTGGAAGCCTTACATGAAGATAAAAGTAGAAGGCAAACAGGAAAAGAGAGCACTGGTTGTCTGGCTATCAAGGGAAATGGAGAAGCCACTCTGTTAGCTTGAGGTTAGAAATATCCAGATGTGTTATACCTGTTGGGTGTGACAAGAGGTCTGGAACTGCATCCAGAATCCAAGGTGGGTACAGTAGATGAGGCCAAAGGAATGGGAACCAAATCTGTTGAGGCCAGTAAGGTGTAATGAGGATAACTTTGCTTTTCAAATGAGCAGCTTTCTGTAGAAAGTTATAAGGGGAATTGGTGGATACGCAGAGGGAAGACCGAGGAGCCAACTGTGGAGTAGAGCTGTGATTCCTCCTGTGGGGGAATGAGGGCAAAGAAGTTGCTGCACTTGTTTAGGGGAGATGCAAAAAAGATTGCAGCAAGGCTGGCCCCACTGAATGAAAACAATAGCTGTCACTTTCTTTTCTTGTTTCTTGTTGAGACCACTCTTGAGGTAGTAAAATGGACCTGCTCAATTTGCTATCATGTTGGACTTCCCCAGAATGTGCATTGCTATTACAAAGTGGTTGGAAGCGATCACCCCTTGCCAAGCCCTATGGGTTTCTTGACACAAAGGGTAAGACCTGGTTCCCCCTTGTTTGTTGATGTACAAAACTACTGACATGTTGTCCTTTGGAATCACAATTGTCCCGAAAGGGAGAGAGTCATGGAATGCCTGCAATGCTAAGAGCACTGCTCTCATTTCCAGAACATTGACATAAGTTTTGGCCTGTTCGAGGGCCCAAAAGCCTTGGACTGTTTTTCTGAGGAAGTGCCCTCCTCAATCAGGAATGTGTTCATCGGGTTGAGAGAGAATGAAGGGACAACCTTGTAAAAGTTGATCTGATCTAATCCAATTTTTGCATGCAAGGGTTATTTTTATTTGGGTTGATATGGGGTGATAAAGAATTGAGCATTGTGTTGACAGAATCTATTAAATAATTCTTGTATGAAATTTTGCAAGGCAAACTAGAATTTCTGCTGACACTGACCCTAGGGCTTGTAGAATCAACCAAGCTGAAATTTTTGCACTGAAAATTATTTTCTTGACCTGGAATCTAATAGTTAGTGCTCTTGAGAGAGGAATAGAAGCTTTCTTTGATTCCGTATTGAACACTGCTTCTATAAATTCTAGTGTCTGAGATGTTTCCAAATGAGACTTGTAGTTTACAGTTATCCCCATGTTGGAGCAAGTGTAGAGCACCTGATCCCACACTTTTAGTAGTAGATGACTGGTCGGGGCAGTAATGAGACAGTTGTCTAAATACATAAACACTCTGAATCCTTGTGAGCTGCTACCACTGCCATGTATTTGGTGAACACCCAGGGGGCTGTGGTGAGGCCAAAAGGCAGTGCCCTGAACTGATAATGACTGGCTCCCAGCTGGAAGCGTAGATACCTTCAGGACTGTCTGTTCATTTTTTTTTTATAGCAAGCATCATGAAGGTCTACTGAATACATCCAGTCGTCCTTGCTCAAAAAGGGCAGAATGGGCTGAAATGTGACCATCTAAAACTTTGTGTGTTGAACTGACTTGGTCAAGATAATGAGATCCAAAACTGGTCTCAAGACCCCTGTTTTATTTGGTACTAAAAGGAAACTTGAGTAAATTATGGATTCTATTTGGTCAAGTGGGAATTTTTGGATGACTCTTTTTTTATAGCAGCTTTTGAATTTCGATTGCTGCTAATTTCCTCTGACTGAGGAGTACACATCAGGAAGTTTGTACAGAGGTGGAAGGAAAAAGGGAGTTATATAACCTCTGGATATAATTTTCTGCACCCATGTACTGTTTTGATTTCTAGCCAGGCTGTCTGGTGCAGTGATAAACGACCCCCGACTGCCTCCAGAAGGGGATGATCAAGCCTCCTTTTAAGAGCGCTGATAAGGCCTATTTGAAAAAGAATCTCTAAACCCTTTGTTCTGTGGGCCTTCTCTGCCACGCAAGCGGCATCTTCCATTTGAGACCCTGGGGGAACTATCTCCACATAGATCTTGGAAAGGACCCTGGGACTTCCTGAACCAGATTTTTCAACCACCTCACTCATTCTCTGAGAAGGTTCTTTGAGGATTCACAAAACATACACCTACTGCAGAGAGGGTTTTTTTCCATCCTTCTTACAGCTAGAAAGTGTGTTTTTAACTTTCAGGCCAAACAGAAAACTGCCATCAAAAGGAGCATTGCTGAACAAGGATTTGAAGGGCTCCACAAAGTCACAAAAGCATCCAGTCATGCCTCCTTATGGATATGCCTGAACCCACCATCCTTGAGGTATCTTCAGCCGCATGTGAGATAAGCCTCATGGATGAGTTAGAAATCGATAATAGGGTAGTCAACTGCAATGCCACAGAAGCCTGAGCCTCAGCAGTGGTGGTTTCTGAAAGGGAGTTTGATAGTTATTTTATCAAATCCCTTTGAAGCCTTATGAAAAGGGTTGGGTAGTTCAGCGATCTGGGAGCAAATGTTGCTGAAGCATGTACGCTTCCCAAATCTTTCCAGTGCCCTAGACTCCCTGTTAGGGTGAAGGACAGAGGAACTCTGTTCCATGAGTTCTTCTTAGTGGCTGCCACCACGACCTTGGCATCTACAGGCACTCCCTTGCTCCAGAATTCCTTGCCAACAGGTGGTGCCAGAATCCGATCCTGTCTCTAGGGGATTGGCTGGCTCAACTGTGTCAGGCTCCTTCCATGCCCATAGAGAGACCAAATCAATGAGCTTGTCAGTGGGCAGAGTTACCCAGGAGGTAGATGGGCCAGACCCAAAGGCCTCCAGGAACCCTGACTCCCCAGAGTTAGTATTTTTAGCCGATGAACCACCTCTTTGCTTTAGGATTTCAAGGATGTCTCCAAAGAAGATATCTTCAGGTGGTGAACTTGGAGACCCTTCCCCTTCATCAAAATCAGTGTCTTTAGTGACGTACACTGGAGGGGAATCCAAGTGCCTCCTCTTGCACTCCCTCTTCCTAGGGATGTCTTCAGTGGGATGTTCCAGAGAGGTATCAGAAGAAATTGTAATACCCTGCTGGGTATCTTGGAGATTTTGGGTAGGCTGTCCCTGTGGTTCAGGATAATGAGGCTCAATGCGCAAAGACATGTGGGACCCAGATGGATGATCAGAGGAAAGAGGAACCATCTGTCCTGCAGAAGCAGAAAACACCCTCTCCACTACCTCAAAAGCAGACTGCTCCGGGGAGAAGGAAACCAATGGAACGAAGAAACCATGCTTTCGACCCCTCGGCTCCCTCTGTCCTAAAGGCAACCCACCAGAGGCAGTAGTAGGAGCCGAGCTATCCTGTGCCGAGGAGTACAGACAGCTCTGAAATCTCTGGAGTCAACTCTAACACCCTGGACCCAATGAGGACACCTCAGCTATGACAGTCATCCAGATACAAAACTGTAGGAGCTCGGGCACTCAGAGTAAGCTTCAGA
Source organism: Protopterus annectens (assembly GCF_019279795.1). Lineage (NCBI taxonomy): Eukaryota > Metazoa > Chordata > Ceratodontiformes > Protopteridae > Protopterus > Protopterus annectens. Next base: position 497,048,961 of record NC_056746.1, on the reverse strand, counting down.
TCCAAAGAAACTAAGATCTTTGATGGTTCCGGAAGACTCGGATTCAAAGGCACCAAAACAACTGGTCAGATCAGTGAAGGAGCTGAAAAAGGTGTAGTGCTTGCTTATAAAGGTTTCCTGATCCAGTATGGTAGGAGCTGGAATAACTCCCAATTCTAGCTGCTCGGACAGAAACTTCCTCATCATCTTGTCCACATCTGCCTCGGTGAGACTCCTGGGAGAACGAGAAGATGCCAGTGATGGAAATCTTGAAAGTACACTGGATGGTACCAGATCCAAGGAAGGGGAGTATGTTGTTCTTGGTTACAGCATCAGTTCAGATAATGTTGGATCAGACGAAGGCAACTTATTATCAGACTCTGATGCCGGAGCAGCTTTCAGATCTGATTTCTTGGCCTTTTTCCTCTGTGGTTCAGTGGTAGGATCCCAGGATGGGGTAGAGGATCCAGAAGGTTTGGAAGACTCTTTTGCCTTGTGTTTGGGGGGGGGAGTTGTGCCCCAGATAACACTTCAAAAAAGGAATAAGGAAGTAATCCTTTTAATATTAATTTGTTGTTCCTGTTAGCCAAGACCATAGGTTTCAATCCCTGACAAATCTTGCATTCAACATTTAGGTGCTGAGAGCCAAACAATACATGTATACAGCATGAGAGTCAGAAAGTGAAATTTTATGTCCGCATTACATATATTTTATAAACCCAAGGGGGCTTTCTCAGATTTTTTTCTATGCTAATAGCAAAGACAAATGTAAGACAGTTTTTTTTTTTGTTAAGAAAGAAAGAAAAAATACCAGCGATGGTAAAAAGATTACCTTAAAAAAGGGTATAAATGACAGGACAACCAGCAATGGTAAGATAGATATACTCAAAAGTGTAGAAAGGGAGCTATAAATAATACATGATATAATATTACAGAATTATATGACTTATTCACTTATCTTTGAATTAAAAAAGCTATCTAGCTCGATAGCTTTGACAATCACATCTTCACACTAAAGTGGCAAACGAGATCTTAGCAGTGTTAGGGTTGGTGCATTATGGGAATGGGAGGAGCTCAAGTGTTTTTTTTTGGTGGCCACAAACTTTAGTAAAGGCTAAGTCAGATCCAAAAACCAGATCCAAATCCAACTGTTGAGGAATGAATCAGCATCAAATCACATATTCTCTCAGTGATACTAAACTTACAATGTAATGCAATAAAATGATCAGCAAAGGATAAGTAGCATACCAATTTGTTTTGCCATGGCAAGCCCTTGTGGGTAGGTTATTGGATTAAGTTGCTTTTCTTTCAGCGTTTCAATAGTTTCTTTATGATCCCGCAAATCAACCTTTGTACCTACAACAATGATAGGTGTGTTGGGACAATGATGCTGCACTTCAAGTTTCCACTGAAAAGATAAACAGGAAAAAAAAAACAAAACAAAGTCAGAAGGGTAGCACCTTGTTTTATCCAGTCACTTACCATTTTAACGAACCTACACTTCTTTGTTCCTCCATTTTAGGCTTTGGAATCTGACATCCTTATTGGGGTCATTCAAGCTGAGAGTTGGCTGATGACCGATTAGAAGAAGCCTGTTCGCCTCTCTTGGGAGTAAGTAGAAGTGTGCATGCCTAGTATGAACACCAGCTAAAATTTCCAGTGGAGACTATGCCTGTCAAGGAAGGCAGGGTCAGAGTGCCCCTTATGAAATAAGGAGACACACACATCATGTACATCCACTGGATTCCACCCCTTGAGGATTTTTTTGGTGTTTGTAGCAGGAATGGTTATGACCCATGAGGAAAAAAAAAAAACACACCACAGTACCTAAAGGCAGTACTGCACTTGTCTTCTAACCCTCATCCCCAAGAAGTAACAAATGGACTATAGGTCTCTACTCTAGTGAAAAAATCACCAACTGGGCAAAGCAGGAGGGATACTTGAAAAAAAATCAAAGATTATTCATAATAAAGCTATATTCAAATACATGGAGATCTGTAAATGTACCTAGAATTTGTGCAGCTTAGACTGAAGGCCAGTGACAGAATCTGAGGCTGTATCACCATAAGACCAGAGACAGCTGCATGAGGTACTCACCATAACTGTAAATGTACAAATAAACTGAGATTATGGGCATTCACTGCAAAGTATAGACATGTGAGATAAACAAAAGTTATGTATTTACCATAATGTTAAATCTGAATGAGAATATTTCTCCTCACCAACAGCAAGACTAAGGCCATCATGTGTTAGCTCAGAATCTCAATCATCACATGGGTACTGGCCCTCCCTTTTTACCCACAATGCTATGCACAGAAATGTTGTGAACCTTTTCTGATACTATTAGTCCTGTCCACATAAAATCCAACCTGTGAACATCCATGAAACTTAACTGATACTCTTCTTATTTCAAAAGCTAGGAAAAATACAGGCAGATTTAGTGAGTGCCTGGCTGACTGCTTGATCAAAATTTGTCTGTGAGGTGGAACTTCCAACATGGTTGCACATTGAGTAACAGCTTAATTTCAGCTCTCCCAGTGTGCAAAGAGAAACTCAGAAGAGAGGGCCAGTAAACATGTATTTTTGGGTAAATTACAGTAACTGGCTAGTAAGTACACTGCCTGGATGACAACAAAAAAGAAATTCAGAGAACCTGAAAGACAACAGGTGGGGAAAAACACTGACTGGGAAGACTTCTGCAGCATTTCAGTAAAAAGCAGTGCAAGTTCCAGCTTTGGTGCAAAACATGACTTCCAGTAACCTAGAAGGAAAAATAAGTTACAAGTATTCAGAGCTGGTTAAAATAAACAAAACACTAATGGAGTATATCAACCCAAATAACAAAAGACTAGAAAAAAATGGAAGAAGCTTTAAACAGATACTCACATGAGGTGACAGAACTGCAAAAATCATACAGCAACATAATAAAAGACTGGCTGAATATGAGACTGCTCAAGAAAAGATGTTTAAAAAAATAGAGTTAGAGAACAGACCATATAAGGAAAATATAAGATTGTCTGCTGTACCAGAGAAGCTGGAAAGAACAGACTGTATTAATTTTATAAAAGCACAAAGAAGCAATTGGACTAGTATTCTACAGCAGGAGTTGTTAATTGAAAGAGCACATCATGTGTGTGCTCCAAACTCAGCCACGAGAAAGCAACTTAGGCCTTTAATAGTAAAGATGCCATCCTACCAGCAGAAGGAGTTGATTCTAACAAAACTGTGGCAGGACAAAGTAATAAAAGTGGGAGAGTGTAGAGTATTTGTGGAAAATGGTTACTCACTGTACAAAAGGCTGAACAGAAGTAAATATATTCCAATAATCAAGGAATGTCAAAAAGCAGGTGTGAGATTCAAACTGCTGTACCCAGCTATCTTTAGAATATTCTTTCCTGGAGGGATAACATCATTTTTGATGCAGAACATGCTAAGGAGGAAATTCAAAAGTTTGTCCAACAAAAAGTGAGCTGTGAAATAGAAGGAGATTATGTTTCTTGTTCATCTGGTATTAATGACCACAGAGAGACAGTGCCAGTGAAACCTTTTCCAATATTTCAGAGGAAATGGTTGACAGACAGTAAAAAGCACAAGAGTTCACTAAAAGAACTAAGAGTACTTTGGAAATGAAGCATATATTGGATTTAGGAGATGGAGATAAACAGGAATAAAACCAGTAACTTGGAACTTAACAATAAATGTGGGATGAAAACATATTAATTGTATTTGTTAAACATGACAGAACAAGCAAACCTAGAAATATTAGATTTTTTGACTTTGTTAAACTTGTGAGGGGACTCTAAAACATATACCCTACCTTGTGTCATTAATCTTTGAAAGAACACTTAGGTGAGGAGAAGAGGAGGGAGAGAGTTTACTGCAAGTAAGACAAAATTTTGTTCTTAACAGTAGTATTTTTATAATGTATGATATAATCTGCATGCTATAAAGTAAAGTTTTTCTCAGTAATTTCAAGCGTAATGAGGTTACTAAAGTAAACAGGTGTCCCTGCTTTTTCCCTCTCTCCTTCTCCTTGTTCAATTTTAAGAAATATAGGCACTTCAACATCAAAAAGAAGATAAGTCTAGTCAAAAGAACATGATACTAGAAAATCTGATGTGCTTTTTTCTCATTCTTGCATAGGGGATTACTGGATTAAGGCTCTTGACTTGATCTAGTATGAAATTTTAAGAGAAAGCAAATAAATAAAGAATAACACTACATATAATAACCTTTCCTCTAACAAATAAATGCTTGTAGAACCAACTCTATATCTAGTTCTTAAGTTTCAATGGAGACAATCTGATAAAGAGTAATGCAAACATAATACTTTCTTTCTTTCAGTGGCTAGGAGATAATGTTTTCTGAAAGCATCCAAATGTTTTCCCCATCTGGGAGAGCAATAAAGATAAGACAAAACCAGGTAGCACTTAGTAGAGGCAGAGGTTGCACCATGCATCTTAGCAGGAATAACCTTTCTTTTAGATTAACCCAAGTCAAAGTGTGTCTGTCAGTTTTGGGACAATTGTTTCTATTAGGAGGGTAAAACTTCAACATTTGAAGATAATATTAAGTTAATAAGTTTTAGGGTTGTATTGGTGGTGTATTTGTTTTTTTTTTTTTTTTTTTTGAGGGCTTTCAATAAAATAAAGCTTGGTAAGATGTGACATACTCAAATGGATATGACAACAAACAAATGTATAAAATATCAACCTGCCAAACATTAGTGTATGCATGTAACACAAAAGGTAGAACTAGATAGGTAACAAAAAAGCTGTTACACATAAAAGCGGGGAATAATAACTTTTTGACATAACGCTTCCCAGATGATCTTTAAATATAAATGGTCTCACAGATATATACAAAAAAGAAAGAGTAGTGAACTATATTAAGAATGCAGAGTGCAAAAGTACAGTTTTGTACCTACCATAAATGTAGATGTCCGAGAGGTATGCATCTGCAGTCCTAACAAATGGGTTGTCCTGGCCTCAGGCAGCCCTTCGGTCGGCCGGATTCCAAAGTCTGGGTCTGGCCTCGGCTGATGTCGCACTTCACCCGACGTCATAGCTGCAGTTCAGCGGGTATAAAGGCATCAGCCAACGCCATTTTCCTCAGTGTTTCTTGCCCCAGATGCCAGGTGCCCTCTAGGAAGGCTAATTTTGGATAAATGCAAATGTTTCCAAACAATAGAGAGCAAATAGAAATAAACATGTATATACATATATACAAACAAATACACCATAATAGATTCCCCCAGCTAGCTACAAGATGGGCAAATACCCTAGGAGTACCACAGAGGGGAAGGAGGGTGGGTAATCCTGACTGCAGATGCATACCTCTCGGACATCTACATTTATGGTAGGTACAAAACTGTACTATGTCCTTCAAGGATGCATCTGCAGTCCTAACAAATGGGTAGAATACCATAGCCAAACTGGGGGAGGAGGCACTAAGGAGGCACTAAGAGTTTATGGTGTAGATAAGATCCCTTGCAAAACAGCAGTGGCAAAACCTGCTCGGGATCTGGAGTATAAAGGTAGATTATAATGCTTGGCAAATGTATGCACGGAGCTCCAAGTAGCAGCCTCTAAAATGTCTTTGGTAGCCACTCCTCGTAAGAAAGCTGTAGTAGTGGCTGTAGCCCTTGTGGAGTGAGGTCTGATGTTTTCTGGAGTTGCCTTTCCATGAAAAGAGTAACAAAATCTAATGCAATTTCCTATCCATTTTGAGATTGTTTGTTTTGAAATTGCTTTTCCTTCCATTCCTGTTGCATATGCTACCAGAAGCTGGTCAGTTTTTCTATTGTTCTTGGTTCTGACCAGGTAGTAGCGCAATTGTCTGTGTACATCCAAAGTATGCAGCAATCTTTCCCCCCTGTTCTGCGGGTTGGGGAAGAATGTTGGTAGGTGTATTGCTTGGTTTAATGATACCCTGGAGACCACCTTTGGCATAAAGGTAGGATTAGTTCTCATGGACACTCTATCCTGATGGAAGATAAGGAAGGGCTGTACTGCCATTAATGCCTGTAATTCAGAAACCCTTCTAGCTGAAGTGATTGCAAGCAGGAATGCAGTTTTCCAAGATAAGTACTGTAATTCTGCTGTTGCTGCTGGTTCAAAAGGGGGGAGTGCCAACTTTTCTAACACAAAGTTCAAGTCCCATGTAGGCAATGGTGGTTTCCTTGGTGGCTTTACATTTTTAATTCCTCTGAGAAACTGCCTGAGTAGAGGTTGAGAAAAGACTGGAGGATCCATGTTGTATTCTGCTGAAATTGCTGATGCATGAATCTTAATGGAGGAGTAAGACAGACCATTGTGGAAAAGCTCTGCTAAGTATTCCAGGATGTTAGCTATGTTTGCCAATGATGCATCTACTCCTTTTGTTGCACTCCAGATGAGATATCTTTTCCATTTTGCTGAATAAGTTTTCCTTGTTGAGGGTCTGCGAGCCTCCAAGATAATGTCTTTAACCCTTTGAGATAAATCTGGGTTATTTTGCTTTATGTAATGTTCCAAGCAGCTAGCTGCAGTGTTTTCAAGCTTGGATGCAGGATTTTGAAGTTGTTCTGTGTTAGCAGTAGAGGTAGTAGGGGTAGAGGCCATGCGTGTTCCCGGGACATACTCCTTAGTAGCGGGTACCAATGTTGCCTTGGCCAGTCTGGAGCTATCAAGATGATCCTCGGGTGATCTTCTTTGATCTTCAGTAGCACTTTGTGCATCAAAGGAAGAGGTGGGAATGCATATGCTGTCAGGTTTTCCCAACTGAAGGATAGGGAGTCCACCTTCCAAGCAAGTGGGTGGTATGTCCTTGTGCAGAATTTTTTCAATTGGTGGTTGTGTGGGGATGCGAACAGGTCTATTTCTGGCAGTCCACATTTCCTTGTGATGGTTTTGAAGATGTCTGGATGCAGCATCCATTCATGGGCATCCGTGGTGGTTCTGCTTAAGATGTCTGCTAGTATATTTTCTTTTCCTGGCACAAATATGGCCTGGAGCTGAATGTTGAGGCTCAGGGCCACATTCCAGAGGTCCATTGCCATCCGGCATAGAGGATATGAATGTGTGCCTCCCTGTTTGTTCATATACCACATAACTGTGGTGTTGTCCGTCCTTATCAGCAAATGACCCTGTTGAAGAAATGGACTGAATGTCTGAATTGCCTGTTTTACAGCCAGCATCTCTTTTTGATTTATGTGTAGGTTCATCTGGTCTTGAGTCCATAAGCCTTGTATGCACTTGTCCACCATGTGTGCCCCCCAACCGAGGTCTGAGGCGTCCGTGGTGATAGTCTGGCTTGGGTGAGGCCTGTGGAAGGGCAGTCCTTTGTTCAATTGACAGACCTGGGCCCACCACTGGAATTCTTGCTTCAGGCATGGAATTATTGGAATTTGGGTTTCTAGGCTGTGCTTGTGCTGAGACCATAAATTCCTCAGGTACCATTGCAACTTCCTCATATGTAGTCTGGCATGTGGAATTAATATTATGCAGGATGCCATGTAACCCAGGGCTTGCAGGATTTTCCTTGCTGTAAGCTGGTTCTGCGTTGTCAATGCCATGAAATAGAGTGGTAGCTGCTTCTGTTTTTCTGCTGTGAGGAATGCCATCTGGTTTGATGTGTCCAGCTCTGCACCCAAGAAGGTTATCCTTTGGGATGGTATCAGCCTTGACTTTTTTGTGTTGACTGTGTATCCCAGGGCTTGCAGCAGGTGAATAACCTTTTTCAAATCTTTTGTTAATTTGTCTTTGTTGTCCGCTTGTAACAGGCAGTCGTCCAGGTATGGATAAATTTGAATTCCCTGAAGCCTGCAATGAGCAATTACTGATGCCAGGCATTTTGTGAATACTCTGGGCGCAGTAGATAAGCCAAAAGGCAATGCTGAGAATTGATAATGCTCTGATCCTGCAAGAAATCTGAGGTATCTTCTGCAATTTGGTCGTATGGGGACGTGCAGGTATGCCTCCTTGAGATCCAGAGTCACCAGCCAAGACTCCTTGCCCAGCATGGGAAGAAGTTGCTGTAGGGTCAGCATTTTGAATTTTGGAACAATGAGATATGTGTTTAGAGCGGACAGGTTGAGGATAGGTCTCCATTGGTTTTCCTTTCTTGGTACCAGGAAAAGCCTTGAATAAAATCCTTGTCCTTGTTCCATAGCCGGTACCTTTTCTATAGCTCTCATCCTTAGTAAGTGGTCTATTTGCTGTAGAGCGTTTGTCCTTTGGTTTGGAGGTAGGTTTGGCATTCCTCTCTTCCTTGGAAGACTATGGAAGTGAAACCTGTAACCTTTGTCTATTGTCTGTAAAATCCATTTGTCTCCTGTAATGTAATGCCAATTTACTGAAAATAAGGCTAGCTTTCCGCCTAAGGGTGCTCCCAGTTGTTCCCTGGTAGGCGGTATCAGAGCCAAGTCACTGTGATTGTCCTGTGGAAGTGGTAGTGGCTGGATCTGTGGGAGTAGTTCTCTGGCTGTTAGGCTGCCACTGACGTCCCCTGTAGGCACCTCTGGATTGACCTCTGCCTCTAGGGCATCTATTTCTGCTTCTCTGTGCTCTGGTGGTGTCTGGAAAGGACCAATTCTTGGAAGGCCAGTTCCTACTAAACCTCGGAGGCTGGACCTGTAAGAAATCCTTGACTGTCTGGACAGATTTAGCTTTTTCTTCCACCTTCTTCAACACTTGCTGTGCAGGGGAACCAAACAAACTGTGCTTTTCCATGGGAGCATCTAGGAGCTTTGATTTTACATGGTCTGGTAAGGATTGCTCTTTTAACCATGCATGCCTTCTGATCACTGTACCAGTCATAGCTGATCTAAAGGAAGCCTCCAGTGCATCATAGCCGCATTTTAAGGAATGATTACTGACCTGCTGAGTGTTATGCACCAAATCCTGAAGGGACTTACGGTCTAAAGGCTCAGGCGAGGACAGTTTTTTAGTGAGCTGATCTAACAGAAATTCCTGATACTGAATCATGTGGAATTGGCAGTTTAAGGCCCTAGCCGAAAGAGTAGCAGAAGTATAAACTTTTTTACCCCATCTCTCCAATGCCCTAGATTCTCTTTCAGAGGGGAGGGGGTTTTTGGCAGAGGCAGCTGCTACAGCTTTGGGGCCCTGTGAAATGGTTTCAGGATCTGCAATAGGAGCCTTATACAAATGATAATGTGTGTCCGGAACCCTGTAGTATCTGTTGAGCTTAGCAGGGGCCGGAGGCAGTGAGTCAGGGGCAGTACAAACATCATTAAATGCATCATCTACAACTGTAAGTACTGGGGGAATAGCTAAAGGCCTATGCTGTGGTAAATGTAAAAAGGTCCTAAGCCTTTTCCTAGAGTCTGAAAAATCCTGGCCTTGCCATTGAAATTGTTCCCTCATAGCATGCAAGGTTTCCCCAAAAGAAAATTCCTCAGGAGGAGAGGCAGAAGGTATGGAATCCTCTGCATCAGAGCCCTCATATGGAGAATAAGGGCCTTCTGGAGGATTTGTATTTTCTGAATCATCAGAGGAGTAATCTGAAGAAACTGGCTCAGGGGGCTCTGCTCTAGACCTCTTCTCTGGAGGTGGGTGAGAGGCCCTGTCAGGGTGAGACTGGGTTCCCCTGATCAAAGAAATGAGATCCTCTGCTAGACTAAGCATTTGAGTACTAGAGCTAGGCCTGTGAGACGGGGTTTTAACAGGCACGGCCTTTGAAGATTTAGCTGCTTTAGCCCTGGCAAAAGCCTTAATAGACATGGATGCAGGGGGCCTAGCAGCTCCACGTGCAGGAGTAGATACATCTAAGGGGATAGTATCTGATAAATCCTGAGAAACTGTAAGAGCTGGTGGATTTTCCGTAGCAGATTCAGCCATGCTGAAAGAGGCCTCGGTAGAAGGAGGCATGCTTTCGGCCGAAGGAAGAACCGCGGACTCGGTTTCAGCCGAAACCGAGACACTCGCGGTTGGCTTAACCGTGGTTTCGGCCAAAACCGCGGACCGCGTGTGTCGGTCCTTTTCCTTACGCTTTTTAGCTAAATGTGAAGTCGGAGTCTCCGACGGCATGATATAAGCAAAAGCGGAGCCGAAAAACTCCTCTGCAGACTCCGACCGACGTCTAAGTGTCCGTCGGTTGAAGGAAGCACAGGCTAGACAAGCTGCTACGTCGTGGTCTGGGCCTAAACAAGGTAGGCAGTAAGAGTGGAAATCTTTATGAGGTATTTGTTTCCCACAAGTTAAACAGTTATTCACTTTTTCTGACATCGACTGAGGCAAGAAAGAGTCCCCAACGGGGTACTTAGCTTTTTAGAAGTCTTCGGTAAGCAATCTCTGGTTCTGACCGACCGGCACTTGCGAACAGCTTCTGCTTCGGGCGCCACGCGGCAAGAAAGACTGAGGAAAATGGCGTCGGCTGATGCCTTTATACCCGCTGAACTGCAGCTATGATGTCGGGTGAAGTGCGACATCAGCCGAGGCCAGACCCAGACTTTGGAATCCGGCCGACCGAAGGGCTGCCTGAGGCCAGGACAACCCATTTGTTAGGACTGCAGATGCATCCTTGAAGGACATCAGGTATGTTACAAGAGACACAATTGGAAATAATTGAACATGTGAATCTGATAAAGGAAGTTTTTGAGGATGGTTATTCAGTGGAATACTGAGGACAAAGGAAAAAAGAAGTACTTACATTAAATGCAAGAGGAGCTTCAACAGTGACAGAAGAGGATAAAAAAGATAATGACAGATTTGTAGTACTAAAAGGCTACTGGCAAGGGAAAAGGATTACACTGGCATATACTTATATTCCACCTAAAACTGCTATAATGGAGCTTAAGAAATACGGGGAAAATACTCAGCTTCCAGCCAGGAAATTACTTATAGCTGGGGACTGGAATTTGATGCCCAGAAGGGAAATATAACAAAGGAGGGTAGACCTTTGAAGAAATATATGAAAATATTTGACATGGAAGATGCAAATTCAGTAGTAGGAGTTTGGAATGAATTTACATATTATTCCTCAAGAAACAAAACCTGGTCTAGGCTAGACAGAACTTACATTTCACAGGAACATATGCATTTAGTGGAAAGCTTTGATATGTATCCGATAACCATTTCAGATCATATGCTAATAACAACTAAAATAAAAACTCAGGGTAATGAAATACAACGAGACACTGTCACTTTCCCACCTATCTACTGAAAAGAGAGGAATTTAAGGAATGGGTAGTGGAAATTATTTGGGAGTTATTAGAGAAGATAGACATTTCTTCTGAAATTACAGCTAGGGTGTGGGATAAAATTAAAGTGGAGTTTAAAAATAGAGTGGAAATAAAATAAAGAGAGAGATGTTTAAGAGATAATGAGAATTACTTAGAGGGACTGACAAATGTTAAAGTATTGCAGAATAGGGGGAATCTTACAGAACAAGAAGAAGAGCAATTGCAGAATTCAAAACAGAAAATAAGGGATTACTTTGATAATACGTATGAGTTTAGAAAGACTGCTGTTAAGCAACTGTTTTTTGATAACTCCAGAGCACAAAAACGTTTACCACAATGACTCGGGCAACTGAAAGTAAAAAGAGTGTCGCCAAGCTTAGGGAGCCTACAACAAGGAACATAACAAGAGATCCTGTAAAGGTACAGGAAGTATTTCAGAAACTTTATGAAAGTCTTTATAAAGCAGAGAAATATGGAAATCAAGAAAAGGTACAAATGGAAATGTTTATGGAAGAATTAAATATGGCAAGGATGAGGATCATTTACTAACAGGATAGGAGGAGGTAAGATAAAAATGGTGATGCATAATCAAGCCAGAGGAAAGCCCCGGGAATAGACAGTATTCCTGTGGAAGTCTGTAAGCTAGGTGGAAAAAAACTGATAAAGATCTGGAGGGTTTTATTTAATAGTATTTTAAGAGGAGAAGAACTAACATCCTAGAAGAAAGTGGTGGTGGCTATAATACCTAAACAGGGTAAATACCCATCAGATTCAGTTTCATACAGCCTCATTTCAATCCTATATCATGATTATAAGGTGTTTATGTCTATAATGGCTAAAAAATGGAAAAGCTGATGCCAAAATTGATAGATATGGATCAATAGTGTTTTTGTGGAGAGGAGGAACATTAACAGAACACTAAATATCCAGAGAGAAGTAGAATGTAAGAAAATACCACTGTTGTTGCAGGGTCTTGATGCAGAGAAAGCAATAGACAGAGCAAGCTGGGAGTTTATGAGGAGTATAATGGAAGCATTTGCATTCCTTGATAAAATTATAAGGTTAATTAGGGGGATATATGAGGGATCATAGGTGAAAATTAAAGTGGGGGGGTTCCTCTCTAATCATTTCTGTTTTAGCAGATGAACCAGGCAGGGGTGTCCACTTTCCCCTTTATTTGCATTATATTTAGAACCACTGGCAAAGAAAATAAAGGACTCAGAAATTTAAGGATATATTGATATGGTAGTCAAGAAAACCTGGCTATATTTGCAGATTATATTTTATGCTTGCTGAAAACAGAAAAGGACATTTCAGTGTTGTAGAACATTTTGAGGCAGTTTCAAATCTTTTCCAGATGCAAAATTAAAGAAACTAAAATAAAGGCTATAGCTGTAAAATATGTATCCATACATGAATCGGTTCAGCAATATCCATATTTATGGGGATATGATAAAATTAAGTATTTAGGAGTATGAATTAAAAAGGATTACGGTGTGGTATCTAAGGATATGTGGGAAGAGATAAACGATAATACAAAAGCTGAGAAATTGGAAGCTATGTTATATGGGTATGGACAGCAAGATACAAGCAGTTAAAATGTTTTAGTTCCTTTAGTTTTACACAAAAGTCAGGCATATTTTTATCAACTACAGGAGAAGTTGTGGATAGCAATTAAAGAGCTGAAGGATTTTTATCTGGGATGGGAAAATGGCAAGAGTCAAATGAGATACGCTGATTCTTCCAAAAGAACAAAGCGGTTCAAAACGATTTGAAGAGGTATTTCAGAGCTACACAGTAAAGGCTCCTATACATAGCACAAGCAGAAACCTATAATTCAAAGTTGAAAGGGATGATGATGAAACAGGAAGGAGGCTCAAAAAGCAAGGGGAGACTGGAATTTTGAATGCAGATCCTTAAGGAGAACAACAATAACTTTACAGAATACTGTATTCATAAAGTAGCAGAAAGTATTCTAAGAACTAAGTCAACAGAGGAACGGAGAAAGAAGATCCTGCCAATAGGGATGTCTGCAATTAGGGATGCAGACAATAAGCAAGAGGGGGTTGGGATTTATTGGAGAAAACTGGCAAAAGAACCTAGGTATTGGGAGCAAATAACTAGAGAGGGAAAAGTAATACAATGTGAAGAGGCCAAGAATTTACTTGAACTTCTGGCTAGAAATTGCCTTATCAAGGACTGATATCAGAGTACAGACAAAGGGAAAGAAATTGGGGGGAGGGTCCTAAGGGAAAGATCAGCACCAAATCAGTTTGTAGTAGAATCTAGAATAGAAGCTGCTGTTAAAAAAGAATAATTAGTACAGCATATAAAATACTGCATGCTAACTATAAGAACCAGTCATAGGAGGTTAAAATGGATTGGGAAGAGAGACTGGACAATCAATTCAAAAAGGAACAATTGGGGATATATGCAGGTCTCCCAAATATTCAAGTCTAGAACATTTAGGATCTTTGCTTGGAAGTGTTCACATAGTTATTTTTATACCCCAAGTAGACTCCAAAGAATTTTTCCTCAAGTAGACAGCAAATGATGCAGGCGTGACGGGGAAGAAAGAGGTAATTGGGAACATATTTTCTGGGAATGTACTGAGTTGGCAGACTTTAAAGATTCCTTGCAGACTAGTCTGTCAGAGATACTGGGTGAACAAATTGGTGTACTTAACAAAAAAAGAAATTATGTACTCACCATAATGTTCCATGTGAGTTGTTCATCTCGCCTTCATTCTTTACTAATAGGTTCTACTGTGAAAGCTCATGGTCTTCAACCAGCTCGAGGCCAACTCCCTATCCCATGATGCACCCTGATCTTCCCTCAGCTCTTGTTTGCTGCGTGACTACTTAGTATTATAAATATGCCACTCAGGGAGTTGTATAAGAGACAAAGCACTCTATACGTACTTCAACTATACTGGATGGGGGTTGGAGGGTGGACGTAAGAATGAAGCAGAGATGAACAACTCAGATGGAACATTATGGTGAGTACATAATGTCTTTATGTGAAGTTGTTCTATCTCAACGTTCATTCTTTTCTGATGGGTAGCGTCCTAAGCACCATCGTCTCGGGTGGCTCACGGGAGTATATTCCTCAGAACTGTGGAACCAAAGGAGGACCTGTCCCTGGTGGCCTTGTCTACTTTGTAATGAGTGATAAAGGTATGAGGTATTAACCAGGTAGCTGCTGCACAAACAGAGTCTAATGGTAACCTCGCAGAAAAGGCTAATGAGGTTGAAATAGCTCTAGTAGAGTGGGCCTTTACTTTTTGTTGCAAGGGTGCATTTTATGAATTATAAATGAAGGAAATGCAATATGACAGCCACCTTGACAAGGTAACTTTTGTCACTGAAGCACCCTTCTTACACTCTGAAAAGGAAATGAATAGTTGATCCATTGACCTGAATTGTTTTGTTCTGTCTAGATAAAATCGTAGTTGTCTATGAACATCAAGTTTGTGCAGCATGTGTTCCATCCTATTTGTGTATTGGGGAAGGAAAACTGGCAACTTAAAAGATCGGTTAAGATTTGCCTTTGAACAAACTTTTGGTAAAAAGGAAGGATTAGTTCTGAGCGAAACTCTGTCATTATGGAAAATCAGATAAGGAGGTTTGATGGTTAGGGCTTGCAGCTTAGAAATCCGCCAAGCAGAAGTAATGGCTATCAGAAAAATAGTCTTCCATGAAAGGAATTTCAAAGAACAGGATGAGGCTGGTTCTAAAGGGGGTAGTATGATTCTGGATAGAACAATATTTAGATTCCTTGGCATGACTGGAGCTCTGATTGGTGGCCTCAAATGAATGGTACCTTTAAGAAAGGCTTTAGCAAGTTGATGTGACATGACATTAGAGCCATGGAAACCAAAATGAAAATTTGATATCACTGCTAAATGAATTCCGATGGTAACTGCAGCCGCTCCTTCGTTGAAAAGTTTAGTTAAGAATTCCAATATAGATAGGATTGGAGCTAGGTAAAGATCAACATCATTCTGAGAGGCCCATAAAGAAAATCTCTTCCATTTGCTAAGATATAACTTTTTGGTAGACGATTTATGAGAGGATGTTATAATATTTTGGGCCTCAGTTGAGAGGTTGTAAATCCTGGCTATTGTGGGAATTGAAGCAACCAAGGTGTCAGTTTGAGGGAATGAAGTGAAGGATGAAGAGCCCCTGATGAATTGGTCGGTCAACAGATCCAGAACTGGGTCCAGGATCCAGGGTGCTTCCAAAAGATGAGGCTGGAGGAAGGGAAACCAAATTTGCCGAGGTCAGTAAGGGGCTATTAGTACCATGGTCGTTCCCAGAAGTCTTGATTTCTGTAATACCTTGGGAATCAGAGGGAAGGGGGTAAATGCATAAAGGAGACCCAGGGGCCAATTGTGCACCAGTGCATCCATTGGGGCTTCCCCCGGCTGGGGAATTAGGGCAAAGTAGCTGCTGCATTTTGTGTTGGTTGGGGTTGCAAAAAGATCACAGCAAGGCTGGCCCCCACCTGTGGAAAATCCTTTCTGCTACTTGTTGCTTTAGGGACCACTCGTGAGGCAGTAAGATTGCGCTGCTCAGCTTGTCTGCTATCACATTGGATTTCCCCAGGATGTGCATTGCTAACAGAAAGCAGTGGGAGGAGATTGCCCACTGCCATACTCTCATGGCCTCTTGACACAGGGGGTAAGATTTGGTTCCTCCTTGTTTGTTGATGTACCAGACCACTGACATGTTCTCCGTCTGAATTGCAATTGTTCCCAGAGGTAGAGATTCTTGAAAGGACTGCAATGCTAGAAGTACTGCTCTCATCTCCAGGACATGTATATGCAGATGAGCCACGTGTTTCTTCCACGTGCCTTGGGCTGTTCTTCCCTGAAAATGCCCCACCCCCACCCAATCAAGGAAGTGTCCATGGTCACCGTGGCTATGGGATTGGGTAGAACAAATGGACGTCCCTGAGATACATGTTGAGACGTCAGCCACCACTGAAGGTCCTTCTTACACGCATTCATTATGACAATTTGATGTGACACTGGAAGTTCCTGAAAGGACCATTGAGAGAATAGGAGCCATTGTAGAATTTGCAAATGCATTCGTGTGAGGGGAATGGCAATGACTGCTGCTAAATCGATCCTAGCAATTGGAGTACCGTTGAGACTGGGGCTTTTTTTCTCTGAAGCAGGTCTGACACTTGTTCTCATAAAAGAAAAATTCTTTCTGGAGGCAGACTTAATGTCATAGAAACTGTGTTTAGTTTTGCTCCTATAAAGACGGTCTGTTGCGATGGTGATAAGGCACATTTTTCTGAGTTGATGGTAATCCCCAATTGATTGCATAGATGTAAGGTTGTGTCCCTCACATGAATGAGTTGATGCTTGGTGTTGGCAGTGAGGGAGCCAGTCATCTAGATATGGAAACACTTGGAATCCCAACCATCTCAGGTGAGCGGTGACTACTGCCATACTTTTGACGAACACTCTGGGGGCTGTAGTGCGACCAAAGTGCAGAGCGTGAAATAGATAATGGCTGGCTCCCAGCCAGAAGCGTAGATGATCCTTGGATGGTCTGCCCATTTTTATGTGGTAGTACGCATCCTGAAGATCTATACAGCACATCCAATTGTCTTTCCCCAGAATGGGAAGTATTGACTGAAGCGTGACCATCCGGAATTTCATCTTTTTCACTGACTGGTTTAGTCTGCTTAGGTCCAGAATAGGTCTCCAGTCCCCTGTTTTATTCTGAACTAAAAAGAACCTTGAGTAAGTTCCAGATCCTCTTTGGTCTGCTGGGACTGGCTGGATGACTCTTTTGTCCAGCAACCTTTGGACCTATAAGACTGTTAGGTCCCTGTGACTGGGTGGAATGTCTGAGATTTTCTTTATTAGAGGGGGGTGGGGTGGCAAAGGGAATAGAGTATCCTCTGGATATTATGCTTTGTACCCAGCTGTTATTTTTAGCCAGGCATCTAGGTACAAAGATAGGTGTCCCCCGACTGCCTCCAGAGATGGACAGTCAGACCCCCCTCTCAGGAGTGCAGATAGGGCTTGCCAAAGAACTGCTCTCTGTTGCCTTGGTTCTGCGGACCCCCTCTACCACGTGGGCGGCATCTTCCATTATTACCCCTTCCTCTGCCTCTAGAGGGGGTGTCACCACAAGTGTTTTGGAAAGATCCTTGAGACTTTCGGAACCATATCTTTCCACCACCCCTCCCTTTGGGGTAAGGTCTGTTTTGGGTAGAAAAACATACACTGATGGCAGACAAGGTCTTTCCATCTTTCTCACTCCTGGTAAGAGTTTCCTTAACCTTAGGTCCGAAAAGGGATGAACAGTCAAAATGGGCGTTAATGAAGGAAGACTTAAAGGGTTCCACAAAGAAACATAAGCACATCCAGGAATGTCTCCTGAGAGCGATTCCTGTACCTGCTGCCCTGCTCGTACCATCAGCTGCATAAGACAACAAACGTATGGAAGAGTTCACTATCGAGTTAAGAGTGGAGAGCTGGGAAGTTACTTTGTCCAAAACTCCAGCAGCTACTGAACCCTGTAGGGTTATCTCCTAGCTCTTTCAGGAGATCCCTTTGCAATCTGGTAAAATGTGTGAGGTAGTTCAGCGATCGAAGGACAAAGGCCGCTGAACTGAAAGTAAAGTTGTGTACACTTACCATAAATGTAGATGGTCGAGTGTATTCACTGTTGCAGTCATCACATTTGGGTTATCTGCCTGCAGGTAGCCCTCAGCCGGCCTGAATACCACAGTCTTGGATTCCTGCGTCAGATGCTGTCTCTTCTTCCATGACGTCAGGTCGTCAGGGGTATAAAACATGCAGCCGACACCTTACATCAGTTTTTCTTGCCCCAGATGTCAGGTGCCCCCACAATGGGATGCAATTATATGTTATGGTACCCCTCCAGCAAAAAGCAAATACACCAGAAATCTGAAACACACCAAACAAGAAGGAAAGGTAGAGCCAAGAAAAGTAAGGGGGCTGGAGGGAGGGTAACCAGGACTACAACAGTGAATAAACTCGAGCATAGGTTCATAGGTAGGTACTAGGCTATCTGCCCGAAGGTAAGTCTAGCCAGAATGTGTTGGCTTTCGCCGCCCCCTTAGACTAGATCCCTGTGCCTCTGTCCATCAAAGCCATTGAAGTGATCCCCGGGGTAAAATTTCTGTTTTCCATCCACTATTCAAGGTTTCTTTTGAAGAGTGTTAGCGAGGAGCACTGCCTAATATAGATTGGAATCTTGTTCCAAAGCATGGGAAGTCTCTGTGACAGGAATCTATCCCTCCAACACATCCTATTTACTGTTGTGGTGAGGTTTAGATCCCTAGAGCGTGTGGCAAGAGGGGATAAGGTTTTCTTTAGGTGGAGCACGTCTATCAATTCTGGGTTGGACATGGCCTTGTATGTCAGGCAGAGATCTCCTCTGAGTAGGTGGTATGCAACCGAGTACAGCTGGAGTTTCTTCAGTTGAGCTGCATAGGGCATCTGTTTGAGGCCAGTGATCCTCTTGGTGAGGTACTTCTGTGGTCTTTCCAGCTGTTGCGGGTGTCTTGTAAGGTACATCCCAAATGGGGCGTTGTACTCTATGATAGGTCTGATGAGTGATGAGTAGAGGGGCACAGTGACCTCTTTTGATCTGGATGCAAACCCTTTTGTGATTAGGTGGGCCATGTAGAAGGATTTTCTAACCATTTTGGCAATGTGATTATCGAGGGAGAGATTACTATCTACTTGGGTCCCTAGATCCCTTATTATGTCTTCTGTATTTAGGGGACTACCACTTATGTGGTAATTTGTGGGTACTTTGTTTTTTCCAAAGGGGATGACTATGCACTTTTTGACATTTAGCTTGAGGCCATGATTTTGACACCAGGTATCCGTCTCAGTGAGACCCCTTTTGGAGGATGTCTGTGTCAGCCGGAGAGTAAATTATAGCCCCTAGTTTGCAGTCATCTGCAAACTTGGTCAGCCATAGTCCTCCTGTGCTTTCCTGTACCTCTGAGAAGTATATGCCGAACAGGAGGGGTCCTAGGACTGAGCCCTGGAGAACGCCACTTATAACTGGTTTAGAATCGGACCTAGCTCCCACAACTCACACCACGTGGGTTCTGTCCGTGAGCCAGTTGGTAACCCATCTTGTGACGTAGGGGTTTATGTTCAGGCTGGTGAGCTTGTATATAACACCAGAATGGGGAATGGTGTTGAAGGCCTTTGCGAGGTCTAGGTAGGCTGTGTGTACCACCTTTCCCTCGTCTATAGCCTTGGTAACTGACTCAAAGAAGTCCACCAGGTTTAGGAGGCATGATCTGCCCTGAACAAAGCCGAACTGGGTACGGTCCAGTGTTTGGAGGTTCCCAATGTCTCTGTTAATAAGTTCCATGATGATGCGCTCTACAGCCTTGCAGACCAAGCTAGTCAGGCTTATAGGGTGACAGTTCCCGGGGTCTGTTGTGGCTCCACCTCTCTGGAGTGGAATAACCGTTCCTGTGTGCCACTCTATGGGTACATAGCCTGTGGAGAGGCTGAGTTTGAACAGTGTGTTTAAGTGAGGGATTAGTTCATCTTTGAGCTCATGTAGGATGCAGCCTGGGACACCGTCCGGTCCCACTGATGCTAAGTTTTTGGCTTTAGAAAGGGCTGTTTTAGCCTGAGTGTCTGTGATTTCATAGGTTCATAGGTAGGTACTAGGCTATCTGCCCGAGGGCATTTATAAGCCTAGCCAGAGTGTGTCAGCTTTCGCTGCCCCATTGATTAATTAACTGAGCCTCTGTCAAGAAGAGCCAAAGAAGTGATCCCAGGGGTCTATTTTCTGTTACCCATCCACTTGTCAAGGTTTCTCTTGAAGAGTGTTAGTGAGGGGCTCTGCCTAATGTAGTTAGGAATTTTGTTCCAAAGCATGGAGAGTCTCTGTGACAGGAATCTATCCCTCCAGCATTTTCTATTTATTGTTGTGGCGAGGTTTAGCTTACTAGAGCAAGTGGCTCAAAGTGACTTGGATTTCTTTAGGTGGAGCTTGTCCATCAATTCTGAGTTGAACATGGCTTTGTAAGTCAGGCAGAGATCACCTCTGAGTAAGCGATATGCCACTGAGTACAGCCAGAGTTTTTCCAGTCAGGCTGCAGAGGACATATATTTGAGGCCAGTAATCCTCTTGGTGAAGTACTTTTGTGGCCTTTCCAGCTGTTGGAAGTGTCTTGTGAGGTACATCCCAAATGGTGCATTGTACTCTATGATGGGTCTGATGAGTGACAAGTAGAGGGGCACTATAAAGTACAGTTGTGTACACTTAACATAAATGCAGATATTCAAGTGTATTCACTGTTGCAGTCATTACATTTGGGTTATCTGCTTGCAGGAAGCCCTCAGTCAGCCTGATTAACGATGTCTTGGTTCCTGCATCGGTTGCTGTCCCTTCTTCCATGACGTCAGGTCATCAGGGGTATAAAACATGCAGCCGATGCCATTGCATCAGTTTTTCTTGCCTCAGATGTCAGATGCCCCCCTAATGGGAAGCAATTAAATATAAAAATACAATGATATACCTCCAACAAAAAAAGCAAATACACCAAAAAGCTTTTAAGCATAGTAAAAGAAAAGTAGAGTTATAGCCAAAAGAAGTTAGGGGGCTGGAGGGAAGGTAACCAGGACTGCAACAGTGAATACACTCGAACGTCTACATTTAAGGTAAGTGTACACAACTGTACTATGTTCTTCGTGTTTCACTGTAGCAGTCATTGCATTTGGGTAGATTCCCAAAGCTATGGTTGGGAGGAGGAATTTAGATAGGATTAGTATCAGCTATAAGGCCCTGCAAGACTGCAGTGGCAAAGCCAGCTCTGGATTTAGAGAAAATTGGCAACTGATAATGCTTGGTGAAAGTATTACAGAACTCCAGGTAGCAGCTTCTAGGATGTCCCTGGTAGGGACTCATCTGAGAAAGGCTGTAGAGGTAGATGCAGCCCTGGTGGTGTGAGGTCTGATCTTCTGTGGGATAGGTTTTCCATGGTGCTTATAGCAGAAATGAATGAAATGGCCTAGCGATTTAGAAATGGTTTGCTTTGAAATAGTCTTCCCCTCTGCCCCTGCAGCAAATGCCACCAGCAGTTGTTCAGATTTCCTTTGAGGTTTAGTCCTGTCCAAGTAGAATCTAAGTTGTCTGTGCACATCTAAGGAATGCAGTATCCATTCCCCTTTGTTCTGTGGATTGGGAAAGAAAGTTGGCAAATGAATGGACTGATTAAGAGCCACACTGGATACCACCTTGGGCATGAAGGATGGATTGGTTCTGAGGGACACCCTGTCCTCATGAAAGATGATGAAAGGTTCCACTGCCATAAGGGCCTGTAATTCAGATACCCTTCTTGTTGAAGTGATTGCTAAAAGGAAAGCTGTTTTCCAAGAAATAAATTTTAAGTCTGCAGTAGCAGGTGGCTTGAAAGGAGGTAGAATGAGTTTCTCCAAAATAAAGTTAAGGTCCCAGGCTGGGGTTGGAGCTCTCCTGTGTGGTCTCAATTTTTTTGCCCCTCTGAGGAACTGCTTGAGCAGTGGATGAGAGAAGAGGGGAGGTTCTGTGATATAATGAGCTGAAATGGCTGAGGCGTGAATTTTGATGGAGGAAAAAGACAGGCCCTTGTGAAGCATCTCAGTTAAGTATTGTAAAATCTGAGGTAAATTGGGTGCTGCTGTGCTCATTCCTTGAGATTGGTTCCAGGCACAGAATCTTTTCCATTTTTTAGCATAAGATTTTCTAGTACTAGGCCTCCTTACCTCTAAAGTGATATCCATCACAGGTTTACTGAGGGATGGTACAGCAGAGATTAGATAATTAGCCAGGCTGCTAGGTTCAGTGTTAGTCTCATGCTGAGACAACACGGAAGGAGTCTGAGGCAGGTGCCATGGAGATAACCATGACACACTGCGCAGGAGGGGGTACCAGTGTTGGCGTGGCCAGTCTGAAGCAATCAAAATCATCCTTGGTTTGTCCTGTTTGATATTTTTGTAGTACTTTGGAGAGCAGAGGCAGAGGGGGGAAGGCATAGACGGATAGGTTTCTCCAGCTGAAAGACAGAGCGTCCACATTCCAGGCTTGTTTGTGGGGAGTCCTTGTGCAAAATTTGTTCAATTGGTAGTTCTGGGGAGAGGCAAACAGGTCTATATCTGGGATCCCCCATTTTCTTGTCAACATGTTGAAAATCCTTGGTTCCAGTTTCCACTTGTGTGGGTCCATGAGGGTTCGGCTTAGTCCATCTGCCAGTGTATTCAATTTTCCTGGCAGGAACTGAGCTTGTAGGTGCACTTGGTAGCTCCAGGCTGTGTTCCACAATGCCATGACTAGTCTGCACAGGGGGGTAAGAATGTGTACCCCCTGCTTGTTTATGTACCACATAACAGTGGTGTTGTCCGTTTTTACCATTAGTTGTCCTGGAAGAATGTGGTCCTTGAAGGCAGTCAGAGCATTCTGTACAGCTAACATTTCTTTTTGATTGATATGATGGTGCATTTGACTTGGGTTCCATTTGCCCTGAATGCACTTCCCTGCCAAGTGAGCCCCCCATGCTAGTCTGATGCGTCTGTTGTTAGGGCTTGGGTGGCATGATGTGGTGTGAAAGGTAATCCCTTGTTTTGGTGGCAGGCCTCTGCCCACCAAAGGAACTCTAGGTGTAGGCAAGGTATGATAGGAATCATTGCTTCTAGATCCTGAGAATGTTGACACCATAGGCTTTTTAGATACCACTGTAGTTTCCTCATATGCAGTCTTGCATATGGAATTAGAAGAATGCATGAGGCCATGAACCCCAAGGCTTGCAGTATCTGTCTTGCAGATAGCAGGGTTTTTGTAGCCACTTGTTTGAAGTAGGTTGTCAAATGAATTTTTTTCTCTGTCGTGAGGAAAGCCATCTGGGAAGTTGTATTCAAGCTTGCTCCCAGGAATATAATTTGTTGACAGGGTACCAGGTGTGATTTCTTTTCATTTATGGTGTACCCCAGCCAAGTTAGAACCCTTTGTACAAAGGCCAGATGATTCAAAAGTATGTCCTGTCTTTCTGCCTGAATTAGGCAATCGTCCAGGTATGGGTATATTTGAATATTTCTTTGCCTGCAAAATGCAATAACTGGAGCTAGGAACTTTGTGAATACCTTGGGTGCAGTAGATAAGCCAAAGTGCAGTGCAGAGAACTGATAGTGCATGTCGCCCGCTTTGAAGCGTAGGTATCTTCTGCAAGATTCCCTGATTGGGATGTGCAGGTAAGCTTCTTTTAAATCTAGTGTTGCCAACCAGGCATCTTTGCCTAGCATAGGGAGCAACTGGTGAAGAGTCAGCATCTTGAATTTTGGAATCTCCAAAAACATGTTTAGAGTAGAGAGGTCCAGGATAGGACACTATGAATTGTCTTTTCTGGGTACCAGGAAAAGTCTCGAGTAGAAACCTTGTCCCTTTTCCTCTTCTGGTACCAAATGAATAGCCTCCATGCTTAAGAGAAAAAGTACTTGTTTTTGGGCCTCTGCCAACTGATTTGGGGGTAGGCCTGGCCACCCGCTTGGTGTTGGCAAAGTGTAGAAGTGAAATCTGTATCCCTGGGACACTATATTTAAAAGCAGGAACACAGTAGTTACAGAAACACAGGCTTTAATGAAGCTTTCGGGCTCTCAACCCTTCGTCAGCATATAACATTATACATTCCAATCCATTTAAATAGAGGAAACAGTTAAAATCACATGATCAAACCAGCCAATAGAACATACTAAAAGGAAAAAAGGAA
This sequence comes from Protopterus annectens, assembly GCF_019279795.1. NCBI lineage: Eukaryota > Metazoa > Chordata > Ceratodontiformes > Protopteridae > Protopterus > Protopterus annectens. The sequence goes on along the minus strand of NC_056746.1, from coordinate 497,025,035 downwards.
ACATAAAAATGGAAACAAATACATCAAGTTCTGTGAGGAAATGTGTGTGAGTCCCTTTATTCTAAAAACCACCATGGTAATATACTTGAGGTTATTTGTTATGCCACAAAATTAATTATGTATTATAAATTACTCATTTGGCGCTTCACTAATACTGGTTTAATAGTAGAAGTACTATTCAAACCAGGTAAAGTGTCAGCTTGTAATCTTATTATCCATTCTAGCTCTCTCATATCTAAAAAGTTGTTAATATCACCCCCCCTCACACCCACTTGCACTACATCTATACATCTAAACTTAAAAGTGTGGTTGCTGAATTCATATATATGCTTAAATAAAGCATTTGTCTGTATTTGTCTATTTATCTCTGATCTATGTTCGATTATAATGGTCTTTGAGCCTACGATAGTCTTTCCTACATAAAAGCCTGGCATTGCATGCAGGTGGCGAGGTAGACTAATTTCATAGTATTACAATTAGCACTACAGTAAAATTGAAATTTTTTATGTGTGACAGGATGTTTAAAGGTACTATCTGTATCTAAAATGTCAATGCAACAGCTACAATTGTAACATTTATAAGTCCCTATCTTACTATGTATGGTATTATGTTGTTCCACAAAATCTTTATAGCACAACATATTCTTTAAGCATTGACTATTTCTATAGGAAAAGCTGGGTTTAGAGCCCACTATTGAGCTAAATTCAGGCATTGCCATTAAAATTGGCCAATTTTTCTTGATTATTTCACATATTTGATTAGAGTAGCCAGAGTATGTGGTAATGTATCTCAGAATATTTTCTTTCTTTTTATTAACTATCGGTAAACTATAACTAACATCTATCTCATCATCTGTGAAAATGGGTTTATAATCAGTTTTTCTGCCCTCTGTTGTTATTTTAATAGTTTTATCAATAATATTTTCAGCATATCCACTTCTCAAAAACTCTGTTTTCATATTTGTTATTTCATTAATGTATATTTGTTTATCTGTTGTTAATCTACTTATTCTTATAAACTGTGATTTCATTATACTTTTAAATACATGTGAAGGATGCATACTAGTACTATCCAAGTATCTTATTGTATGCACGTCTTTCTTATGTACCATAGTTTGTATCATGTTGTTCTTTTTATATAACTTTACGTCCAAAAATATCATTTCATCTGGTGAGAAGCACATTTTAAATTTTAAAAAATTTGTAGCGTTATTAATGTATGTCGTGAAAGAATGAAGTTCTTCTATCGTGCCATCCCATACGAAGAAACAATCATCTACTTAATCTTGCATAACTTTTACATGTACATTCAGTGCATTTTATTACTTAAAATAAATTCCTTCTCCCAGTGGAAAAGTACTAAGTTCGCAAAAGTATTTGCCACGGAAGTACCCATGGCTACTCCAGTTAATTGTTTATATGGAGTACCATCAAAAATAAAATATTATTAGTTAGTACCAAATGAAGAAGAAAGCATATATTTTCCACTTCACGAGATTGCTTAGTCGTGTTAGACAGTAAGAACCTTCTAATTGCCTCTATGCCATAATCTATGGGAATAACCGTAAATAACGATTCCACATCCAATGTTACAAAAATATAGTCATAAGGCGCATTTTTATACCATATACTAAGATTCTTCAAGAAGTGTGAGCTGTCTTTTGTTATGCTACCACATTTAGGTAATAACTCAGATAGTACATTCTGTAAATATTTAGATATAGTTTCAGTTATCCACCCCTTGCCTGAGACTATAGGTCTCAATGGTGGTTGCTCTAAAGATTTATGTATCTTTGGAATTCCATATATTTGTGGAATTTTAGGGCATGGGGTGGAGAAATAATTAAACACATCTATTGAAATATCATTGTTTAACTGCATGTCATAAATAGCCATGTTCACCTGTGTAATACAGTTTTCACATCAGGAAAAGTAATCTTTTAAAAGTATCAGTATCAGATAAGAATGCAGTAAATTCATTCATATAATAAGTTCTGTCCATTAAGACTATTGCCCCACCCTTATCTGCTTGCTTTATAATTATATCTTTCTCATTCTTTAAATATTTAAGGGCTTGATATTCTTTAAAAGAAAGATTATAATTCCTTTTTTTGTGTCACATTTAGAAAACATAGTTCTTAATTCAAGTTCAACAATATTTATAAATGCCAGAATAACCGGAGACAACTGAGGAATAAATAAACTTGATTTTCTACACACAGCACTATTTTGAACTGAATTTTTAAATATAAATTTAAACATCAAGCTTCTAGCAAACAGTTTTAAGTCTATAATGGCACTTACAACATTATCCATAGCAAAGGGAATAAATTTCAAACCTTTGCTTAGTACTAATAGCTGCTCTTGTGAAAGAATCCTTTGCGTTAAATTTAAAGTACCTTGTTTTATTATTGCAGTCTCTCTTATCTGCGTGGTGTTTTGTTGCTTTTCTTTGGACTGCTGTACTTCCTCTTTGCCCCTTGAATTTGAGGCGATTCCCCTGTCGCAGATATCAAGCTGTTTTCTGTGTTTATTTTTTTCACAGAAACCCTTTCCGGTTGTTGAAGTCAAAAGGGTAAAAAAGATGAAATTTCCGTCTGCCTCTTTCCTTTGACATCGCGCAATTGCTCTGATGGTGTTGGTGTCTTAGGTAAATCCAAAGTTACATTTTCTGTTGCTGAAGTTAAAAGGACTTCTACGTATGTTTCCACTGGTCGTTGGCTTGCTTCTTTCTCATTAGCTTTCTCAGCTCCACACTGAGAAGGCATTGCGTGTGTTACGCTTGACGTACGCACTCGCTGATTGTAAATGTTACAATTGTAGCTGTTGCATTGACATTTTAGATACAGATAGTACCTTTAAACATCCTGTCACACATAAAAAATTTCAATTTTACTGTAGTGCTAATTGTAATACTATGAAATTAGTCTACCTCGCCACCTGCATGCAATGCCAGGCTTTTTATGTAGGAAAGACTATACGTAGGCTCAAAGACCGTATAATCGAACATAGATCAGAGATAAATAGACAAATACAGACAAATGCTTTATTTAAGCATATATATGAATTGAGCAACCACACTTTTAAGTTTAGATGTATAGATGTAGTGCAAGTGGGTGTGGGGGGGGGGTGATATTAACAACTTTTTAGATATGAGAGAGCTAGAATGGATAATAAGATTACAAGCTGACACTTTACCTGGTTTGAATAGTACTTCTACTATTAAACCAGTATTAGTGAAGCGCCAAATGAGTAATTTATAATACATAATTAATTTTGTGGCATAACAAATAACCTCAAGTATATTACCATGATGGTTTTTAGAATAAAGGGACTCACACACATTTCCTCACAGAACTTGATGTATTTGTTTCCATTTTTATGTTTCCTTTTTTCCTTTTAGTATGTTCTATTGGCTGGTTTGATCATGTGATTTTAACTGTTTCCTCTATTTAAATGGATTGGAATGTATAATGTTATATGCTGACGAAGGGTTGAGAGCCCGAAAGCTTCATTAAAGCCTGTGTTTCTGTAACTACTGTGTTCCTGCTGAGATTTTGTTCTATCTACGTGTTCAGTTCGATACACTATATTTAAAACCCATTTGTCCTGGGTAATGAGTTCCCAGTTCTTTGCATGAAAAGTTATCTTTCCCCCCAAAGAGGCAGTCAGTTGATAAGTGCTTGGAAATTTTAAAAGGAAGTCATTGAGACAGCTTACCATAGGGGGGAGTCTTATTACTCCAAGATTTGGAAGTGGAGGCCCCCCACTGCTTAGTCCTGTGCGTACCCTGGGACTGCAGCCTGGGATCTCTGCTGGATCTGGGTTTGGACTGAGAAGGTCTGGAAGAGGCACGAAAGGACCAATTCTTGGAAGGCCAATGCCTACTAAATCTTGGAGTTGTACTTGTAAAAAATCTTTAACAGTTTGCATAGATTTAGTTTTTTCTTCTATCTTTTTAAGAACTTCTTCTGCCTTGTTGCCAAACAGGTGGTCCTGGTTTAGGGGAGCATCCAGTAATTTTGCTTTAACATGATCTGGTTGGGATTGCTCCTTAAGCCACGCATGCCTTCTAAGTACAGACACAGTTACAGCAGCCCTGCAAGATACCTCTAGAGAATCAAAACCACATTGCAAAGTATGTTTTCCAACCTGTTCAGCTGAATGCAATAAATCCTGTAAATCCTTACTTTCAGCACAATCAGGAAACAACATCATTTTATGAAACTGGCAGTTTAAGGCCCTAATTTCCAAAGTTGCAGAAGTGTATACCTTCTTACCCCATCTATCCAGCTCTCTGGAGTCTCTATCAGAGGAGGTAGGATTTTTGGCAGTAGTAGCTTTAATGTCCTTAGACCCCTGTGAAATTTTCTCAGGATCCACAGTAGGATTTTTTGAAAAGGAACTTGTGAGAGTCAGGAACCCTATAATATCTATCAGATTTCCTGGGAGCAGGAGGTAAAGAGTCAGGGACCAAGCTAGATTCTGCAAATGCATCATCAACAATGTATAGTACAGGAGGTATGGCTAAAGGCCGTGCTGGGGCAGGAGTAAGAAATCCCTAAGCCTGTTTTTAGAATCAGAGAAATCCTGACTTTCCCAATGAAAATGCTCCCAGAGAGTATGTAAGGTTTCACCAAAAGAGAAATCCTCTGGGGGGGCAGAGGGAATGGAGTCCTCAGCATCAGAATCCTCATAGGTAGATAAGGGTAAATCCTACTCATCAGAGGAAACAGAAAATTCAGAATCCTGGTCAGAAGCATCATAAACAAACACAGTTCTAGGTCTCTTAGAGGGGGAAGGCTGGATTCCCCTGATTAAAGTAATAAGGTCTTCAGACATTCTTATCATCTGTTTTTTAGGCATAGAGGCCTGACCATGCGGTCTGGGCTTCAGTTTTTTAGACATGTTCAAGATTTAGGCCTTGAAGAAGAAGATGGCGTTGGTTTAATACGCAAGTCAGTAGGCCTGAATACACCTTCAGAAGCCGGTGCCTGCACAGCAGCTCCGGACCCATCCAAGGTACAGACATCCGCAGGTTCCTCAGCTAGACAGGGGTCCAGGAAAGTAAATAATGTGGGAAAAAATAGCCAGGGAATTGTTATGGCTAGGCTTGTATAGGCCCTAGGGCTGATAGCCTAGTACCAACCTATGAACCTATGAACCTGAAGCATCTCGCAGCATACCAGACTCCAAATAGGTCTCAGTAGAGGCCTGCAAATCAGAAGTGGCGGGTATCAGGGGCTGCGAAAGCGCCTCATTGAGTACCGGGGAACTGGCGACTGGTTTAGGAGAAGCGTCGTCAGCAGCTTTGGACCTAGGTGGCCTGTCTCTGTCTTTATCTTTGCGTTTTTTCAGAATGTTGGTAGTCGGATGGCTGACCGAAGACATATCAGGATAATTGTACCGAGCACCAAAATATTTAGCAGCGTAAATATACCGACGACGGATAGTTCGTGGATTAAATAAGGCACAAAGCCGACAGCGAGGTAAGTCGTGGTCTGGCCGTAGTATGAATGAAAATCTTTATGAGGTATTTGCTTTCCACAAGTAATGCAATTACTTGCTTTTACTGACATCGGTTAAGAGCAAGAAAAAGTTTCCCCAACGGGCACTTAGCTTTTAGTCGGTTCTGAAACTCGAAAACAAAAATTTCAGGAGTCGGCCGACGGACACTTGCGAACTGCTTCTTCTTCGGGCACCGCACGGCAAGAAAGACTGATGTAATGGCATCGGCTGCATGTTTTATACCCCTGACGACCTGACATCATGGAAGAAGGGACAGCAACCGACACAGGACCCAAGACTTTGTTAATCAGGCCGACTGAGGGCTATCTGCAAGCGGATAACCCAAATGTAATGACTGCAACAGTGAAACACGAGGAACATCCTCTTTATTTCTATATGCAAACCCTTTTGTAATTAGATGGGCTACATAGAAGGATTTCCTAACTACTTTGGCAATATGACTGTCAAAGGAGAGATTACTATCTACCTGGGTCCCCAGATCTCTTATTACCTCTTCTGTATTAAGGGGGCTGCCACCTATGTAGTAATTCATGGGTGTTTTGTTTTTCCCAAATGGGATGACTATGCATTTTTTGGCATTTAGCTTGAGACCATGACTTTGACACCAGGTGTCCATCTCTGTAAGGCCCTTTTGGAGAATGTCCGTGTCAGCTGGAGAGTCAATTATGGCTCCCAGTTTGCAGTCATCGGCGAACTTGGTTAGCCATAGTCCTCCTGTGTTTGCCTGTACTTCTGAAAAGTATATGCCGAACAGTAGGGGTCCCAGAACCGAGCCCTGTAGGACACCACTTGTGGGGTTTATGTTCAGGCTGGTGAGTTTTTCTATAATTCCTGAGTGGGGAATGGTGTCAAAAGCCTTGGCAAGGTCAAGGTAGGCTGTGTGAACCACCTACCCCTCATCTATGGCCTTGGTGACTATCTCGAAGAAGTCAACCAGGTTTAGTATGCATGATCTGCTCTTAACAAAGCCGAACTGGGTCGGGTCAATTGTTTGGAGGTTCCCAATGTCTTTGTTAATGAGTTCCATGATGATGCGCTCCACAGCCTTGCAGACCAGGCTAGTCAGGCTTATGGGGCGATAGTTACTAGGGTTAGTTGTGGCCCCTCCTTTGTGGAGCAGAATAACCGTTGCTGTGCGCCATTCTATGGGCATGCAGCCTGTGGAGAGGATGAGGCTGAACAGTGTGTTTAGGTGGGGGGGGTTAGTTCGTTCTGTAGTTCATGCAAGACACAGCCTGGGACACTATCTGGCCCCACTGACGCTGTGCTTTTGGCTTTTGAAAGGGCTGTTTCCACCTGTGCTTCTGAGATTTCTGGGACACTACACTTTTCCGGTATTGTTGTGGGCCCTTTTGGGGTGAGAGGGGGGTGAAGTTTGCATTGAATCTATCTGCCAAGGATGTTGGCAACATCAGTAGGTTCAGTATATTTTGTGCTATTTTGCACTAGCTCAGAGCATATTTGCGAGTTGCCACTTAGATTCCTGACATAGCTAAAGAAGGCTTTGTGGTTATCTTTCGAATCCTTGGCTATTTTTCTTTTAAAGTTAGCCTTGGATGATTTTATGAGGGACCTTAGTTTCTTACTGATATTGAGCAGGGCTGTCTTTCCTTCTTGGGATTTGCTTTTTTTCTGAAATAATTTCCTCCTTCTATTGTATAGCCTGTTTATGGCAGGGGTCCACCAGATTGGTTTCCTTCTCTTAGGGGAGGGAGTTTTGGTTTTGCTAGGGATGGCACGATCCATGCATTCTTGTAGGTGCTCACAGAGTGCATTTGTAAAGGTTCCTGCATCTTGGACACTGTTATCCTTTAGTGTGGGGCTGTGAAACTTACCACCTCCGTCTTAAGTAAGGTGAAGCTTGCTACAGAAAAGTTTTAAACTGTGGTTTCCTTGGTTGGGGTGGTGGTGTGGCGTGGACATCCAGAGTGATTAGTTTATGGTCTGGTCTAACCAGTGACGGGTTGATCTCTGGTGCGGAACACCTGTCGCCCATGTTGGGTTCACCTCTGGTAGGAGAGTTTACCAGCTGATCCAGGGCATTTGAGTTGATAAATTCCAGGAAGCGTTGGACCTGGGAGTTTGTACTTGAGTAGTTTTCCCAGTTAACGGTATAACTGAAATCGCCCGATATCAGGGTGTTCGGTAGGACCTTCATGTTTTCCAGTGTCTCCAGAATGGCGGAGTGGTGGTCCTGGGTCATGGAGGGTGATCTGTAGCGGGCCACAATTTGCATTGCAGATTTGCCCGATGTTAGTTGCACATGGATGATCTCAGAGTTATCATGCTGCGCCACTAGGTATCCTTGATGAATATGTATACACCCCCCCTCCTTTTGTGTTATGGTCCATGTTCTGTGGCCGAAATGTGTGGTATGAGCTGTAGCCCAGTAGTGCTGGGGTGCTCTGTGGAGCCTTGAACCAGGTTTCAGTTACTGCACAGATGTTGACGTTCTCCATATTGAAGAGTGCTTCGAGCGCATGCATTTTGAGATTTAAACTCCTGGCGTTGAGTAGCATAACCCTCATTTTTTTATTTGTGCTGTTTACGGAGGTGGGTTTGACTTTTGAGCCTTGCCTAAAAAAAGCACTATGGGGGCAGCAAGAGCCTTGGCCAGTATTCAAAAGCCTAGGCGTGACAGGTGCAAGCCGTCTCTTGCGAAGCAAAGAGGCTTGTCAAGCATGTTGTCCCAGGCTGACAGACACTGGATCCCCTTTGAATGACACCAGAAGCTTAGCTAATTGTTGAAATTGATAATTTTTTCTTTATACTGCGGTATCATTCTTGTTGAGGGCAGGATGCTACTCGGGGGTCAGGGTCATACCCGCCTGGGCTACATGATCAGAGAGCTCTTTCATTTCTCTTTTCATGTAGTCCAGGGAGTTACGTCTCAGATCATTCACACCGACATGAACAATGACAGAGTCATATTTGTACTTGTTCTGGAGTGACCTGAGTGCTTGTGTTATGTGGCAGATTCTGGCTTACGACAGGCAGCTAACAGTAACCTTCTCCTTGTCCTGCCTAGTGAGTGGGACGTCAGTGTGTCTGACTATAGAGTCGCCTATTGCTAGTGTGTTAGGTATGTTATTTCGCCTTAAGCTCTGTGATTGTGCGGCACACTGATTTTGTGTTTTATGTGTTGTCTGGTTTGTGATGGGAGGTGCAGGTTTTTTGGGGTGTCTGCTTTGGAGGTCTCTGATGCTTTTGCAGGTTTTGATTTAGAGCCTCCGATGTATGATTTCATGTATTTATGTGTATTTTTTGTCAGTGCTGGTTTAGTATGTCTATGTGAGGCTGGAAGTGTGGTGCAAGTGTTAACCTTCTCCTCATGACTGCCTGTTCCAGTCTTGGGTGGAGAGAGCTTAGCTACCAATTTAGCTATATAATTGCATCTCTCGCATATGTTAATGTTTTGTGGTAGGAGGAGAGGGCTGTCTGTGTACATGAGGCAGTTGTAACATTGTCTCAGGATACCCAGGTTCACCAGCTGGACTGGAGAGTATACCTGAAATTGCCCTTTGGTCATGCCTGAATAGTAGGGTGAGCTGCTTAGTCGCTTGGCTGGTGAGGGGTGAATAATGAGCCTTGCTCTGCTGTGCAATCAAGTGTCGGGTTATATTAGTGCTTGCTATTAGGTCTGAGCAAATGCTGGTTTGTAGGATGCTTTTTAAGTGCTTAGGCTGACAAGACTATTTTCAAGGGAAAAACTGAGGGACTCTACATTCTTCTAGTATGGTTATGGGCCCTTTTGTGGGTGAGAGGGGGGAAAATAAACAGTCCCTGCAAGGCTCAAACCCAGGACCCTACACACCATAGACAACGTGAATTACCACTAAGACATGTCAGATATACATGAATTGCATGTGGAACAGCTGTGGTATCACATTCCTATAGTCAATTGCATGGAAACACACTCCTATAACTAAGCACTTCATGTGGGTGTTGGCCCTTTTCCTTCACTGTGAGCAGGACTTCATGTGGGTGTCTTACAAACAGCATCACAGAAGGTAGTTGGAAATACCTCTTAAAACAAACACTGTGGAGACAGGCCAACAAACTGGAGGTGGATGGCCAAGACATGGGGACAGAATATATGTATTGCTGTTCTTTATTTGAAGAAATGTTGGTTTAACAGGGTTTGTGTGGATATGGCTGTTCTGCATGATTAAAAGTCTGGCATGACAGTGTTATGTGGTTGAGGAAACTCTCACCTGTAGGGCTATCTGCTGACTGGCCAGAGTTTGGAGTTTTAGATGTGGTGTGTTACTCACACATTTTCTGTCTTTAGAAATGTAGTAGCATACTCTGATGACTGCAGTCAGTAAATGATGACAGCCATGTGTGTTACTGACTTCATATCCCTCAGAAGAGACATGTTACAACAATCCCTGTTACACCAGCAATGCTCCCAGTTTATAACTGCAATATGTCAATATTGGCCCTGTGTTTGTGCCTCTGTCCCCCAAGTCCATCACCCTTTGTCCATATGTCATGCAGTAAAAGGTGGATATGTGCAGTATATCATTATTTACTGACATCATTCCTGATATCAAGCCAGTGATATATCAGACTGCCAGACATTATGTATAGGAGGCCTTATATTTGAGGACAAAACCTGGACATTCTGTTGTAGTCTGTACAGTAGTGAGGTCTGTGTACTTAAGGTGATTGTTGACACAGTGTCAGTATCATGTACCAGTGTACTGTGAATATGTTCTCTGGCCTGTGTACCAGACTGGGGTAGATGTCAGTGTTCTTGGTCCTGTTCTACATTTATGGTTAGTGTACACAACTGTACTATGTTCTTTGTGTTTCACTGTTGCTGTCATTACATTTGGATAGATTCCCAAAGCTAAGGAAGGGAGGAGGAAGTTAGAGAGCATTAGGACCAGCTATTAAGCCCTGCAAAACTGCAGTGGCAAAACCAGCTCTGGATTTAGAAAAAATAGGCATGTGGTAATGCTTGGTGAAGGTATGTACAGAGCTCCAAGTAGCAGCTTCTAGGATGTCCCTGGTAGGGACACATCTGAGAAAGGCTGTAGAGGTAAATGCAGCCCTGGTGGAATGTGATCTTATCCCATGTGGGGTAGGTTTTCCATGGTGCTTATAGCAGAAATGAATGCAATGGGCTATCCACTTAGAAATGGTTTGCTTTGAAATGGCCTTCCCCTCTGCCCTTGCAGCAAAGTCAACTAGCAGCTGTTCAGATTTTCTGAGAGGCTTAGTCCTGTCCAAACAAAATCTAAGTTGTCTGTACATGTCCAAAGAGTGCAGTATTCATTCTCCTTTGTTTTGTGGATTTGGGAAAAAGGTTAGCAAATGAATGGACTGATTAAGGGCCACACTAGACACCACCTTCGGCATAAAGGAAGGATTGGTCCTGATGGAAACAGTGCATGGAAGATAATGAAGGGCTCCACTGCCATGAGGGCCTGTAATTCAGATACTCTTCTAGCTGAAGTGATGGCTAGAAGGAAGGCTGATTTCCAAGAAAGGAATTTTAACTCTGCAGTTGCAGCTGGCTCAAAAGGAGGGACAGTGAGCTTTTCCAATACAAAGTTAAGGTACCAGGCAGGAGTAGGGGCTCTCCTGGGGGGTCTTAAGTTTTTGGCCCCTCTGAGGAATTGCTTTAGCAGGGGGTGAGAGAAAGTACAGTTGTGTACACTTACCATATATGTAGATGTTCAAGTGTATTCATTGTTGCAGTCATCACATTTCGGTTATCTGCTTGCAGTAGCCCTCAGTTGGCCTGATTATCAAAGTCTTGGGTCCTGCGTCAGTTGCTGTCTCATCTTCAGTGACGTCAGGTAGTCAGGGATATAAAGCATGCAGCCAACGCCATTACCTCAGTTTTTCTTGCCCCAGATGTCAGGTGCCCCCTAATGGGAAGCAATTAAAAGAAAGAAAAAAAAAATATATATATATATATATATATATATATATATATATATATATATATATCTACACACACAAGGTTACACCTCCAACAAAAAAGCAAATACACCAAAAAGCTTTTAAGCATAGTAAAGGAGAGTAAAGGTATAGCCAAAAGAAGTCAGGAGGCTGGAGGGAGGGTAACCAGGACTGCAACAGTGAATACACTTGAACATCTACATTTATGGTAAGTGTACACAATTGTACTATGTTCTTCGTGTCTCACTGTTGCAGTCATCACATTTGGGTATATTCACAAAGCTAAGGATGGGAGGAGGCATTTAGATAGCATTAGGACCAGCTATAAGGCCCTGCACGACTGCAGTGGCAAAGCCAGCTCTGGATTTGGAGAAAATTGATAAATGGTAATGCTTGGTGAAAGTATGTACAGAACTCCAGGTAGCAGCTTCTAGGATGTTCCTGGTAGGTACACCTCTGAGAAAGGCTGTAGAGGTAGATGCAGTCCTGGTTGAATGGGGTCTAATCCCCTGTGGGATAGGTTTTCCATGGTGCTTATAGCAGAAATGAACGCAATGGCCTATCCATTTAGAAATGGTTTGCTTTGAAATAGCCTTCCCCTCTGCCCCTGCAGCAAATGTCACCAACAGTTGTTCAGATTTCCTTTGAGGTTTAGTGCTATCCGAGTAAAATGTAAGTTATCTGTGCACATCTAAGGAGTGCAGGATCCTTTCCCCTTTCTTCTGTGGATTAGAAAAGAAGGTTGGCAAATGAATGGACTGATTAAGAGCCACACTGGATACCACCTTGGGCATGAAAGAGGGATGGTCCTGAGGGACACCCTGTCTGCATGAAAGATGATGAAAGGCTCTGCTGCCATAAGGGCCTGTAGTTCAGATACCCTTCTTGCTGAAGTAATTGCTAAAAGGAAGGCTGTTTTCCAAGAAAGAAATTTTAAGTCTGCACTTGCAGCTGGCTCAAAAGGAGGAAGAGTGAGTTTTTCCAATAAAAAGTAAAGGTCCCAGGCTGGAGTTGGGCTCTCCTGGGTGGTCATATGTTTTTGGCCCCTCTGAGGAACTGCTTGAACAGTGGATTAGAGAATAGGGGTGGTTCTGTGTTGTAATGAGCTGAAATGGGTGAGGCATGAATTTTGATGGAGGAAAAAGAAAGGCCCTTGTGAAGCATCGTAGTTAAGTATTTAAGAATCTGAGGTAAATTGGGCACTGCTGTGCCCATCCCTTGACTTTGGTTCCAGGCACAGAATCTTTTCCGTTTTTCAGCATAAGATTTTCGAGTACTAGGCCTCCTTGCCTCCAAAATGACATCCAACATTTGTTTACTGAGGGATGGTAATGGAGAGATTAGGAAATCAGCCAGGCTGTCAGGGTCAGGGTTTGACGCTGAGGGTGCAGAATCTGGCTCTCCTTCTGTGACAGCAGGGTAGGGGTCTGAGGCAGGTGCCATGGAGCGAGCAGTGACAAACTGCGCAAGAGGGGGTACCGGTGTTGGCATGGCCAATCTGGTGCAATCAGTATCGTCCTTGGTTTGTCCTGTTTGATCTTTAGTAGTACTTTGGAAGAGGAGAGGCAGAGGAGGAAATGCATAAACTGATAGATTTTTCCAGCTGAATGACAGAGCATCCACTTTCCAAGCTTGTTTGTGGGGAGTCCTTGTGCAGAATTTGTCCAATTGGTAGTTCTGGGGGGAGGCAAACAGGTCTATATCTGGGCTCCTCCATTTGTTTACCAACATGTTGAAAATCTTTGGTTCCAGTTTCCACTTGTGTGGGTCCATGAGATTTCTGCTTAGTTCTTCCGCCAGTGTATTTAGTTTTCCTGGCAGAAATTGAGCCTGTAGATGCACTTGGCAGCTCAAGGTTGTGTTCCACAAAGCCATGGCTAGTCTGCAGAGGGGGTAAGAATGGGTACCCCCCTGCTTGTTTATGTACCACATAACAGTGGTGTTGTCCATCCTTATCATTAATTGTCCTGGAAGAATGTGGCCCTTGAAGGCTGTCAGAGCATTCTGTACAGCTAACATTTCTTTTCGATTGATATGCAGGTGCATTTGACTTGGTTCTATTTGCCCTGAATGCACTTCCCTGCCAGGCGAGCCCCCCATGCATAGTCTGATGCGTCTGTTGTTAGGGATTGGGTGGCAGGGGGTAGAGTGAATGGTAATCCCTTGTTTAGGTGGCAGGCCTCTGCCCAACAAAGGAACTCTAACTGTAGGCAAGGTATGATAAGGGATCATTGCTTCTAGATCCTGAGAATGTTGACACCATAGGCTTTTTAGATACCACTGTAGTTTCCTCATATGCAGTCTTGCATATGGAATTAGTAGAATGCAAGAGGCCATAAACCCCAAGGCTTGCAGAATTTGCCTTGCAGATAGCAGGGTTTTTGTGGCCATTAGTTTGAAGTAAGCTGTCAAATTAATTTGTTTCTCTGGCGTGAGGAAAGCCATCTGGGAAGTTGTGTTCGAGCTTGCTCCCAGGAATATACCTTGTTGACAGGGTACCAGATGTGATTTTTCATTTATGGTATACCCCAGACAAGTTAGCACCTTTTGTACAAATGCCAGATGATTCAAAAGTTTGTCCTGGCTTTCTGCCTGAATTAGACAATCATCCAGTTATGGGTATATTTGAATATTTCTTTGCCTGCAAAATGCAATAACTGGAGCTAGGCACTTTGTGAATTCCCTGGGCACAGTAGACAAGCCAAAGGGCAGTGCAGAGAACTGATAGTTCATGTAACCTGCTTTGAAGCATAGGTATCTTCTGCAAGACTCCCTGATTGGGATGTGCAGGTAAGCTTCTTTTAAATCCAGTGATGCCAACCAGGCATCGTTGCCTAGCATAGGAAGTAACTGGTGAAGAGTTAGCATCTTGAATTTTGGAATCACGAAAAAGATGTTTAATATGGAAAGGTCCAGGATAGGATGCCAAGAGTTGTCTTTTCTGGGTACCAGGAAAAGTCTTGAGTAGAAACCTTATCCCTTTTCCTCTTCTGGTACAGTGTGAATAGCCTTTATACTTGAGAGAGAGTACTTGCTTTTGAGCCTCTGCCCACTGACTTGGGGGTAGACCTTGCCAACCATTTGGGGTTGGTAACGTGTGGAAGTGAAATCTTTATCCTTGGGAAACTATATTTAACACCCATTTGTCCTGGGTAATGAGTTCCCAGTTTTTTGCCTGCAGAGCAATCTTTCCCCCTAAAGGAGCAGTCAGTTGAGAAGTGCTTGGAAGTTTTAAAGTTAAGTCATTGAGGCAGTTTAACATAGGGGGAGTCTTACTACTCCCTGATTTGGAAGTGGGAGCCCCCCACTATTTAGTCCTGTGTGTACACTGGGACTGAAGCCTGGGTGTTCTGCTGGTTCTGGGTTTGGACTGAGAAGGCCTGGAAGAGGCAGTGAAGGACCATTTCTTAGAGGGCCAATGCCTACTAAATCTGGGAGGCTGTACTTGCAGGAAATCTTTAACAGTTTGCACAGATTTAGTTTTTTCCTCCATCTTTTTAAGTACTTCTTCTGCTTTGTTGCCAAACAGGTGGTCCTGATTTAAGGGAGCATCCAACAATTCAGCTTTAACATGATCTGGCAAAGATTGCTCCTTAAGCCAAGCATGCCTTCTAAGTACAGACCCAGTGACAGCAGCCCGGCAAGATTCTTCAAGTGAATCAAAACCACATTGCACAGTTTGCTTTCCAACCTGTTCAGCAGAACGCATTAAATCCTTTAAATCCTTATTTTCAGCACAATCAGGAATCAACATCATTTTCTGTTTAAGCAATCCAATGATATGCTGCTGATACTTTAACATAAGAAACTGGCAGTTTAAGGCCCTAATGGCCAAAGTTGTAGAAGTGTATACTTTCTTACCCCATATATCCAGCACCCTGGAGTCTCTATCAGAGGGGGTAGGATTTTTGGCAGTAGTAGCCTTGATGCCCTTGGGTCCCTGTGAAATGGTCTCAGGATCTGCAGTAGGATTTTTAAAAAGGAACTTGTGAGAGTCAGGAAAGTACAGTTGTGTACATCTACCATAAATGTAGATGTTCGAGTGTCTTCACTGTTGCAGTCATAACTGTAGGGTGATCCTGCTGGCAGGCAGCCCGAGGTCGGCCAGAATTCCAAAGTCTGGGTCCGGCGTCGGCTGTACCAGCAAGTACCCTGACGTCAGAACGCAGAGGTATAAAGCTGACAGCCGAAGCCATCTTCTCCAGCCTTTCTTGCCCCAGATGTCAGAAGCCCCCAAAAAAACAAACCAAAAGGTGTCTAAAAAGGAACACAAATACACCACAAAAGAAGTGGAAGAGAAGACAAGCAAAAATAAGAGGGGACTGGTGGGAGGGGAACACCGACTGCAACAGTGAAGACACTCGAACATCTACATTTATGGTAGGTGTACACAACTGTACTATGTTCTTCGTGTTTCACTGTTGCAGTCATAACTGTAGGGTAGAATCCCAAAGCTGTGAATGAGGGAGGAGGTCATGCAGAAGAAGGGGCAGCTAGAAGACCCTGCAAAACAGCAGAGGCAAAGCCTGCCCTAGACAGAATACAAAGGGAGATTATAGTGCTTAGAGAAAGTATGCACTGACCTCCAAGAGGCAGCTTCCAAAATGTCCTTGGTAGGAACTCCTCTGAGAAAAGCTGCTGAAGTGGCAGCTGCTCTAGTAGAATGACTTCTAACAGTACCTGGAATCTGTTTCCCATAGTGAGAGTAACAAAAC
Organism: Protopterus annectens; assembly: GCF_019279795.1. Lineage (NCBI taxonomy): Eukaryota > Metazoa > Chordata > Ceratodontiformes > Protopteridae > Protopterus > Protopterus annectens. The sequence goes on along the minus strand of NC_056746.1, from coordinate 497,008,876 downwards.
CTTATTCCATGAGCAATCCATTTGGAAATAGTTTGTTTAGAAATAGCCTTACCTAGAGAACTGGAGGCATAAGAGATAAGCAATAGATGAGATTTTCTGAAATCTTTAGTCTTGTCCAGGTAAAATTGTAGTTGCCTGTGTACGTCCAATGAATGTAAGATCCTTTATTTTGAGGATTTGGAAAGAAGGTGGGAAGGTGAATAGTCTGACTTAGAGCCACTTTAGAAATCACCTTGGGCATAAATGTAGGATTTGTCCTCAAGGAAACTCTGTCTTGGTGGAAGATAATGTATGGTTCCACAGCCATGAGAGCTTGCAACTCTGAAACCCTTCTGGCAGAAGTCAATGCCAATAAGATAGCTGTCTTCCAGGATAAGAACTTGATATCCGAAGCCGCATCAGGCTCAAAAGGAGGCAAAGTAAGTTTCTCCAAAACATAATTAAGATCCCAAGCAGGAACAGGAGAAGTTCTGGGAGGTCTTAAATTCTTAGCTCCTCTCAAAAATTGTCTCACCAGCTGGTGAGAAAAAATGGGAGGATCAGTATTAAAATGAGCCGAGATAGCAGAAGCATGAATTTTGATGGAGGAAAAGGAAAGGCCTTTAAGCAGAAGGTCTCAAAGGTAAAATAAAATGGAGGAAATATTTGGCAAAAGAGGATCAAAACCTCGATCCTGCATCCAAATACAAAATCTTTTCCATTTTGAAGCATAAGATTTTCTAGTGCTAGGCCGCCTAGCTTCTAAAAGAACATCCAAAACTTGTTTGGGAAGAGAAGGAATCAAAGGCCCTTGAAGAGCCAAGCTGCTAGGCAAAGAGTCTTGATTTGAGAGTGTTGAATCTGACCCTGATGCTGGGACAGAAGGGAAGGGATCAGAGGAAGAATCCTAGGAGGTTCCAAGAATAGGTGTTTTAAAGTTGGATACCAAAACTGCCAAGGCCAATTTGGAGCTATCAAAATGATAGTCTTGGGTTTGTCCTGTTTTATTTTCAGTAACACCCGAGGCAGAAGAGGAAGAGGAGGGTAGGCATATCCCGAAAGATTCCTCCAGCTGAATGACAGGGCATCCACTTTCCAAGCTGTTATGTGGAAGGACCTGGTGCAAAAGAGAGGCAACTGATGATTGAGATGGGATGCAAACAGATCTATCTGAGGACAACCCCAAACTGCAGTTATTCTGCTGAATAAGTTGGGGTCCAACCTCCATTCGTGAGGATCCAAAAGATTTCTGCTTAGGCTGTCTGCTAGGAGGTTCTGATTTCTGATTTCCTGGAATGAACTGAACTTGAAGATGCAGATTCAGATTTAGAGCTGTGTCCCATAAATTCATGGCTAGTCTGCAAAGGGGGTAAGAATGAGAGCCCCCTTGCTTGTTTATGTATCACATGACTGTGGTATTGTCTGTACGAATCAGAAGAGGTCCTGGTTTCAAAAGAGACTGGAATGCTAGAAGAGCATTTTGGACTGCCAACATTTCCTTCAAGTTGATGTGCCAGAGTAGTTGCTTCTTTGTCCAAGAGCCCTGCTGGCCAATGTCTAGAAAATGAGCTCCCCAAGCATAATCCAAAGCGTCCGTGGTTATGATCTGAGAAGGTTGAGGCAGACGGAAGGGATTCCTTTCGTTCAAAGCACAAGCCCTGGACCACCAAAGGAGCTCCTTTTGGAGGCAGGGAATCAGTGGAATCATTGTGTCTAGACTGTGGTAATGCTGAGACCATACACTCTTTAGGTACCTTTGAAGTTTTCTCATATGAAGCCTTGCATTTGGAATCAACAGGATGCAAGAAGCCATGTAGCCCAGAGCCTGCAGGTATTTCCTTGCAGTGAGCTGAGGTAAAGTTGCCAAGGTTTTGAAAATTGAGGCCAGCTGTAACTGTTTTTCTGGAGTGAGGAAGGCCCTTTGCAAGCTTGTGTTTAGAAGAGCTCCCAAAAAATCATTTGCTGGGAAGGGATCAAATGTGACTTTTTTGTGTTCACTGAAAATCCTAGTAGTAGGAGAAGACGTTGAACAAAATCCAGATGTTGAAGTAAAAGGTCTTTGCTGTCCGCCTAAATAAGGCAGTCGTCCAGATAGGGGTAAATTTGAATCCCCTGGAGTCTGCAATAAGCTACTACTGGAGCCAGACACTTGGTAAAGACTCTGAGCGCAATAGATAAACCAAAGGGCAGTACAGAGAATTGAAAGTGCCTTGAACCTGCCTTGAATCTGAGGTATTTTCTGCGTTCCTGCCTGATGGGAATGTGTAAGTAGGCTTCCTTTAAGTCCAATGTCACCATCCAAGCATCCTGGGAGAGCATTGGAAGAAGTTGTTGTAGAGTAAGCATCTTGAATTTTGGAATTTCCAGAAACGTGTTTAACACTGAAAGGTCCAGAATAGGTCTCCATGAGTTTTGTTTTCTTGGGACCAGAAATAGCCTTGAGTAAAAACCTTTTCCCATCTGTGAAAGTGGAACAGGTTCTGTGGCTCTCATGGCCAATAGAGCGTCCACTTGATTTAAGGCCTCTGACCACTGATGTTTTGGCAGATCCGGCCAACCAATAGACCTTGGCAGAGTGTGAAAGTGGAATTTGTAACCTCTTAAAATCACGTCCAAAACCCATTTGTCTTGGGTAATACGAGTCCAATTTTGGTAGAAAAGAGAAAGTTTTCCTCCAAGATGGGCTTCCAGGCAAAGAGGACCTGTAGCCCAACAGAGAGAGTCATTGGGTCTGCTTCCTTTGTGATTGAGATCTGTCTTCTCCCCTTCTAGGGGATGAAGCAGTCCATTGTCTGGACCTGTAAGAGGCCTGAGCCCGACCTCTGGAGTGTCTATATCTTCCCCTTTGAGGCCTGTCAGACGTGGGAAAGGACCAATTTTTGGAGGGCCAATTTCTAGTAAATCTAGGAGGCTGAACTTGTAAGAAATCTTTAACAGTCTGCATAGATTTTGCCTTATCCTCCATCTTTTTAATAACCTCCTCAGCTTTAGATCCAAACAGAACATCAGGCTGAACAGGGGCATCTAACAATTTAGCCTTAACTTGCTCAGGCAAATTCTGCTCTTGAAGCTAAGCATGTCTCCTGATAACAGTACCAGAGGCTGCGGCCCTACAAGAAGCCTCCAAGGCATCAAAACCACAATGTAAACTATGTTTGCTAACTTGTTCAGTTGCATGCAATACATCCTGTAATTCCTTGACCTCTGCACATGCAGGAAGGGAAGAAAGTTTTTGTTTTAAAACAGACAAAAGAAATTGCTGATACTTGAACATATGAAAAGTACAGTTTTGTACCTACCATAAATGTAGATGTTTGAGGATCCACATTGTTGCAGTCATAACCTGTGGGTAGTCCGCTGTCCTCGGTCGGCCCGAATACCAAAGTGTTAGGCTGGCGTCGGTCATGGGCGCTCAGAACTGACGTCAGTACGCAGTAGTACTTAAGCGCATGACCGACGCCATATCCTCAGTCTTTCTTGCCCCAGATGTCAGAAGGCCTAAAAAGGAAAGGCCATAGCCAAAATAGAAATACCCAACAACCAACCTAGATAACTTAATAAGACCCCCAACAGAAACACAGCAACCCCAAACTATAGAGGGGAAGGAGGGAGGGAAAATTGGACTGCAGCAATGTGGATCCTCGAACATCTACATTTATGGTAGGTACAAAACTGTACTATGTTCTTCGTCTCACATTGCTGCAGTCATAACCTGTGGGTAGAATCCCAAAGCAAAGGTAAAGGGAGGCTGGCAAACTAAAAAGCATTAGGAGCTGCCAACATGCCCTGTAAAACTGCAGTGGCAAACCCAGCCCTAGACTTAGAATAAAGAGGGAGATGGTAATGTTTAGTAAAAGTGTGCACTGAACTCCAAGTAGCTGCCTCCAAAATATCCTTAGTAGCTACCCCCCTAAAAAAGGCAGTAGATGTGGCGGTAGCCCTAGTGGAATGAGGTCTGATCCCAGCAGGAACATCCTTTCCATGATGAGAATAACAAAAAGCAATACAATGGCCAATCCACTTAGAAATAGTTTGCTTAGAAACAGCCTTCCCCTGTGAACCCAAAGCAAAAGAAATAAATAACTGTTGAGTCTGTCTGAATTCTTTAGTTCTGCTCAAATAATAGCGTAATTGCCTGTGAATATGCAAAGAATGCAAGACTTTTTCCCCCTTATTTTGCGGATCAGCATAAAAAGTAGGCAAATGAATAGACTGGTTTAAGGCCACATGAGAAATAACTTTAGGCATAAAAGTAGGGTTAGTACGCAAGGACACCCTATCCTTATGAAATATCAGGAAGGGTTCAACTGCCATGAGAGCCTGTAATTCAGATACCCTCCTAGCAGACTTAATGGCCAACAAAAAGGCAGTCTTCCAGGACAAAAACTTCAACTCAGACGTAGCAGCTGGTTCAAAAGGAGGTAAAGTTAGCTTTTCCAACACAAAATTGAGATCCCAGGAAGGAGTAGGAGCTCTACGTGGGGGTCTTATGTTCTTTGCCCCTCTAAGAAATTGTTTAAACAAAGGGTGAGAAAATAATGGAGGGTCACAATCATAGTGAGCAGAAATGGCTGCAGCATGAACTTTCACGGAGGAGAAAGACAGACCCTTGTCTAATAATTCAGTAAGGTACTGTAGTGTAAAACTCAAATTAGGCACTAAAACATCAAAGCTCTTTGCTGTGCTCCAAAGAAAAAATCTCCTCCATTTATCAGCATAAACTTTTCTAGTACTAGGTCGTCTGGCTTCCAAAATGACATTCAAAACTTGTTGAGGAAGCTGCGACCCCCCAGGGTCTAAAACAGAATATGCCAGGCTGTCAGATGCAGGGACTGTACCCTGACATTGAGAAAATGATTGCTTGCCTGGGACAAAAGGTGTGGAATTGGTGGCAAAGGTCAAGGAGGCTCCTGTACTAAACTCCTCAGCAGAGGATACCAGTGCTGACGTGGCCAATCTGGTGCTATTAGAATCATGCAAGGCTTGTCCTGTCTGACTTTCAAGAGTACCTTGGGAAGGAGAGGCAGAGGAGGGAAAGCATAGACGTGAAGGTTGTTCCAACTGAAAGATAGAGCATCCACTTTCCAAGCTTTTGGGTGAAACATCTTTGTGCAAAATTTTGGCAGTTGGAAATTTAGTGGAGAAGCGAACAGATCTATGTCTGGAGTTCCCCAAGCCACTGTCAACTGCTGGAATACATGAGGATCCAATTTCCACTCGTGGGGATCCACAATTTGTCTGCTCAAAACATCTGCTAAGGAGTTCTGTGCTCCTGGCAGAAACCGTGCTTGAAGAGTGATGTGCAAACTCAGAGCAGTCTCCCACAAAATCATAGCTTGTCTGCAAAGAGGGTAAGAATGGGTTCCCCCCTGCTTGTTGATGTACCACATGACTGTTGTGTTGTCTGTTTGAATCAACACCTGTCCCGGTTGAAGTAGATCCTTGAAAGCCATCAGGGCAAATTGGACTGCTAACATCTCCTTCATGTTGATATGCAAATGCTGTAGTCTGGGAGGCCACGTGTCTTGAATCCATTTCCCATTGAAGTGTGCTCCCAAGCCAAGTCTGAGGCATCCGTCGTTAAGATCTGACTCGCCTCTGGTCGGGTCACAGAGAGTCCCTTGTTTAGGTGACATTCCTGAGCCCACCACAAGAATTCCTTCTGGATGCAAGGTATTATCTGAATGACAGTGTCCGAATCGTGGCAGTGTTGAGTCCATACACTTTTGAGATACCATTGTAGCTTCCTCATATGCAGTTTGGCATTGGGAAGTACCAGAATGCAAGATGCCATGAACCCCAAGGCTTGAAGGACTGTCCTTGCAGTCAGCCTGGACATTAGGGATAATTGCTGGAAGTATAGGTGAAGATTTCTTTGTTTGTCCGGGGTCAAAAAGGCCATCTGAGAGGCTGTATTCAGTCTCACACCCAGAAAGCACATGTCCTGAGAGGGTACTAGACTGGACTTTGTTTCGTTCACAGAATACCCTAGGCACCTTAAAACTGCCATTACATACTGTAGGTGTTGAAGTAACTTGACTTTGTCTTGAGCAAGAATCAGGCAATCGTCCAGATAAGGGTAAATTTGTATTCCTCTTAGTCTTAAGAAGGCTATCACAGGAGCCAGGACCTTTGTGAACACCCTGGGGGCAGTAGATAAGCCAAAGGGCAATGCAGAGAACTGATAATGAAAAGTACCAGCCCGAAAACGCAGGAATCTCCTGCAGCTGGGCCTGATAGGAATGTGAAGATAAGCCTCTTTGAGATCCAGAGTTACCATCCAGTGATCTTTGCCTAGCAGAGGCAGAAGTTGCTGTAAAGTTAACATCTTGAACTTTGGAATGTCTAGGTATGTATTGAGAATGGACAAATCCAGAATTGGCCTCCAAGTGTTTCCTTTCTTTGGCACAAGGAATAGGCGAGAATAAAACCCTAGGCCTACTTCTGACGGAGGTACCACCTGGATAGCCCCCATTTGTAAAAGTAAAGAAATCTGTTTGTGAGCCTCCAGCCGTTGCTGAGGAGGTACATCTGGCATGCCTTTGAAAGGAGGCAAGGTGTGAAAATAAAACTTGTAGCCTTGATTTATAATGTCCAACACCCATTTGTCCTGGGTGACCAAAAGCCAATTTTGTTTGAAAAGTGCCAACTTTCCTCCTAGAGGAGCTGCCAGACAGGAAGAATCTGGCAGCTGGAGATACAGGTCATTGGGTCTGTTTACGAAAAGGCTGACCCCTGCCCTCACCAGAAGATTGTGCAGGAGAACTCCAAGTCCTAGGTCTGAAAGAACCCTGAGCATGAGCTCTGCCCCTACCACGTCTAGACCTGCCCTTAGACTGAAAATCGGAAGAAGAGTAAGCCCATCCTTTTGCAGGCCAATTTCTGCTAAACTTAGGGGGCTGCACTTGTAAAAATTCCTTAACCGTCTGCATGGACTTAGCTTTGTCTTCCATTTTTTTCAAAACTGACTCCACAGGAGAACCAAAAAGAACTTCAGATTGAAGAGGAGCATCCAAAATTCGAGCTTTAACATGCTCTGACAAATTTTGATCCTTAAGCCAGGCATGCCTACGAATAACTGAACCAGTGGCAGCCACCCTGGAAGAAGCCTGAAGAGCATCGAAGCCACACTGCAAGGAATGCTTACCAACCTGATCAGAGGCATGAACTAAGTCCTGCAATTCCCTACACTCTATACCCTCAGCTAAAGCATCTACCTTAGATTTCAACTGACTTAACAGAAAGTTCTGATACTTCAGCATATGAAACTGGCAATTTAAAGCCCTCATAGCTAACGTGGAGGAGGTATACACTTTTTTACCCCACCTATCCAAAGCCCTAGAATCTTTATCCAGAGGTACTGGATTCTTAACCACAGAAGCCCTGACACCCTTAGTTCCTTGACTAATAGTTTCCGGGTCAGCTCTAGGACTGTTATACAAATATTTATGAGCCTCTGGAACTCTGTAATACCTGTCTGGCTTGACAGGGGCAGGGGGTAAAGAATCAGGATTAAGGGAAGCTTCAGAAAAAACATCCTGAACAACATCTAAAACAGGGGGAATAGCCAAAGGTCTATGTTGTGGCAAAAACAAAAATTCCCTAAGCCTCTTACGAGAATCTGAAAAATCCTGACCTTCCCACTTAAAATGCTCCCTCATGGAGTGCAGGGTTTCAGAAAAGGAAAAATCCTCTGGAGGAGAAGCAGAAGGACAGGAATCCTCTGCATCCGAATCAGAATAGGGAGGAAAATCCTGAATGTCCTCAGCTGAAGACTCAGAGTAATCTGAGGAATGCTCCAATCCCTCCACATCTGTCTCCACCCTAGGCCTCTTGTCTGGAGGGGGCATAGACCCCCTGATTAAAGTAATCAAATCCTCTGCCATTTTTAGCATATGTTTTTTTAGGAACAGAGCCCGAAGAACTAGGGCTGATGCCTGTGCCAGAAAGACCAGGTCTAGCTTTAGTAGGGCCTTTAGTGACAGAAGTAGAAGGTCTAATAACCTTTTGTAATGAGGGAACTACAGAAACTTGAGAAGCCCCCTCGGCCTGACCTAACTCCTGAGAGGCCAATTCCTGTAAAATTAAAGGTTCCCCCTGTGATTCAGCCGAAACCTCGGCTGGATTCACAGATTCAACCGTAGTTTCCATAGAACCGGCGTCCGCAACGGACGACTCATCCTGCTTAGACTTTAACGATTTATCTTTTCGCTTCTTAGCGGTAGCGGGCGTTGGAGGATCCGACGGCATGTTGTAGTTACACCGCTTACCGAAAACAAGCCTAGCACAATTTAATCTGCGTTTAATGGTGCGCTTATTAAATCTAGCGCAAAAGCGACACCCGACTACGTCGTGCTCAGGCCCCAAGCAAGGAATACAGAGAGAATGGTAGTCCCTATGAGGTATCTGTTTCCCACAAGAAATACAATTATTAACTTTTTCTGACATCCGGATTAACTGAGGCAAGAAAAGACAAAAATATTCCCCAACGGGGTACTTAGCCCAACTTGGTCTTCGGTCTGAAACTCGAAAAACGAAAATTTCAGGACGCCGAACGGCACTTGCAAACGCTGCTTCTGCTTCGGACCATGCGGCAAGAAAGACTGAGGATATGGCGTCGGTCATGCGCTTAAGTACTACTGCGTACTGACGTCAGTTCTGAGCGCCCATGACCGACGCCAGCCTAACACTTTGGTATTCGGGCCGACCGAAGACAGCGGACTACCCACAGGTTATGACTGCAGCAATGTGAGACGAAGAACATCTGGCAATTTAAAGCTCTAATAGAAAGAGTAGCAGAAGTATACACCTTTTTGCCCCATCTGTCCAAGGCACGAGAATCCTTTTCAGAGGGAATAGGATTTTTAGCTGAAGCGGCCTTAGCAGCCTTGGAACCCTGAGAAATAGTTTCAGGATCTGCAGAAGGGTTCTTGAACAAAAATTGATGGGAATCAGGGACTCTATAAAATCTATCCGGCTAGAAGGAGCAGGCGGATAAGAGTCAGGATTCAGGTTAGCTTCAGCAATATCAAGAACAGGAGGAATAGCCAAAGGTCTGTGTTGTGGGAGAAGGAGAAATTCCCTAAGTCTCTTCTTGGAAGCGGAATAATCCTGACCTTCCCAATGAAAATGCTCTCTCATCTCATGCAAGGTTTCCCCAAAAGAAAAATCTTCAGGGGGAGAAGCAGAGGGAATAGAGTCCTCTGCATCAGAATCCTCATAAGGAGGAAAAGAGTAATCCTGTTCAGAGGAAGAGACTGAAGACACAGAAGCCTGATCAGAGGAATCATAAGGAATATCCTGTCTAGGCCTTTTTTTCAGGAGGGGGGTGAGAACCCCTAATCATAGAAAGCAAATCTTCAGCCATCCTTAATTACTGCTTTTGGGTCTTGGGAGCTGAATCCGAAGAAGCTTGAGAAGAAATCCTTGGCTTAACAGGAGTCTTTGACTTTGCCTTTGTCTTTGTAGTAATAGTGATATGAGAAGGCCTGAAAACCCCTTCAGAAGCCGGTACCTGCACAGCGGTTCCGGACCCATCTGAAGGAGCGATGTCCGAAGGTCCTGCAGCAGATAAAATACTGGGCCTAGTTGGCTCCCCATGGGAGTCCATGTCGGCCATCGGTTCCGAAGTCGCTGACAACAAGGGCTGCAAAAGCGCCTCACTGACGACCGCCGAACCCGAAGCTGGCTCCGGCTGCAAAGAATCCTGTTTGGACCTTGGAGGCCTATCCTTGCCCTTGCGCTTTTTGTGAATTTCGGTTGTCGGTAAAGTATCCGACGACATCCTGTAATTGAACCGTCTACCGAAATAATTCAAGGCCCAATCATGCCTACGCTTAATAGTACGAGAATTAAACCTGGCACAAAACCGACAGCAAGAAACGTCGTGGTCAGGGCCCAAGCAAGGAAGACAGTAAGAGTGGAAGTCTTTATGAGGTATTTGTTTTCCACACGGTATACAATTATTAACTTTTTCTGACATCGGAGGAGCAAGAAAAAAGTTTCCCCAACAGGGTACTTAGCTTGAGAAGAGAAGAAGAAGTCTTCGGACCGACGACAAGCAAAGCACGTTGTCCGGGAATCCGCCAACCAACAACTTGCGAGCTGCTTTCCACCGCACGGCAAGAAAGACTGGAGAAGATGGCGTCGGCTGTCAGCTTTATACCTCTGCGTTCTGACGTGAGGGTACTTGCTGGTACAGCCGACGCCGGACCCAGACTTTGGAATTCTGGCCAACCTCGGGCTGCCTGCCGGCAGGATCACCCTACAGTTATGACTGCAACAGTGAAACAGGAAGAAAGTACAGTTTTGTACCTACCATAAATGTAGATGTCCGAACAGGATAGCATTTGCAGTCCTAACAAATGGGTTGTCCTGTCATCAGGCAGCCCTTCGGTCGGCCGGATTCCAAAGTCTGGGTCTGGCCTCGGCTGGTGTCGCACTTCACCCGACGTCATCTCTGCTGGTCTTCGGGTATAAAGGCATCAGCCGACGCCATTTTCCTCAGTGTTTCTTGCCCCAGATGCCAGTAGCCCTCTTGGATAGCTAAATTTTTGGGGAAATGCCAATGTTTCCCAAAAGGTAGAAGGCAAACACAAAAAATATGCATGTATGTACATATATACAAACAAATACACCATAAGAGATCCCCCCCAGCTAGCTATTAGGTGGGCAATACCCTAGGAGTACCACAGAGGGGAAGGAGGGTGGGTAATCCTGACTGCAGATGCTATCCTGTTCGGACATCTACATTTATGGTAGGTACAAAACTGTACTATGTCCTTCAAGGATGCATCTGCAGTCCTAACAAATGGGTAGAATACCATAGCCAAACTAGGGAGGAGGAATAAGAATTATGGTGTACTTAGGATCCCTTGCAACACAGCAGTGGCAAACCCTGCTCGGGATCTAGAGTATAGAGGTAAGTTATAATGCTTGGCAAATGTATGCACGGAGGTCCAAGTAGCAGCCTCAATAATGTCCTTGGTAGCCACTCCTCGTAAGAAGGCTGTGGTAGTGGCTGTAGCCCTTGTAGAATGAGGCCTTATGTTCTGTGGAATTTGCTTTCCATGATAGGAGTAACAGAATCTTATGCAATTTCCTATCCACTTGGAGATTGTCTGTTTGGAAATTGCTTTTCCTTCCCTTCCTGTTGCATAGGCTACTAGGAGCTGGTCAGTTTTCTATTGCCCTTGGTTCTGTCCAGGTAGTAGCGCAACTGTCTATGTACATCCAAGGTATGCAGCAGTCTTTCCCCTTTGTTCTGTGGATTGGGAAAGAAGGTAGGTAGGTGGATTGCCTGGTTTAGAGACAGTCTGGATACCACCTTAGGCATAAATGTAGGATTAGTTCTCATGGACACTCTATCTTGATGGAAGATTAGGAAGGGTTGTACTGCCATTAAAGCCTGTAGTTCCGAAACCCTTCTTGCTGAAGTAATTGCCAGTAGGAAAGCAGTTTTCCAGGATAGGTGTTGAAGATCTGCTGTTGCTGCTGGTTCGAATGGAGGAGTGTCAATTTTTCTAGCACAAAATTCAAGTCCCATGCTGGTAATGGTGGTTTCCTAGGAGGTTTTACATTCTTAATTCCTCTGAGGAACTGCCTGAGTAGAGGATGCGAGAAGACAGGAGGATCGAGGCTGTATTCTGCAGAAATAGCTGATACATGTATCTTGATGGAGGAATAGGACAGGCCAGTATGTAGGAGCTCTGCCAAATATTCCAGGATGTTGGCAATATCTACTTTTGACACATCTTTCCCTCTTTCCATTACTCCAAATGACAAACCTTTTCCATTTTCCTGCATAGTTCCTTCTAGTAGAAGGTCTGCGGGCCTCAAGGATAATGTCTTTAACCCTTTGGGATAAATCTGGGTTAGATGTTCTTATGTAATGTTCCAGGCAGTGAGTTGCAGAGTTTTCAGGTTTGGATGCAAGATGTTGTAGTTGCACTGAGTCAACATCAAAGGAATCAGGGTAGAGTCCACGTTTCCCCGAGACATGCTCCTCAGTAATGGATACCAATGTTGTCTTGGCCAATTTGGAGCTATCAGAATTATCCTTGGCGTTCCTCTTTGATTTTCAGTAGTACCTTGTGCATCAAAGGAAGGGTGGAAATGCATATGCTGTCAGGCCTTTCCAATTGAAGGATAGAGAGTCCACCTTCCAAGCAAGAGGGTGGTATGTCCTTGTGCAGAATTTCTTGAGCTGGTGGTTGAGTGGGGATGCAAATAGGTCTATTTGTGGCATTCCCCATTTCTTTGTGATGGCCTTGAAGATGTCCGGGTGTAGCATCCATTCGTGAGCATCCGAGGTAGTTCTGCTTAACATGTCTGCTAGGATGTTTTCTTTTCCCGGTACAAATATTGCCTGTAATTGAATGTTGTAGCTCAGAGCCATATTCCACAGGTCCAGAGTCATTCGGCATAGGGGGTATGAATGAGTGCCTCCCTGTTTGTTGATGTACCACATGACTGTGGTGTTGTCTGTCCTTATCATCACTTGGCCCTCTTTGAGGAATGGTCTGAATTTCTGGATTGCCAGTTTTACTGCCAGCATCTCTTTGTGATTTATGTGCAGGTGTAGCTGATCTGAAGTCCATAGGCCTTGAATGCACTTGTCCAGCATGTGTGCCCCCCAACTGAGGTCTGAGGCGTCCGTTGTGATGGTTTGGCTTGCTTGAATGTTGTGGAAGGACAATCCTGGGTTTGCCTGGCATGTCTGAGCCCACCATAGGAACTCTTGTTTCAGGCATGGAATTAGTGGCATTTCGGTTTCTAAGCTGTGCTTGTGTTGAGACCATAAATTCTTTAGGTACCACTGTAGCTTTCTCATATGCAGTCTGGCATGGGGGACCAAGATTATGCAGGATGCCATGAAACCCAAGGCCTGCAGTACTTTCCTTGCTGTTAGTTTGTTCTGCTTTGCTAGTGTCAAGAAGTACAGAGGAAGTTGTTCTTGTTTTTCTGCAGTTAGGAATGCCATCTGTTTTACTGTGTCCAATTCTGCACCCAAGAATGTTATTGTCTGGGATGGTATCAGTTTTGACTTTTTTAAATTGACTGTGTATCCCAGAGCTTGTAGTAAGCAAATGACTCTTTGTAAGTCTTGTGTCAGCTTGCTTTTGTTGACCGCTTGTATCAGGCAGTCGTCCAGGTATGGATAAATTTGAATTCCCTGAAGCCTGCAATGAGCGATTACTGATGCCAGGCATTTCGTGAACACTCTGGGCGCAGTAGATAAGCCAAAGGGCAATGCTGAGAATTGATAATGCTCTGATCCTGCAAGAAATCTGAGGTATCTTCTGCAAATTGGTCGTATGGGGACGTGCAGGTATGCCTCCTTGAGATCTAGAGTTACCAGCCAATACTCCTTGCCCAGCATGGGAAGAAGTTGGTGTAGGGTCAGCATTTTGAATTTTGGAACAATGATGAATGTGTTTAAAGCGGACAGGTCGAGAATAGGTCTCCAACTGTTTTCTTTTCTTGGTACTAGGAAGAGTCTGGAGTAAAATCCCTTGCCCTGTTCTGTAGGTGGTACCCTTTCCACAGCTCTCATCTTTTTTAATTGAGCTATTTGTTTTAGGGCTTCTGACTTTTGATTTGGTGGCAGGTTTGGCATTCCTCTTTTTGCTGGTAAGGTGTGGAAATGAAACCTGTATCCTTGGTCTATAGTTTGCAAAATCCAGTTGTCTCTTGTGATATAGTGCCAGTTTTTTGAAAATAAGGCTAACTTTCCGCCTAAGGGTGCTACTATTTGTTCCCTGGTAGGCGGTGTTAGAACCAAGTCACAGTGATTGTCCTGTTGCAGTGGTAGTGGTTGTATCCGTGCCTCGTTGGTTATTGCCTTGCCACTGGCGTCCCCTGTAGGCACCTCCTCTGGATTGATTTCTGCCTCTGGAACGTCTATTCCTGCCTCTCTGATATTTAGAGGAGTCTGGAAAGGACCAATTTTTGGAAGGCCAGTTCCTGCTGAACCTTGGGGGCTGTACCTGTAAGAAATCTTTAACTGTTTGTACAGATTTTGCCTTCTCTTCCACTTTCTTCATTACTTGTTGGGCAGGAGAACCAAATAGACTGACCTTGTCCATAGGAGCATCTAAAAGCTTTGCTTTAACATGATCCGGCAAGACCTGCTCTTTCAACCATGCATGCCTTCTTATAACTGTGCCAGTCATGGCTGATCTAAATGAAGCCTCCACTGCATCATAGCCACATTTTAAAGAATGGTTACTAACCTGCTGAATGTTATTCACCATTTCTAGAACATATTTCTTATCTAAGGAATCATCAGAGGACAGTTTCTTAGTTAACTGATCAAGCATAAACTCTTGGTATTGGATCATATGAAACTGACAGTTCAAAGCTCTAGCTGAGAGAGTAGCGGAGGTGTATACTTTTTTACCCCATCTCTCTAAGGACCTGGATTCCCTATCAGAAGGGAGAGGGTTTTTAGCTGAGGTCGAAGCTACTGCCTTAGGCCCCTGGGAGATAGTCTCCGGATCTGCAAAAGGAGCCTTGTATAAGTGGTGATGAGTGTCCAGTACCCTGTAGTACCTGTCGGGCTTAGCAGGGGCTGGAGGTAAAGTATCAGGAGCAGTGCAAACATCATTAAAGGCATCATCCACAACAGGAAGAACTGGAGGTATAGCTAAGGGCCTATGCTGCGGTAAGTGTAAAAAGGTCCTAAGCCTTTTTCTTGAATCTGAGAAATCTTGTCCCTGCCATTGGAATTGCTCACGCATGGCATGTAAGGTTTCCCCAAAGGAAAATTCCTCTGGTGGAGAGGCAGAAGGAATAGATTCTTCAGCATCAGAATCTTCATAAGTAGAAAGAGGAGCCTCTGGATGGTCTGTAATGTCTGAGTCATCAGAAGAGTCATCTGAGGAGCCTGGCTCAGGGGGCTCTACTCTGGGTCTCTTTTCTAGAGGTTGTGAGGCCCTGTCTGTTTGAGATTGGGATCCTCTTATTAAAGAGATGAGATCCTCTGCCAAAGTAAGCATTTGTGAACTGGAGCTGGGCCTGTGAGAGGGGGGCTTAACAGGCACTGATTTAGCAGTTTTGGCTGCTTTAGCCCTGGCAAAGGCCTTTATAGACATGGCTGCAGGAGGCCTAGCAGCACCACGTGCTGGGGTAGAGACATGCAAAGGGATGGTGTCCGATAACTCTGGAGAAACCACAATTGTAGGCAAAATTTCAGAGGCTGATTCAGCTAGGGTAGAAGGGGCCTCGGTAGTAGTCATGGATTCGGCTGTAGATTGAACCGTTTGCTCGGTTTCGGCCGAAACCGAGACACTCGCGGTTTGCTTTACCGTGGTTTCGGCCGAAACCGCGGACCGCGAGTGTCGGTCCTTTTCTTTGCGTTTTTTAACAATTTGGGTAGTCGGAGGATCTGACGGCATAATGTACGCAAAGTCTGAGCCGAAAAACTGTTCAGCAAACTCCGACCGACGCCTAAGCGTTCGTCGGTTGAAGGAAGCACAGGCTAAACAAGCTGCTACGTTGTGGTCTGGGCCTAAACAAGGTAAGCAGTAAGAGTGGAAATCTTTATGAGGTATTTGTTTCCCACAAGTTAAACAGTTATTTACTTTTTCTGACATCGGCTGAGGCAAGAAAGAGTCCCCAACAGGGTACTTAGCTTTTAGAAGTCTTCGAAGTTGTATTCGGTAGTAGTAATCTCTGGATCTGACCGACCGGCACTTGCGAACAGCTTCTGCTTCGGGCACCACGTGGCAAGAAAGACTGAGGAAAATGGCGTCGGCTGATGCCTTTATACCCGAAGACCAGCAGAGATGACGTCGGGTGAAGTGCGACACCAGCCGAGGCCAGACCCAGACTTTGGAATCCGGCCGACCGAAGGGCTGCCTGACGACAGGACAACCCATTTGTTAGGACTGCAGATGCATCCTTGAAGGACATCATCCCTGTAATATCAGGTTTTCTGGGAGCAGGAGGTAAAGAGTCAGGGGCCAAGCTAGATTTCAGGAGGGATAGCTAAAGGCCTGTGCTGGGGAAGGAGTACGAAATCCCTAAGCCTCTTTTTAGAATCAGAGTAATCCTGGCTTTCCCAGCGAAAGTGCTCCCTAAGAGTATGCAGGGTTTCACCAAAAGAGAAATCCTCGGGGGGGGGGGGGGGCAGAGGGAATAGAGTCCTCTGCATCAGAATCCTCACAGGTAGATAATAAATCCTGGTCATCAGAGGAAAAAAGAAATTATGTACTCACCATAACATTCCATGTGAGTTGTTCCATCTTGCCTTCATTCATCAGCAAGCTCAAAGTTCTCCAGAACATGAGACCCCCCACCCCTTATCCCATAATGCACTGCTGGAATTACCTCAGATCTTGTTTGCTGCGTACCATATAGTAGTACCATAATTATTCTGCATAGGAATGAATACACATTGAAAAACCAGGATGAAGACAGCCTCCAGGTCAACTGCCAGCCAGGAGGGGGAAGGAAGGAGGGACGTGAGAATGAAGGCGAGATGGAACAACTCACATGGAACGTTATGGGGAGTACATAACTTCTTTATGTGAAGTTGTTCAATCTCGCCGTTCATTCATCAACTGATGGGTAGCATCTTGGGTGGCTCACGGAAGTACACCATTCAGAACTGTAGAACCAAATGAAGCCCTGTCCTGGAGGCATTATCCACTTTGTAATGAGTTATAAAAGTGTGAGGTTATCCAAAGGTAATTTGGCTTGAAAGGCTGAAGAGGTAGAAAAGTACAGTTTTGTACCTACCATAAATGTAGATGTTCGAGGATCTCCATTGCTGCAGTCCTTACATATGGGTATTCCGCTGTCCACAATCGGCCCGAATACCAAAGGGCTAGAACCGGCGTCGGTCATCGGCGCCCGAGACTGACGTCAGTACGTGCCAGTACAAATGCGCATGACCGACGCCATAACCTCAGTCTTTCTTGCCTCAGACATCAGAATGCAAAAAACACCACCCAAACCCCAACCTAAAACGAAAAGGGGGGAAGGAGGGAGGGAAAATTGGACTGCAGCAATGGAGATCCTCGAACATCTACATTTATGGTAGGTACAAAACTGTACTATGTTCTTCGTCTCCCATTGCTGCAGTCCTTACATATGGGTAGAATCCCAGAGCAACGGAAAAAAGGGAGGCTGGCCAACTAAATAGCATTAGGAGCTGCTAACATGCCCTGTAAGATTGCAGTGGCAAACCCAGCCCTAGACCTAGAATAAAGAGGTAAATGATAATGCTTTGTAAAGGTATGTACAGAACTCCAAGTAGCTGCCTCTAGAATGTCTTTAGTAGCTACCCCTCTCAAAAAGCAGTAGAGGTGGCCGTAGCCCTAGTAGAATGAGGCCTGATCCCAACTGGAACATCCTTTCCATGATGAGAGTAACAAAAAGCAATACAATGGCCAATCCACTTGGAAATAGTTTGTTTCGAGACAGCCTTCCCTCGTGAAGTCAAAGCAAGCGAAACAAATAATTGTTGAGATCTTCTGAACTCTTTGGTTCTGCTCAAATAATACCTTAACTGCCTATGTACATCCAAAGAATGCAAAACTTTTTCCCCTTCATTTTGGGGGTTAGCATAAAAAGTAGGCAAATGTATAGATTGGTTCAACGCCACATTAGAAATCACTTTAGGCAGAAAAGTAGGATTAGTACGTAAGGAAACTCTGTCCTTGTGAAAAATCAGAAAAGGTTCCACTGCCAAGAGGGCCTGTAATTCAGATACCCTTCTAGCAGAAGTAACAGCCAATAAAAAAGCAGTCTTCCAAGACAACAACTTCAATTCAGCTGTAGCTGCAGGTTCAAAAGGAGGCAGAGTCAGTTTTCCAAAACAAAATTAAGATCCCAGGTAGGAGTAGGAGCCCTCCGTGGGGGTCTTATATTCTTTGCCCCTCTAAGAAACTGTTTAACCAATGGATGTGAAAATAAAGGAGGGTCACAATCATAGTGAGCAGAAATAGCTGCAGCATGCACTTTTACAGAAGAGAAGGACAAACCCTTGTCCAATAAAATAGTCAAATATTGCAATGTACAATTCAAATTAGGCAATTTGACATCAAAGCTTTAGCTGAACTCCAAAGAAAAAATCTCTTCCATTTATCAGCATAAACTTTTCGAGTACTAGGACGCCTGGCTTCCAAAATAACATCCAAAACTTGTTGAGGGAGCTGAAGGCCCTCCTTCTCTAAAACAGAATGTGCCAGGCTGTCAGGTGTAGGGATTGCACCCTGACATTGAGAAAATGATTGTTTTCCTGAGACAATAAGTGAGGAATCTGTGGTAATGGCCAAGGTGTTCCATGAATTAAGCTCCTCAACAGAGGGTACCAATGCTGACGAGGCCAATCCGGTGCTATAAGGATCATGCAAGGTTTGTCCCTCCTGACTTTCAACAGCACCTTTGGAAGAAGAGGCAAAGGAGGAAAAGCATACACGTGAAGGTTGCTCCAACTGAAGGATAGTGCATCTATTTTCCAGGCTTTTGGATGAAACAGCCTTGTGCAAAACAGTGGCAGTTGGAAATTCAGAGGAGAAGCGAACAGATCTATGTCTGGAGTTCCCCAAGCCATGGTCAACTGAAGAAATACCTGAGGGTCCAATTTCCATTCGTGAGGATCCACAATCTGTCTGCTCAGAACATCTGCTAAAGAATTTTGTGCTCCTGGCAGAAACTGTGCTCGAAGAGTGATGTGCAGATTCAAAGCAGTTTCCCATAACAGCATTGCTTGTCTGCAAAGAGGGTAAGAATGAGTTCCCCCCTGCTTGTTGATGTACCACATGACAGTTGTGTTGTCTGTTCGAATCAACATCAGTCCTGGTTGAAGTAGGCTCTTGAATCCTTCCAAAGCAAATTGAACTGCCAGCATCTCTTTCATGTTGATATGCAAGTGAAGTAGCTCTGGGGGCCAAAGGTCTTGAATCCATTTTCCTCTGAAATGAGCTCCCCAGGCTGACTCCGAGGCGTCTGTCGTCAATATCTGACTTGCCTCTGGTTGGGTCACAGAGAGCCCCTTGTTTAGGTGACATTCCTGAGCCCACCACAGAAATTCTTTCTGAATGCAAGGTAGAATCCGAATGACAGTGTCCAAATCGTGGCTGTGTTGAGTCCAAACGCTTTTGAGATACCATTGTAGCTTCCTCATATGCAGTTTGGCATTGGGAAGTACTAGAATGCAAGATGCCATGAACCCCAAGGCTTGAAGGACTGTCCTTTGCAGTCAGCCTGGACATTACTGATAGCTGTTGGAAGTATAGGTGAAGATTTCTTTGTTTGTCCGGGGTAAGAAATGCCATCTGAGCAGCTGTATTCAGTCTTACACCCAGAAAACACATCTCTTGTGAGGGTACTAGACTGGACTTTATTTCGTTCACAGAATACCCTAGGCATCTTAAAACTGTCATTACATACTGCAGATGTTGAAGAAGTTCGTGCTTGCCTTGAGCCAGAATCAAACAGTCGTCCAGATAAGGATAAATTTGAATTCCTGTTAGTCTGAGAAAAGCTATTACTGGAGCCAGGACTTTTGTGAATACCCTGGGCAGTAGACAAGCCAAAGGGCAATGCAGAGAACTGATAATGCAAATTCCCATTCGAAATCTCAGGAATTTTCTGCAACTGGGCCTGATAGGAATGTGAAGATAGGCCTCTTTGAGATCCAGAGTCACCATCCAGTGATCTTTGCCCAGCATAGGTAACAGCTGTTGCAGTGTTAACATCTTGAATTTTGGAATTTCCAGAAAGGTGTTTAGAATGGACAAATCCAGAATTGGTCTCCAAGTATTTCCTTTCTTTGGCACTAAGAAAAGACGGGAATAAAACCCTGTGCCTCTTTCTGCAGAAGGTACTTCCTGTATTGCTCCCAGCTGAAGCAGAGAAGAAATTTGTGTCTGTGCTTCCAGTCTTTGCTGATGAGGCACATCCGGCATACCTTTGAAAGGAGGGAATGTGTGAAAATAAAATTTGTAGCCTCGATTTATTATGTCCAATACCCATTTGTCTTGGGTAACCAAATGCCAATTCCTTTTGAAAAGTCCCAGTTTTCCTCCTAGAGGAGCTGCCAGCAAGGCAGAGTCCGGTAGCTGAAGACACAGGTCATTGGGTCTGTTTCCGAAAGGACTGACCCCTGCCCTCCCCAGCAGAAGGGGTAGAAGAACTCAAAGACCTAGAAGTAACAGGGCCCTGAGAGGAAGCCCTACCTCTACCTCGCCTCAACCTGCCCCTAGATTGATAATCCGAAGAGGGGAAAGACCATCCCTTAGCAGGCCAATTCCTACTGAACTTAGGGGGCTGAACCTGTAAAAAGTCCTTAACTGTCTGCATAGACTTAGCTTTTTCCTCCATTTTTTTCAAAACTGATTCTACTGGAGGACCAAAAAGAACATCAGATTGTAGAGGAGCATCCATAATTTGAACCTTAACATGCTCTGACAAGGTCTGATCTTTAAGCCAGGCATGCCTGCGAACAACTGAACTAGTAGCAGCCACCCTGGAAGAAGCCTGTAAAGCATCAAAACCACACTGCAAAGAATGCTTACCAACTTGGTCTGAAGCATGCACTAAATCCTGAAGCTCCTTACATTCAATACCTTCAGCTAAAGCATCTACTTTACATTTCAATTGGCCCAGCAAATAATTTTGATACCTGAGCATATGAAACTGACAATTTAAAGCTCTCATAGCCAAAGTAGAAGAGGTATACAGTTTTTTACCCCACCTATCCAGGGCCCTAGCATCCTTGTCCAGAGGAACTGAATTCCTAACCACAGAAGCCCTAACACCTTTGGGGCCTTGAGTAATAGTTTCTGGATCAGCCCTAGGACTCTTATTTAAGTACTTGTGAGCTTCCGGAACCCTGTAGTATCTATCCGGTTTAACCGGGGCAGGAGGCAGAGAATCTGGGTTAAGGGCAGCCTCAGAAAATACATCCTGAACAACATCCAGTACAGGGGGAATAGCCAAGGGCCTATGCTGAGGCAAAAAATAGAAGTTATGTTCTTACCATAACGTTCCATGTTAGTTGCCTTCTTCTCACCTTCTTCTTGCTGGATGGGTTCGGAGCCGACCTCGGCTCCGACTCGGCCACTCTAAAAGCTCGAGAGTTGGTTCCACCGGCTCGAGGCTCCCCTTATATCCCACAATGCTAGGCGTGAGTTACCTCAGATCTCGTTTGTAAGCTAGGCCCAGCTTATAATAGTAGCAGAATAACTAGAAACAAAATCCACCTCTATAAACAAGGGTGAAGAGAAGGGTGACCTACATCCTGATCTAGGAAATATGCACAGCAGAGCATATACCTAAAGTAAAGAGGTGGTAGAAAGAGAGGTCACAATCAAACTCCTCTAGGTCTGTTCAGGCCAGGGGGAAGGAGGGTGGGACGCAAGAAGAAGGCGAGAAGAAGACAACTAACATGGAACGTTATGGTAAGAACATAACTTCTATATGTTAAGTTGTCTATCTCGCCTTCATTCTTGCTGGATGGGACCGCGTCCCTAGCACCTTGTCCTGGGTGGCCTAACGGAACAGACTCTTGAGAACAGTGTAACCAAAGTTAGCTCTATGCCTAGAAGCTAAATCCAACTTATAATGAGAAATGAAAGTGTGAGGAGTAGCCCAAGTAGCCGCTGCACAAATGGTGTCAATAGGCAGTCTGTCTTGGAAGGCTATAGTAGTAGCCAAAGCTCTGGTAGAATGGGCTTTAGGTTTGTTAGGCAGCTTTTGGTGTCTAATTTCATAAACAAGGGAAATCAGAGATGTTAGCCATCTAGATAATGATACCTTTGAAACTGAAAGTCCCTTTCTGCCTTCTGCATACGAGACAAACAGCTGGTCAGATTTTCTGAATTGTTTGGTTCTATCCAAATAGTACCTTAACTGACGATGAACATCTAGCCAATGCAATTTTTGGTTCAGACCTGTTAGAATATTCTGGAAAAAACACAGGGAGGTCAATGCTTTGATTCAGGTTAGACGCCGAGGCTATCTTAGGTAAAAAAGACGGGTTGGTTCGTAAAGATACCCTGTCCTTATGGAACAACAGATAAGGAGGTCGACAGCTGAGTGCATGAAGTTCTGAAACTCTTCTAGCTGAAGTAATAGCTACCAGAAAGAGTGTCTTCCATGATAGCAATTTTAAAGAACAGGAGGCTGCAGGTTCGAAAGGGGAAAGAATCAAAGAACTAAGAACTAAATTTAGGTCCCAAGGAGGAGGAGGATTTCTTATAGGAGGTCTGAGTAGAAAAACTCCCTTCAAAAAGGCTTTACAAAGCTTGTGGGACATGATAGCAGACTCTGAAATGCCCACATGAAAGTTAGAAATAGCTGCCAATTGAACTTTAAGAGTAGAAGGAGATGAACCTGCATGGAAGAGTTCAGCTAGAAAATCAAGGACCATTTGGATGGAAGCAGTGAAAGGATCTATGTCCTTTCCTTGAGCCCAATAGGCTAAACGTTTCCACTTACTCAAATAAATCTTCCGAGTGGAAGATTTATGGAAGCTATCAAAATATCTCGGACAGAGTGAGATATTTGAGGAAGCCTGGCTAAGGTTGGAATTGGAGGAACCAAGCAGTGAGGTTCAGAGAGGGAAGGGCGATGAAACTGACCCGACTGATGGATCAAAAGATCTGGAACTAGGTCCAGATGCCAAGGTCGCTCAACAGAAAATGATGTAGAAAGGGGAACCAAACCTGTCGAGGCCAGTAAGGAGCAATGAGGATCAACGAGGCCTTCTGAGCGATAGCTTTCTGTATCACTTGAGAGATTAGTGGGAAGGAGGAAATGCATACAGAAGTCCCGGGGCCAAACTTGGACTAGAGCGTCTCTGCTGGGCTGGCCTGGTAAAGGGAATAGGGTGAAATAATCTCTGCACTTGCTGTTTTGGGGAGTAGCAAAAGGTCGCAGCAAGGCTGACCCCACTTGAGAAAAATTTCTCTCACAACAGAGTCTTTCAGAGACCACTCGTGAGGCATGAGGATAGCTCTGCTCAATTTGTCCGTGATTTGATTGGACTTCCCGGGGATGTGCGTTGCTATCAGAAACCGCTGAGAAGAAATCGCCCATTGCCACAGTCTGAGTGCTTCTCGACACAGGGGGTAGGACCTGGTTCCGCCTTGTTTGTTGATATACCACACTACAGACATATTGTCCGTCTAGATTGCTATCGTTCCCAAGGGAAGAGAGTCTTGAAGGGCTTGCAACGCTAAAAGCACTGCTCTCATCTCTAGAACATTTATGTGCAAGTGGCATTCGTCTGGTTGCCATGTGCCCTGGACAGTTCGGCCCTGATAATGCCCCCCCCACCCGATCAGGGAGTCGTCCATTGTCAGAGTAGCAACCGGAGGGGAAGGGACAAAGGGTCTTCCCAATAAGAGCTGAGGGGAAGACATCCACCACAGAAGATGATTCCTGCATGTCTGCGTAATCATAATGGTGTGGGACATCGGAAGTTGCTGGTATGACCATTGCGTGAAGAGCATCCATTGAAGGATTCTCATGTGGAATCTGGCTAATGGAAGCAGAGGTATGGCAGCCGCCATAATCCCCAACACTTTCAGAACTAACCTGGCTTTGATTCTGTTGCTGCTGAAGAGGAGCGAGACCAGTTTGTGTATGTCTGTTATTCTCTGATCTGTTAGTCTACAGACATGTTGACTGTGTCTAGATTTGCGCCTATGAAGGTAATAGTACGACAAGGCGACAAAACAGACTTTTCGCAATTTATTGAAATGCCTAAATTTTGACAAATGCGAAAGGTGTAGTCCCTGGCCATTAGAAGAAGATGCTTGGTGGGAGCTGTGAGGAGCCAGTCGTCCAAATATGGAAACACCTGGAATCCTTGACGTCTCAGGTGAGAAGCTACCACTGCCATGCATTTGGTAAACACCCGGGGGGCAGTGGTGAGACCAAAGGGCAGGGCCCTGAATTGAAAATGACTGGTTCCCAGCCTGAAGCGGAGGAATCTTCTGGAGCGTCTGTTCATTTTTATGTGATAGTACGCATCCTGAAGGTCTATAGAGCACATCCAGTTTCCCTTTCCCAAAAGGGGAAGGATGGACTGCAGCGTGACCATCCGAAATCTTGTTTTCTTGACTGACTTGTTCAAGATACTGAGATCCAAAATTGGTCTCCAGTCCCCTGTTTTCTTTGGAACTAAAAAGAACCTGGAGTAGATTCCGGATCCTTGCTGGTCTGCTGGAACTGGCTGAATTGCTCTTTTTGCAAGCAGCTTTGAAATTTCCAAAGCTGCAAGATCCCTTTGAGCGGTGGAACATCTGGAAGGGATTTTTGATTGGTTTGGAATGCGACGAAGGGAATGGAATAGCCTTCGAAATGATGGACTGTACCCATTTCTCTTGAGTCAGGGATAGCCAGGCTTCTGGGTACAGTGACAATCTTCCCCGACTGCCTCCGAAGGTGGGCAGTCGGGCAACACCTCAGGGATGCTGAAAGGGCTTATCAGAGAAGGCTTCTCGATTGCCCTGGTTCTGCGGACCCCCTGCCTCTAGGGCGTCTACCATTGTTGTTCCCCTCTGCCTCTGGCGGGAACCGAATCTGTCGTCAGGCGAAGTCCCTTGAGATTGCTTATGAACCACATTTTCCCACTTTTCTGGCCTTTGGGGTAAGGCCTAGAAGGAGTAGAAAACGGACTCCGGACGGCAGAAAGAGTCTTGCCATCCGTCTCGCACCTAGTCAAGGTTTCTTTCACTTGAGGACCAAAAAGAGATGATCCATCAAACGGGGATTAGTGAATGACGTTTTAAAGGGGACCGCAAAGTTGCATAGCCGCATCCAGGCATGCCTGCGTAAGGCTAGACCTGTCCCTGCGGCCCTGCTCGCTCCATCAGCCGCATCTGAAAGGAGGCATGGAGGAGTTAGCTATGGAGTTCAGGGTAGCCAGCTGAGTGTTCATCTTGTCCTGAAAACCCGCAGCTGTAGGATCCTTCAACATGTCACTCGCTTCTTTGATCAAGTCTCTTTGAAGACGCAGTAAAATGGCATAGGTAGTTCAGCTTAACGCATTGCAAAGGTCGCTGATGAGAACATCCGCTTCCGTACCTGTCCATAGACCTAGATTCCTTGTTAGGTGGATGGACAGGCACTGAAGGATCAGCTAGTTCCTTCTTAGTGGCAGCAGCAACCACCATAGCATCCACAGAAACTCCCTTGGTCAAAAATTGTTTATCCGCTGGTGCGTGATAAATTTTGAGGGTCTCCTGGGAGTGGGGTCCACTGAGTCAGGAGCCGTCCATGCCTTTTTTGCTACCACCTGCATGAGGGGGTCAAAGGGGGGAGACACCCAGGAGGTGGAAGGGCGAGAGCCAAACGCCTCAAGGTACACAGATTCATCCTCCGAAGGGTTGAGGGCTGGCCAATTTCCCTCTGCTTAAGGATTTCTAGAATGTCTGCAAATGAGACATCTTCAGAAGGGGAACGGGGGGAACCCTCGGAATCCTCTAAATCCGTGTCAGAGGTGACGGACTCAGGTGAGTCTATGTGTTTCCTCTTACACTTTCTCTTCGAGGGGGCTCTTCTGCCAATTCAGGAGAGGTCTCGAAGAGGATGAGATCCCACAGGGGATTCCTGAGGAGCTGGCTCTCTGCGGTCTGGGATGAGGGAGTGAGTCGACTTGACCTGAGGCACCGAAGAGGGAGGGGCGGACGGAGCCGACTGTGGAGTTGAACCAGGTTCCAACACACTCCGCATGACCTCGACGCACCCCTGTCAGGCAGAGCCAGAGGTCCCGCTCGAAAGCTAAAACCTCTCGGCACCGACAGTGATGGCTCGAGGCCGATGTCGGAGCCGAACTCACCAGCCGAAGCCCGAGGGAGGCGGGTCGGACAAGGGTCCGATGCCACTCACCCCTCGAGCCGGCGAGGAAGTCCGGCGCCGAGATTCTTCTAAGGAAGAAATCGGAGCGGCGATGGAGCCGAAGACATTTGTATCGGCTCCGACGCTACCACAGTCTCGGTTCCGAAACGCCCCGGCTTTGAGCTCAACGGAGTCGGAGGAGGAACATAATGAGGGACAGGGTCAGGCATCGACTGATGAGTCGGGCTCTGAAGCATTTGGGCCAGTGCCTCGGACTTAAGAAGTCGACTCACTACCCTCTGAAGGTCATGGTCCGAAAGCCTCGATGACCTAGAGGAGTGAGATCTATGGCTCCGTTCAGACAGCAGGGGAGATGCTGGAGCCGAATGAATGGAGCCAAGGGACGGTGACCTGGACCTCTTTCTAGATGTCGGTTCCGAAGGTCTGGTCGGAACCGACACAGGAATTTCCAATACCTCTGCTGAGGAACCCACAGAAACTGCAGTCTGAGACTCATCGGCTCCAGCCGGAGCCGATGTAGACGGAGGTTTCGAAGCCTTAGGCCTCGGCTCAGAAGCTGGAGCCGAGGACCTAGAAGCCTTGGAGGGTTTTCCCGAAGAAACAGTAAGGGAACCCTCAGGCTTGAGTAAACCTCTCAAAATAAGTTTGTTTTTTCTTTCCTGCAGGACTCTGGGGCTGAAGCCGTGGCATACAGCGCAAGAGTCCTGCAGGTGTAAAGGTCCCAGGCAGTAGACACAAGAAGTGTGACCGTCTGTCAGAGACATTTTCTGACAGCACGAGTCACACTTCTTGAAGCCCGAGACCTTTGAGTCTTTAGACATTATAGAAGGAAGTGTAAAGTACAGTTTTGTACCTACCATAAATGTAGATGTCCGAACTGGATAGCATCTGCAGTCATAACAACTGGGTTGTCCTGTCGTCAGGCAGCCCTTCAGTCGGCCGGATTCCAAAGTCCGGGTCCGGCCTCGGCTGATGTCGCACTTCACCCAACGTCATCTCTGTTGGTCTTCGGGTATAAAGGCATCAGCCGACGCCATTTTCCTCAGTGTTTCTTGCCCCAGATGCCAGTAGCCCTCTTGAAGGCTAAAATTTAGATAGATGCCAATGTTTCCAAAAAGATAGAGGTAAACACAAAAATAAGCATGTATGCACATATATACAAACAAATACACCATAAAGACTCCCCCACCAGCTAGCTATTAGGAGGGTAAACACCCTTGGAGTACCACAGAGGGGAAGGAGGGAGGGTAATCCTGACTGCAGATGCTATCCAGTTCGGACATCTACATTTATGGTAGGTACAAAACTGTACTATGTCCTTCATGGATGCATCTGCAGTCATAACAACTGGGTAGAATACCATAGCCAACAAGGGAGGAGGATAAAACTAGATTATGGTGTGTTTAGGATCCCTTGCAGTACAGCAGTGGCAAACCCTGCTCGGGATCTGGAATATAGAGGCAAATTATAATGCTTGGCAAATGTATGCACGGAGGTCCAAGTAGCCGCCTCAATAATGTCTTTGGTTGCCACTCCTCGTAAGAAGGCTGTGGTAGTGGCTGTTGCCCTTGTAGAATGAGGTCTTATGTTCTGTGGAATTGGTTTTCCATGGAAGGAATAACAGAATCGTATGCAATTTCCTATCCATTTGGAGATTGTCTGTTTGGAAATAGCTTTTCCTTCCCTTCCTGTTGCATAGGCTACAAAAGTTGGTCAGCCTTTCTGCTACTTTTTGTTCTGTCCAAGTAGTAGCGTAGCTGTCTATGTACATCCAAGGTATGCAATATTCTTTCCCTCTGTTTTGTGGGTTGGGAAAGAAGGTAGGAAGGTGGATTGCCTGGTTTAAAGACACTCTGGATACCACCTTAGGCATAAATGTAGGATTAGTCCTCATGGACACTCTATCTTGGTGGAAGATTAGGAAGGGTTGCACTGCCATTAAGGCCTGTAGTTCTGAAACCCTCCTTGCTGAAGTAATTGCCAGTAGGAAAGCAGTTTTCCATGACAGGTGTTGTAGGTCTGCTGTTGCTGCTGGTTCAAAGGGTGATAGTGTCAATTTTTCTAGCACAAAGTTTAAGTCCCAAGCTGGTAATGGTGGTTTCCTTGGAGGTTTTACATTCTTGATTCCTCTGAGGAACTGCCTGAGCAAAGGGTGAGAAAAAACAGGTGGATCAAAGCTGTATTCTGCTGAAATAGCTGATGCATGTATCTTGATGGAGGAGTAGGGCAGGCCTGAATGAAGAAGTTCGGCTAGGTACTCCAGAATGTTAGGCATATCTATCTATGTTTGACACATCTTTTCCTCTTTCAGTACTCCAAATGACAAACCTTTTCCATTTTCCAGCATAGTTTCTTCTTGTTGAAGGTCTGCGTGCTTCAAGAATAATGTCTCTAACTCTTTGGGAAAGTTCTGGATTAGCTGCTGCTATGTGATGTTCCATGCAGTCAGTTGCAACGTTTTTAGGTTTGGATGTATGATGCTGTAGTTGTTCTGAGTTAACATAAAAGGCATCAGGGGTATTGGCCACATATTGTTCCGAGACATGCTCCTCAGCAGTGGGTACCAGTGTTGTCTTGGCCAGTTTGGAGCTATCAGGATTATCCTTGGACGTTCTTCCTTGATTTTTAGTAATACCTTGTGTATCAAGGGAAGAGGTGGGAATGCATATGCTGTTAGGCCTTTCCAGCTGAAGGAGAGCGAATCCACTTTCCATGCTAGTGGGTGGAATGTCCTTGTGCAGAATTTTTGAGCTGGTGATTGGTAGGTGATGCAAATAGATCTATCTGAGGCTTTCCCCATTTCTTTGAGATGGTCTTGAAGATGTCCGGGTGCAGCTTCCATTCGTGGGCATCCGATGTGGTTCTGCTTAATATGTCTGCTAGAGTATTCTCTTTTCCGGTACAAATATTGCCTGTAACTGGATGTTGTAGCTGAGTGCCAGGGTCCACAGCTCCAAAGTCATTCTGCATAGGGGTATGAATGAGTGCCTCCCTGTTTGTTGATGTACCACATGACTGTGGTGTTGTCTGTCCTTATCATCAACTGGCCCTCTTTGAGAAATGGTCTGAACTTTTGGATTGCCAGTTTTACTGCCAGCATTTCTTTTAGGTTGATGTGCAGGTGAAGTTGATCCTGTGTCCACAATCCTTGCACGCATTTGTCCAGCATGTGGGCCCCCCATCCTAGGTCTGAAGCGTCTGTTGTGATGGTCTGGCTTGCTTGACATCTGCGAAAGGGTAGCCCTGGGTTTGACTGGCATGCCTGAGCCCACCATAGGAACTCCTGTTTTAAGCATGGAATTAGTGGGATTTCTGTTTCTAGGCTGTGTCTGTGTTGAGACCATAAATTCTTTAGGTACCACTGTAGTTTTCTCATATGTAGTCTGGCAAGTGGAACCAAGATTATGCATGATGCCATGAAGCCCAAGGCCTGCAGTACTTTTCTTGCTGTTAACTTGTTCAGTTTTGTTAGTGCCAACAAGTAAAGAGGGAGTTCTTTTTGTTTTTCCTTTGTTAGGAATGCCATCTGCTTTACTGTGTCCAATTCAGCCCAAGAATGTCCTTGTTTGGGATGGTATCAGCCTTGACTTTTGTAGATTGACTGTGTATCCCAGTGCTTGCAGCAAGTAAATGACCCTTTGTAAATCTGTTGTCAGCTTGCTTTTGTTGTCCCCTTGTAGCAGGCAGTCATCTAGGTATGGGTAAATTTGAATTCCCTGTAGTCTGCAATGGGCGATTACTGATGCCAGGCATTTTGTGAATACTCTGGGCAGTAGATAAGCCAAAGGGCAATGCTGAGAATTGATAGTGCTCTGATCCTGCAAGAAATCTGAGGTATCTTCTGCAGATTGGTCGAATGGGGACGTGCAGGTATGCCTCCTTGAGATCTAGAGTTACCAGCCAACACTCCTTGCCCAGCATGGGAAGAAGTTGCTGTAGGGTCAGCATTTTGAATTTTGGGACAATGATGTATGTATTTAAGGCGGACAGGTCGAGAATTGGTCTCCAACTTTTTCCTTTCTTGGAACTAGGAATAGTCTGGAGTAGAACCCTTTCCTTGCTCTGCTGTTGGCACTCTTTCCACAGCTCTCATGTTTGCTAACTGCATTATCTGTTGTAGAGCCTCTGTTTTTGATTTGGCGGTAGATTTGGCATTCCTCTTTTGACTGGTAAAGTGTGGAAGTGGAACCGGTAACCTTGATCTATGGTTTGTAAAATCCACTTGTCTTTTGTTATATAGTGCCAGTTCTTTGAAAATAAGGTTAATTTTCCGCCTAGGGAGCTGCTATTTGTTCCCTGGTAGGCGGATTTAGGTTAAGTCACTGTGGTTGAATTGGTGTAGTGGCAGAGGTTGTGTCTGTGCCTCTGTTGTTACCTTGCCACTGTCGTCCTCTGTAGGCACCTCCCCTGGATTGGTTTCTGCCTCTGGAACGTCTATTCCTGCCCCTTTGAGGTCTTGTGGAGTCAGGAAAGGACCAATTTTTGGCAGGCCAGTTCCTGCTAAACCTTGGGGTTGAACCTGCAAGAAATCTTTAACCGTTTGAACAGATTTTGCCTTTTCTTCCATTTTCTTCATAACCTGCTGGGCAGGTGTACCAAACAAACTTGTCTTATCCATAGGAGCATCTAGCAACTTAGCTTTAACATGATCCGGTAGAGCTTGCTCCTTTAGCCATGCATGCCTTCTTATCACTGTGCCAGTCATGGCTGATCTAAATGAAGCCTCCAGTGCATCATAGCCACATTTTAAGGAATGGTTACTAACCTGTTGTATGTTATTTACCATTTCTAATACATATTTCTTATCAAGAGATTCATCGGTGGTTAGCTTTTTAGTTAACTGATCAAGCATAAACTCTTGGTATTGTATCATGTGAAACTGACAATTTAAAGCTCTAGCTGAGAGAGTAGCTGAAGTGTAGACCTTTTTGCCCCATCTGTCTAATGACCTTGCTTCCCTTTCTGAAGGAGTAGGGTTTTTTGCTATGGTCGCGGCTACTGCCTTGGGACCCTGGGATATAGTTTCGGGGTCTGCAAGAGGGGCCTTGTAAAGGTGGTGATGAGTGTCTGGCACCCTGTAAAATCTGTCTGGTTTGGCAGGGGCTGGAGGTAAAGAATCTGGTGCGGAGCAGACATCATTGAAAGCATCATCCACCACAGAGAGAACAGGAGGTATAGCTAAGGGCCTGTGCTGTGGAAGGTGCAGAAAGGTCCTAAGTCTTGTTCTGGAGCCTGAAAAATCCTGTTGCTGCCATTGGAACTGCTCTCGCATGGCATGTAAGGTTTCCCAAAGGAGAATTCTTCTGGTGGGGAAGCAGCTGGAATGGATTCTTCAGCATCAGAGTCTTCAAAATTGGAGAAAGGAGCCTCTGGCTGATCAGTTATGTCTGATTCATCGGCAGACTCATCAGAGGACACTGGCTCAGGGGCTCTGCCCTAGGTCTCTTCTCTGGGGCTGAGAGGCCCTGTCTGGGTGAGATTGAGATCCTCTAATTAATGAAATTAAATCTTCTGCCAGAGTAAGCATTTGAGAACTAGAGGAGGGCCTGGTTGTAGGGGTTTAACAGGCACTGTTTTAGTAGTCTTTGCTGCTTTAGCCCTGGCGAAGGCCTTAATGGACATGGCTGCTGGAGGCCTAGCAGCACCACGTGCTGGGGTAGAGACATCCAAGGGAATGGTGTCTGATAAGTCAGTGGCAACCACCGTAGTGGATAAAATTTCTGAGGCCGTTTCAAGAGTGGTAGCAGGGGCCTCAGTTGTAGAGATAGATTCAGCTGTACTTTGATCAGTTTTCGGTTTCGCCGAAACCGAGACACTCATGTTTGCTTAACCATGGTTTCGGCCGAAACCGCGGACATGAGTGTCGGTCTTTATATTGCGTTTTTGGCAGATTGGGTAGTCGGAGGATCCGGCGGCATAATGTACGCAAAATCAGAACCGAAAAACTGTTCAGCAAACTCCGACCGACGCCTAAGCGTTGTCGGTTGAGCAACACAGGCGAACAGGCTGCTACGTCGTGGGCTGGGCCTAAACAAGGCAGACAATAAGAGTGGAAATCTTTATGAGGTATTTGTTTCCCACAGGTTAAACAATTATTAACTTTTTCTGACATCGGCTGAGGCAAGAAAGAGTCCCCAACGGGGTACTTAGCTTTAGAAGTCTTGAAGTAGTATTCGGTAGAAGTAATCTCTGGATCCGACCGACCGGCACTTGCGAACAGCTTCTGCTTGGGCGCCACGGCAAGAAAGACTGAGGAAAATGGCGTCGGCTGATGCCTTTATACCCGAAGACCAACAGAGATGACGTCGGGTGAAGTGCGACATCAGCCGAGGCCGGACCCGGACTTTGGAATCCGGCCGACTGAAGGGCTGCCTGACGACAGGACAACCCAGTTGTTATGACTGCAGATGCATCCATGAAGGACATCCACACACACACAGTCAAACACACTGATTACACCCTATACAAGTTTAAACTCAAAAAATAAAACTCACTATCAAAGTTTTAAATTCCTGAGAAAATCACACACACACCACTAGGGGATGGAAAAGGCCCAAAGGCCCGAGGGAAGAACTTATAAGTTCTTGTGGAAAAGGGGGATAATAGAAGAGAAAAGGGGACAAAATCCACTAAACTAAGGGAAACAACTGTTAAGAATTAAACTAAAGGGGTTTAAGTAGACTAAATTTTACTCTACAATAACTCACCAAGAAGCCGGTAGAAACCAAACACCTCGATCGCTGTGGCAAAGCGAGATCTGAGGTAACTCACGCCTAGCATTGTGGGATATAAGGGGAGCCTCGAGCCGGTGGAACCAACTCTCGAGCTTTTAGAGTGGCAGTGGGCGAGGTCGGCTCCGAACCCATCCAGCAAGAATGAAGGCGAGATAGACAACTTAACATCAAAAATTCTCTTAGCCTTTTACGAGAATCAGAATAATCCTGGCCCTCCCATTTGAAATGTTCCCTCATGGAATGCAAAGTCTCAGAGAAAGAAAAATCTTCTGGAGGGGCTTGAGGGAGTAGTATCCTCAGCCTCCGAATCAGAATAGGGAGGGAAATCCTGAAGTTCTTCTACAGAGGAATCTGACTCATTGGAAGACTGAACCAAACCCTCCAACTCTGTCTCTACCCTGGGCCTCTTCACAGGGGGGGGCATAGAACCCCTAATTAAAGTAATCAAATCTTCAGCCATCTTTAACATGTGCTTCCTAGGAGCTGGACCCTGGGGTCTAGCACCAGCAGGGCAGACTTAGACTTAGAATGGGCTTTGCTTTGAGAAGGAGGAGGCCTAACTACCCTATGAGGGGAGGGAACCACTGACATCAGAGAAGCACCCTCAGCCTGGCCTAACAAAGGAGAAGCCACTTCCTGTAGTAACAAAGGCTCCCCTTGAGACTCAGGTAAACTTTCAGAAGGAGCCGCTGAAGTAGTCAGTGGTTCTACAGAACCGGCGTCCGGAGTGGACGACTCATCCTGTTTGGACCGCAAAGACTTTTCTTTGCGTTTCTTAGAAAAACCAGGCGTCGGAGAATCCGACGGCATGTTGTAATTACAACGTTTACCAAACACCAGCCTAGCACAGTCCAACCGACGTTTAATAGTACGCTTGTTAAAAGTAGCACAAAAGCGACACCCAACAGCGTCGTGCTCAGGCCCCAAACAAGGAATGCAGAGTGAATGGTAATCCCTATGAGGAATCTGTTTCCCACAAGAAATACAGTTATTAACTTTTTCTGACATCCGTCAATACTGAGGCAAGAAAAAGACAAAAGTGTCCCCAACGGGGTACTTAGCCCAACTTGGTCTCCGGTCTGAAACTCGAAAACCGACAATTTCCAGAACGCCGAACGGCACTTGCAAATGCTGCTTCTGCTTAGGACCACGCGGCAAGAAAGACTGAGGTTATGGCGTCGGTCATGCACATTTGTACTGGCACGTACTGACTTCAGTCTCGGGCGCCGATGACCGACGCCGGTTCTAGCCCTTTGGTATTCGGGCCGATTGTGGACAGCGGAATACCCATATGTAAGGACTGCAGCAATGGGAGACGAAGAACATCTGCTCTGGTTGAATGAGCCTTTACCTTACTAGACAAGGGCATATTATGACAAGCATATGTGTAGGTGATACAATCCGACAGCCACTTAGACAGGGTTGTTTTGGCAACTGGTTTACCTTTCCTGACCTCAGAAAAAGACACAATGAGCTGATCTGATTTTCTAATGTCTTTTGTTCTGTCCAAATAAAATCTAAGTTGACTATGAACATCGAATTTATGCAACATATATTCCAATTTGTTGGTATGATTAGGGAAGAAAACGGGCAACTCAATGACTTGATCGATGTTAATCTCAGAGCACACTTTGGGCAAAAAGGATGGATTTTTCCTGAGAGATACTCTGTCAGCATGGAAGACCATGTATGGGGGCTTGATGGATAGGGCTTGGAGCTCTGACACACTACGGGTTGAAGTGATGGCTACTAAGAAGATACGTTTTCCATGACAAAAATTTTAGTTCACAAGATGATGCAGGCTCAAAAGGAGGAATAATGATACGAGATAACATAAAATTCAAATTCCAGGGGAAATAAGGTGTCTTCACTGGAGGTCTTATCTGAAGGGAACCTTTTAGAAAAGCCTTAAGACAACTGGTGAACCATAATATTCAAACCATCAATTCCTAGATGAAAATTAGATATAGCAGCTAATTGCACTCACACTGTAGCCGCCGCTGCTCCTTTGTTGAAGATTTCTGTCAAGAATTGTAAGATAGAAGATCATGGTGCTTGATAAGGGTCAATGTTGTGGGAAGAAGCCCAAATGGAAAATCTCTTCCACTTACTACGATACAATTTTCTGGTGGAAGCCAACAAAATCTGACTAGTGTCATGGAAAAGATTATAGAGCCTGGCCAAGTGGTTAGCTTCAGTGTCTGCAATGATGGGTGAAGATCCCCTGACGGATGTGTCAACAAGACAGGAACTGGGTCCAGGATCCATGGATCTTCCAGAATATGATGATAAAGAAATGAGAACCAAATCTGCTGAGGCCAATGAGGGGCTATAAAGATGATCGTTTGTCCCAGCGACTTCGCTTTCTGTAAGAATTTGGTATCAGGGAAATTGGTGGAAATGCGTAGAGGAGACCAAGAGGCCAATTGTGGACAAGAGCATCCCTCGGGGAGTGACCTGACGTGGGAATCAGGGCAAAATAGCTATTGCATTTGTTGTTGATGTGACTGGCGAAGAGGTCGCAGGAAGGCTAACCACATTTGCATAAGATCCTGTCCGCAATCTCTTGTTTGAGGGACCATTCGTGGGGCAATAAGATTGCTCTACTCAGTCTGCCCGCTATGATGTTGGATTTGCCCAGGATGTGCGTTGCCACCAGAAAGCACTGGGATGACAGTGTCCACTGCCATACTCTGAGGGCTTCTCGGCAAAGAGGATCACTTCTCTGGTCAATCCTTGTTTATTCAGATACCAGACCACTGACATGTTGTTTGTCTGTATTACAATTGTCCCTAGAGGAAGAGAGCCCTGAAAGTACTGCAACGCTAGAAGTACTGCTCTCATCTCCAGGACATTGATATGCAGATGTGATTCTTGATCTGTCCATGTGCCTTGGGCAGTCTTTCCCTGAAAAAGCCCCCCCCCCACCCTATCAGGAAGTGTCCGTGGTCACAGTGGCAATTGGAGGGGGGAGCATGAAAGGACGTCCTATTGTGACATGAAGAGATGTCAACCACCACTGAAAATCCTTCTTGCAGGAATTTATCAGGATCATGTGACTTATTGGAAGTTCTTGGTAAGACCATTGCGTGAATAGAAGCCATTAAAGGATTCTCATATGCATACTTGCTAATGGGATTGCTAAAATAGCTGCCGTCATCAATCCTAGAACTTTTAATACCTCTGCTGCTGGTGCTCTATTCTTTGATATTAGGGACATGATGTGTTGGCGAAGAATAGAAATTCTTTCTGGCGGAAGGTGGAGAGTGGTGGTTGACGTGTCTAGTTCTGTCCATATAAAAGCAATATGCTGCGATGGCGACAAGGCAGACTTTTCGAAGTTGACTGTAATGCCTAGCTGATCGCAGTGTGTCAGAGTAGCCTCTCTCGCTTGAAGAAGTTGATGCCTGGTGGTGGAGGTAAGGAGCCAATTGTCTAGATACGGAAACACGTGGAATCCTAGACGCCTCAAGTGAGCAGTGAATACTGCCATGCACTTGGTGAACACTCTGGGGGCTGTAGTGAGACCAAAGGGCAGAGCTTGGAATTGATAATGATTGGCTCCCAGCCGGAAACGTAGGTGATCTCCGGATGGTCTGGCCATCTTTATGTGGTAGTATGCATCCTTGAGATCGAGCAAGCACATCCAATTGTCCTTCCCCAAGAAAGGGAGTATGGACTGTAGCGTGACCATTCAGAACTTCTCTTTTTTCATGAATTGGTTGAGTTTGCTGAGATCCAAAATGGATCTCCAGTCCTCTGTTTTCTTTGGAACCAAAAAGAACCTCGAGTAAGTTCCGAATCCTGTCTGGTCTGCTGGGACTGGCTGGATGACTTTTTTTTCTAGCAATCAGCGTACATCTATTGCTGCTTGTCCCATGTGAATGGGTTGAACGTCTGAGATTTTTTTGATGGGAAGAGGCTGGGTGGAGAACGGTATGAAATACCCTCTGGAAATGATACTTTGTACCCAACTGTCGTTTGTTATATTTAGCCAGGCTTTGGGGTACAAAGATAAGCGACCCCCGACTGCCTCCAGAGTAGGACAGCCAGGCCTCCCTTCAGGAGCGCTGGTAGGATTGATCAGAGAAGTGATGTCTGTCACCCTGTTATTGCGGACCCCCTCTGCCGTGAGGGCAGCGTCTTCCATTGAAACCCCCTCCTCTGCCTCAGGAGGGGGGCTCTCCACGTGTGTCTTGAAAGGCTCCCTTGGGCTTTCTGGAACCACATCTTTCCTCCCCTCTGACCTTTGGGAAAGGGTCGAGTGGGGGTGGAAAAATGGACTCTGATGGCAGACAGAGTCTTTCCTTCTTGCTCACACCTGGTCAAAGTCTCCCTCACCTTTGGCCCAAACAAAGATGAGCCGTCAAATGGGGTATTAGTAAAGGAAGACATGAAGTGTTCCGCGAAGGAACAGAGTCGCATCCAGGCACGCCTATGAAGAGCAATTCCTGTACCTGCGGCTCTACTCGAACCATCAGCTGCGTATGATATGAGACGTATGGACAAATTGACTATCAAATTGGAGAGCTGAGTGGCAATCTTATCGGATACACTTGAAGCTGCAGCACCCTGAAGAGCATCTCCCAACTCCTTAAGGAGATCTCTCTGCAGTCTGGTAAAATGTGTCAAGTAGTTCAGTGATCTGAGTGAGAAAGTCGCTGAACTGAAAATGCGTTTCCCATATTTATCCCTGATCCTAGATTCTCTGTTAGGAGGATGGATAGATGAGGAAGTCTCAGACATTTCCTTTTTGGTAGCTGCCGCCACCACCATGGCATCAACAGGGACTCCCTTGGTCAAAAAGGACTTATCCACAGGGGCTGAAATAAACTTATTAGGCCTCCTATGAACAGGTTCCATAGATTCTGGAGACTCCCACGTCCTACGAGAGACCAGATCCATAAGCTCATCATAAGGCGGAGATACACAAGAGGTGGAAGGTTGAGACCTGAATGCCTTCAGGAGAACCGACTCGTCCTCAGTAGGGCTCTTTGACTGCCAATCACCCCTCTGCCTAAGAATTTCAATGATCTTTCCAAAGGAGATGTCCTCAGAGGGGGATCTGGGGGACCCTTCTGATTCATCCAGGTCAGTGTCCGATGTGGTAGACTAAATGCCTTCACTTGCATAATCTCTTCCTGGGAACCTCCTCAGGGGGAACTTCTGGAGAGGTCTGGAGAGGTCTCAGAAGAGCAGGGAGCACCCTGTGGGGCTACCTGAGGCTCTGGGTCTCTACGCTTGGGATGATCAGAGGAAACAGAAATTGACACAGGCACTTTAGGGGAAGAAGAGGCCAGACCTTGATATGAGGAAGACTTGGGAGACAACACTTGCCTCATTGCATCGAATGCACCTCGGCTCTGATGAGAAGGAGTCGATGGCTCTGACGGAGCCGCGATCTCCTCCCGCAGTGAAGCCATGGGCTCCTAGCCCGAGGTAGGAGCTGAGCTCACCCGAGCCGAGGCCCTGGGAGGAAGAGTCGGCACTGACAAGTCGGTGAGGATATCCTCCCCGGACCCGACCGGAGAGTGTTGGCTCCTAGAGTCCCTGGTCGGTGCCGAGAATGCCCGAGCAGATGGAGCCGACGACAGTGGAGCAGGTGTTGGCTCCAAGAGATCCACAATCATCAGGTCGGCCTACTCTGGTATGACTCGGGGGAGCAGACAATTCAAAGTTAGTGGTCTTCGGCTTCGATGGTTGTGTCTGAGCCAACGGCAATTTAACTAGGCCTGGTGCCTTTAAGAGTTTCCGAACCAGCTGGTCCATATCCAGATCAGATAGGCTGACAGAGGACCTGGAAGAGTGGACAGATGGAGCCGACTGGAGCAATATGGATGGAGGTTTTTCAGCAACTGGTTCCAAAACCGTGTCCCGGTTCAGAAAAGAGCAGACTGTCGGCTCCAAGGGCAGTGGAGTCGAAGTCACCGCACTCTCTGACCTTTTTTGGATCTAGAATCAGTGGAAGATTTAGAAGATTTAAATGAATTACTGGCTCCATCCTGGTCAGACAATGCCTCAGAAAAGGGGTGCTTGATGATACCCTTATCAATCAATTTCCTCTTCCTTTCTGCTAACACTCTTGTGGAAAAGGAGTGACAGATACTGCAAGACTCTTGCAGATGTACCTCACCCAAGCAGTAAACACACTGCATATGGGCATCTGTGACTGACATTTTCTGTCTGCAGTCTGGGCATTTTTTAAACTCAGACTTTGGATGTTTGTCTTTCTCTTCAGACATTTTCACAACTGAAGCCCACTATTTAAGCATGAGCTGTTTAACTAAGTAACTCACGCAACACACACACAGCCCAACTAACAACTAAATAATTATAAAGAGTAATAAGAAATCCAAAACAATAGTCCCAACAGGGAACACTGACTAATAACTAAAGAAGGATCCTAAGGCCAAAGGGCCGAAGGCAAGATAGATAATACTAAGGAAAGGGGTAAAAATACAGAAAAACTACTATTATCTAGCTAGTAATATCTGTTACTAAGAATATAACAGGGATATATAAAAAATTGAAAAATATAACTTGCTGAAAGTTGAAAAACTCCCAATAAAGTCTCGAGCCAAGCTGGAAACCAAGAGATCCGTGCCACGGCAAACAAGATCTGAGGTAATTCCAGTAGTGCATTATGGGATAAGGGGTGGGGTCTTGAGCTACTGGAGAACTTTGAGCTTGCTAGTCGGCTGCCTCGGCTCCGAACCCATCAGTGATGAATGAACGGCGAGATTGAACTTCACATCACAAATTTCAGAATCCTGGTCAGAAGTATCATAAGCAAATTCAGTCTTAGGTTTCCTAGAGGGGGAAGGTTGGCTTCCCCTGATTAAAGTAATAAAGTCTTCAGTCATTCTTATCATCTGTTTTTTAGGCATAGAGGCCTGACCATGCGGTCTGGGCGTCGGTTTTCTAGGCATAGTTCGAGTTTTAGGCCTTGAAGAAGAAGATGGCGTCAGCTTAATATGCAAGTCAGTAGGCCTGAATACACCCTCAAAAGCCGGACCCATCCAAGGTAGAGACATCCACAGGTTCCATAGTTGAAGCATATCGCGGCATACTGGACTCCAAATGGGTCTCAGTAGAGGCCTGCGAATCCGAAGTAGCGGGTATCAGAAGCGTCGTTGGCAGCTTTGGACCTAGGTGGCCTGTCTCTGTCTTAATCTTTGAGTTTTTTCGGAATGTCGGTAGTCGGTTGGTTTACCGAAGACATATCTGGATAATTGAACCGAGTACCAAAATGTTTAGAAGTGTAAATATACCGACGATGAACAGTTTGTTGCTTAAATAAGGCACAAAACCGACAGCGAGGTACGTCGTGGTCAGGGCCTAGGCAAGGAATACAGTATGAATTAAAATCTTTGTGAGGTATTTGCTTTCCACAAAAATACAATTATTGACTTTTACTGACATTGGTTTAGAGCAAAAAAAGTTTCCCCAACGGGGTAGTTAGGTTTAGTTGAAGACTTCAGATCTGAAACATGAAAACGAAAATTTCAGGAGTCGGCCGACTGGCACTTGCAAACTGCTTCTGCTTCGGGCACTGCATGGCAAGAAAGACTGAGGTAATGGCATCGGCTGCATGCTTTATACCCCTAACTACCTGAAGTCACGGAAGATGAGACAGCAACCGATGCAGGACCCAAGACTTCTATAATCAGGCCGAACGAGGGCTACTGCAAGCAGATAACCCAAATGTGATGACTGCATCAGTGAAACACGAAGAACATGAGGGGTGGTTCAGTATTATAATGTGCAGAAATGGCAGAGGCATGAATTTTAATAACACAAGAAGGATAGGCCCTTGAAGAGCATTTCTGTTAAGTACTGAAGAAATCTACTGCCAATCATTAGCAGACCGGAGTTCCACTGTGGCAACCCCTAACCGGGAAAAGCCGAAAAGACAAACAACAACTGAAGAATATGAGGTAAGCTGGGCACTGTTGTGCCCAGCCCCTGAGTCTGGCTCCAGGAACAGTATCTTTTCCACTTTTCAGCATAGGATTTTGTAGTACTAAGCATCCTTGCCTCCAGAATGACATCTAGCACCTGCTTACTGAGGGAT
Organism: Protopterus annectens; assembly: GCF_019279795.1. NCBI lineage: Eukaryota > Metazoa > Chordata > Ceratodontiformes > Protopteridae > Protopterus > Protopterus annectens. The sequence continues at coordinate 496,968,268 of NC_056746.1, read as the reverse complement.
GCTATTGGAGAGCTCAAGGAATTAGCCAGGCTGCAAGGTTCAGGGTTTGAAGCTGAGGGTGCAGAATCTGGCCCGCCTGCTGGGACAGCAGGGAAGGGGTCTGAGGCAGGTGCCATGATTCCAGCAGTGTCATACTGCGCAAGAGAGGGTACCAGTGCTGGCATGGCCAGTCTGGTGTAATCAGTATTGTCCTTGGCTTGTCCTGTTTGATCTTTAGCAGAACCTTCAAGAGGAGAGGTAGAGGGGGAAAAGTATAAACTGAGATGCTTTCCCAGGTAAAGGACAGGGCATCCACTTTCCAAGCTTGACTGTGGGAAGTCCTTGTGCAGAATTTGTCCAATTGGTAGTTCTGGGGGGAGGCAAACAAGTCTATCTCTGGGGTCGCCCATTTGTTCCTCAAAAGGTTGAATATTTTTGGTTCCAGTTTCCATTCGTGTGGGTCCATGAGAGTTCTGCTTAGGTCGTCTGCCAGCAAATTTAGCTTGCCTGGCAGGAAATGAGCTTGTAAGTGCACTTGGTAGCTCAAGGTTGTGTTCCACAGAGCCATGGCTAGTCTGTAGAGAGGGTACAAGCGAGTTCCCCCCTGCTTGTTTATGTACCACATAACTGTGGTGTTGTCTGTCTTTACCAATAATTGTCCTGGAAGAATGTGGTCCTTGAAGGCTGTCAGGAAATTCTGTACAGCTAAGATTTCTTTTTTGTTGATATACAGGTGCATCTGTCTCGGGTTCCATTTGCTCTGAAGGCACTGCCCTGCCAAGTGAGCCCCACATGCATAGTCTGATGCGTCTGTTGTTAGGGTTTGGGCAGCAGGGGGTAGAGTGAAAGGGAGCCCCTTGTTGTGGTAACAGGCCTCTGCCCACCAAAGGAACTCTGTCTTTATACAAGGAATGATAGGAATCATTGAATCTAGGTCCTGAGAATGTTGACACCATAGGCTTTTTAGATACCATTGCAGTTTCCTCATATGCAGTCTTGCATATGGAATTAGTAGAATGCAAGAGGCCACAAACCCCAGGGCTTGCAGAATTTTCCTTGCAGATAGCTGTGTCTTTGTGGCCAGTAGTGTGAAGTAGGTTGTCAAATAAACTTGTTTCTCTGGAGTGAGGAAAGCCATCTGGGAAGTTGTATTCAAGCTTTCTCTCAGGAATACGATTTCTGACAGGGTACATTTCTTTTTGTTTGTGGTGTACCCCAGAGAGTTTAGAATTTTCTTTATGAATGCCAGATGTCTTAGAAGCCATTCCTGGCTGTCTGCCTGAATCAGACAATCGTCCAAGTATGGGTATATTTGAATATTTCTCTGCCTGCAAAATGCAATGGCTGGAGCTAGACACTTTGTGAATACCCTGGGCTCAGTAGATAAGCCAAAGGGAAGTGCAGAGAATTGAAAGTACATGAAGCCTGCCCTGATACGTAGATATTTCCCTTATTGGAATGTGCAGGTAAGCTTCCTTTAAGGCTAAGGTTGCCAACCAGGCATTTTTGCCTATCACAGGAAGCAGCTGTTGAAGTGTTAGCATCTTGACTTTCGGGATTACTAAAAAAGTGTTTAGAATAGAGAGGTCCAGGATAGGACGCCAGGAGCTGTCTTTTCTGGGTACCAGGAAAAGTCTTGAATAAAAACCTTGTCCCCTTTCTTCTGCTGGAACAGGTTGATTAGCCCTGATACTTAGAAGAGAGAGAACCTGCTGTTGAGCCTCTGCCCACTGATTTGGGGGGTAGGTCTGGGCAACTGTTTGGGGTTGGTAGGGTGTGGAAGTGGAATATGTATCCTTGGGAAACTATATACAAAACCCATTTGTCCTGGGTAATGAGTTCCCAGTTTTTTGCATGCAGGTTGAGCTTTCCTCCTAAGGGAGCAGGCAGCTGAGCACCGCTTGGAAGGGTTAAGGTTAAGTCATTGTGCCATTTTCCATTTAATTTAATGGTGATATTAAAAGTATTGTGGGAGAAAGGGAAATTAAATGGCAAATTAAATTAAATGCATCATGTTTTCCAGGTCTCAATGAGATGATTCCCACCAAGCCCCTTATCAAAAGTTGATTGTGTCTATGAGGTTGTTTGTGCTTTTATTATTTTAATTATTTTAATAATTTTAACATTTTTTTATATTCTGTATCTTTCGTACAAGTAATTTTATACATATTATCATATTTATAGATTGATTATTAATATATACAAATACAGTATTTTGTATATATATATATATATATATATATATATATATATATATATATATATATATATCTAAATAATGGCAACATTTACTTGAATCAAATGAGAGTAGGATGTGGTAAAATATGTTGATTCACGATAGGTTTTTTAAAATGTGTGGACAACGTGAAACTGTGTTGTTGCTTTAAGTGCAAAGGTGCAATTATTCTATTAGAAAGGAATTTTGGCGTTTTTTAAGTATTTAAACTGTGTTTTCTTACTTTTATCTTTGTTCTGATGAAGTGTATGGACATACATGAAAGCGCTTAACCAGTATTGTGTTTCTGTTTTTTTGGCGTAATAAAAGCTGTTTAAAAGCAAAATTTTGGATCGTGGCTATATCTTGGGGATATTTGTGCTGACTATTGCCTTTGCTGTTGGACCCTTGGATATTGTTGGCGTCATAAACAAACTTTACAACAAAAGGAAGAAACTGTTGCAGAAAAGAGGAAAATCCCAGGATGCAAAAAACTTCCTTACCAGCCTCAGTAAGAAACTGAGATCCCCCATAAAATCCTCCAAAGCTAGTTATGAAAATAAAATTGCCAACGATTCCAAAGACAACAAGGCATTCTATAACTACGTCAAGAATCTAAATAGCAATGCTCAGATCTGCTCTGAGCTAAAACAGAATGGCATTAAATATACTGATCCCAAGGATATTGCCAATATCCTGGCAGATTGATTCAGTGCCAACTTCACCCCCTCTCACCCCCTAAATGGCCCATCTCAATACCGGAAGATTGCCAAATTCCAGTAATAACGGCCACACAGGTAAAAAACACACTCTCCAAAGCTAAGAATACAGCATCCATGGGACCAGATGACATCCCAGGCTGTGTACTACATGAACTACAATATGAACTGGCACCTCACCTAAGCGTCATGTTTAATCATAGCCTCACCTCAGGTTTCGTGCCCACTGAGTGGCGCACAGCTACAGTTATCCCACTCCACAAGGGGGGATCCACCTTGGATCCCAGAAACTACCGTCTCATCAGTCTGACAAGCCTTATCTGCAAGGCCATGGAGCGTATTATCATGGAACTTATAAACAAAGACATTGGCAACCTTCAAACACTGGACCCCACCCAGTTTGGGTTCGTGAAGGGCCAATCTTGTCTCCTGAACTTGACTGACTTCTTCGAATCAGTCTCCAGAGCCATGGACAAGGGTAAGGTCGTCCACACAGCCTATCTAGACCTTGCCAAGGCCTTTGACACCATCCCCCACTCTGGAATCATAGATAAACTTACTAAGCTGGGCATTAATCCCTACGTCATCCAATGGGTTGCTAACTGGCTTACTGCTAGAACCCACACTGTAAAAGTAGCCGACTCCAAATCCAGCTCCAGACAAGTGACAAGTGGAGTACCTCAGGGTTCAGTCCTGGGACCACTCTTGTTTGGCATCTACTTCTCTGGAGTACAGGCCAACAGTAAGGGACTCTGGATAACAAAGTTTGCAGATGACTGCAAACTTGGAGCCATTATTGAATCCCCAAATGATGTGGATACTCTACAAATGGGCCTTACAGAAACAGATGCTTGGTGCCAGAGCCATGGGCTCAAGCTCAATGCCAATAAATGTATAGTTATCCCCTTTGGGAAAAACATGTATCCGTGAATTACCATATAGGTGGCAGTACACTAAACACCGAAAGTTTGATAAGAGACTTAGGGACACAGGTGGACAGTGGTCTCACCTTCGATAACCACATCACCACAACAGTCAGGAAATCCTTCTATGTGGCACACCTCATCACTAAGGGCTTTTCATCCAGAAAAAAGGAGGTCATTGTCCAACTGTACTCATCCCTCATTAGACCCATTATAGAACACAATGCCCCGTTTGGTATGTACCTCTCAAGACATCTGCAACAACTGGAAAGGCCACAGAAATACCTCACTAAAAGAATCACAGGCCTAAAGCAGATGCCCTACGTTGACCGCCTTAAAAAACTCCAGCTATACTCTGTCGCACATCATCTACTCAGAGGTGATCTTTGCTTAACATACAAGGCCATGTCAAACCCAGAGCTGTTGGACATGCTACACTTAAAGAAATCCCAATCCCTCAGAGCCACACGCTCCAGGGATCTAAACCTTGTCATCACAATAAACAAAAAGTACAGTTTTGTACCTACCATAAATGTAGATGTCCGATAGGTATGCATCTGCAGTCCTAACATATGGGTTGTCCTGCCTCAGGCAGCCCTTCGGTCGGCCGGATTCCAAAGTCTGGGTCTGGCCTCGGCTGATGTCGCACTCCACCAGACGTCATAGCTGCTGTTGTATAAAGGCATCAGCCGATGCCATTTTCCTCAGTCTTTCTTGCCCCAGATGCCAGGTGCTCTCTAGGAAGGCTAAATTTGGATAAATGCAAATAATTCCAAACAGTAGAGAGCAAAAAATATATATATATATATACATATATACAAAAACAAATACACCATAATAATTTCCCCCAGCTAGCTAAAAGAGGGGTAGGTACCCTAGGAATACCACAGAGGGGAAGGAGGGTGGGTAATCCTGACTGCAGATGCATACCTATCGGACATCTACATTTATGGTAGGTACAAAACTGTACTATGTCCTTCAAGGATGCATCTGCAGTCCTAACATATGGGTAGAATACCATAGCCAAACTGGGGGAGGAGGCACTAAGATAAAGATGGTGTAGTCAAGATCCCTTGCAACACAGCAGTTGCAAAACCTGCTCGGGATCTGGAGTATAAAGGAAGGTTATAATGCTTGGCAAATGTATGCACGGAGCTCCAAGTAGCAGCTTCTAAAATGTCTTTGGTAGCCACTCCTCGTAGGAAAGCTGTAGTGGTGGCTGTAGCTCTTGTGGAATGAGGTCTGATATTTTCAGGAGTTGTCTTTCCATGAAAAGAGTAACAAAATCGTATGCAATTTCCTATCCATTTTGAGATTGTCTGTTTTGAAATTGCTTTTCCTTGCATTCCTGTTGCATATGCTACCAGAAGTTGGTCAGTTTTCTGTTGGTCTTAGTTCTGTCCAGGTAGTAGCGTAATTGTCTGTGCACATCCAAGGTATGTAGCAGTCTTTCCCCCCTGTTCTGTGGGTTGGGGAAGAATATAGGTAAATGAATTGCTTGGTTCAATGATACTCTGGAGACCACTTTTGGCATAAAGGTAGGGTTGGTTCTCAGAGACACTCTATCCTGATGGAAGATAAGGAAGGGCTGTACTGCCATTAATGCCTGTAATTCAGATACCCTTCTTGCTGAAGTAATTGCTAGCAGGAAAGCAGTTTTCCAAGACAAGAACTGTAAATCTGCTGTTGCTGCCCGTTCAAAAGGGGGAAGTGTTAGCTTTTCCAGCACAAAGTTGAGATCCCATGTAGGTAAAGGTGGTTTCCATGGAGGCTTTACGTTTTTGATTCCTCTCAAGAACTGTCTGAGTAGAGGATGAGAGAAGACAGGAGGATCCATGTTGTATTCTGCTGAGATTGCTGATGCATGAATCTTAATGGAGGAGTAGGACAGGCCATTGTGGAACAGTTCTGCTAAGTATTCCAGGATGTGTGCTATGTTTGCCAATGAGACATTTCCCCCTTTGCTGCACTCCACATGAGGTATCTTTTCCATTTGGCTGAATAAGTTTTCCTTGTGGAGGGTCTGCGAGCCTCCAGGATAATGTCCTTAACCCTCTGAGATAAATCTGGGTTATTTTGTCTTATGCAATATTCCAAGCAGCTAGCTGCAGTGTTTTCAAATTTGGATGTAGGATCTTGTAGTTGTTCTGTGTTAGGAGTAAGGGACATAGAGGTAGAGGCCATGTGTGTGTCCGAGACATGCTTCTCAGTAGCGGGTACCAATGTTGCCTCGGCCAGTCTGGAGCTATCAGGATTACTCTTGGCTGATCCTCTTTGATCTTCAGTAGGACTTTGTACATCAAAGGAAGAGGTGGGAATGCATATGCTGTCAGGTTTTTCCAGCTGAAGGAAAGGGAGTCCACCCTCCAAGCAAGTGGGTGGTATGCCCTTGTGCAGAATTTCTTCAATTGGTGGTTGTGTGGGGAGGCGAACAGGCCTATCTCTGGTAGTCCCCATTTCTTTGTTATGGTTTTGAAGATATCTGGATGCAGCATCCATTCGTGAGCATCCGTGGTAGTCCTGCTTAAGGTGTCTGCTAGTGAATTTTCTTTTCCTGGTACAAATCTGGCCTGAAGTTGAATGTTGAGATTCAGGGCCACATTCCACAGGTCCACTGCCATCCGGCATAGAGGATATGAGTGTGTACCTCCCTGTTTGTTGATGTACCACATGACTGTGGTATTGTCCGTCCTTATCAGCAAGTGACCTTGTTGAAGGAATGGTCGGAATGCCTGGATTGCATGTTTCACTGCCAGCAACTCCTTTAGATTTATGTGTAGATTCAGCTGGTCTTGGGTCCATAGGCCTTGTATGCACTTGTCCACCATGTGTGCCCCCCAGCCTAGGTCTGAGGCGTCCGTGGTGATGGTCTGGATTGGATGAGGTTTGTGGAAAGGCAGTCCTCTGTTCAACCGACAGGCCTGAGCCCACCACTGGAATTCTTGCTTCAGGCATGGAATTATTGGAATCTGTGCTTCTAGACTGTGCTTGTGTTGAGACCATACATTCCTTAGGTACCATTGCAACTTTCTCATATGCAGTCTGGCATGCGGAATCAATATTATGCAGGATGCCATGTAACCCAGGGCTTGCAAGACTTTCCTTGCAGTAAGCTGAGTTTGTGTTGTTAATGTCATGAAATATACTGGTAGTTGCTTTTGTTTTTCTTCTGTGAGAAAAGCCATCTGAGTTGATGTATCCAGTTCTGCACCCAAGAATGTTATCCTTTGGGATGGTACTAGTCTTGATTTTTGCATGTTGACTGTGTATCCCAAGGCTTGCAACAATTGTATGACCTTTTCCAAATCTTTTGTTAATTTTTCCTTGTTGTCCGCTTGTATTAGGCAGTCGTCCAGGTATGGGTAAATTTGAATTCCCTGAAGCCTGCAATGAGCAATTACTGATGCCAGGCATTTCGTGAATACTCTGGGCACAGTAGATAAGCCAAAGGGCAATGCTGAGAATTGATAATGCTCTGATCCTGCAAGAAATCTGAGGTGTCTTCTGCAATCTGGTCGTATAGGGATGTGCAGGTATGCCTCCTTGAGATCTAGAGTCACCAGCCAAGACTCCTTGCCCAGCATGGGAAGAAGTTGCTGGAGGGTCAGCATTTTGAATTTTGGAACAATGAGGTATGTGTTCAGAGCGGACAAGTCGAGAATAGGTCTCCATTGATTTTCTTTTCTTGGTACAAGGAAAAGCCTGGAGTAAAATCCTTGGCCTTGTTCCATAGGCGGTACCTTTTCTATAGCTCTCATCCTTAGTAAGTTGTTAATTTGTCTTAGAGCGTCTGTTTTTTGGCTTGGTGGTAGGTTTGGCATTCCTCTCTTTTTTGGTAGAGTGTGGAAGTGAAACCTGTAGCCTTTGTCTATTGTTTGTAAAGTCCATTTGTCTCCTGTAATGTAATGCCAGTTGTGGGAGAATAAAGCTAGTTTTCCGCCCAAGGGTGCTTCCAGTTGTTCCCTGGCAGGCGGAATCAGAGCCAAGTCATTGTGTCTGTCCAGTGGAAGTGGTTGTAGTTGAATCTGTGGCAGTACTTCTCTGATTGGTAGGTTGCCACTGACATCCCCTGTAGGCACCCCTGGATTGACCTCTGCCTCTTGGGCGTCTATTTCTGCTTCTCTGTGCTCTAGAGGCGTCTGGAAAGGACCAATTCTTCGAAGGCCAATTTCTGCTAAACCTCGGAGGTTGGACCTGTAAGAAATCCTTGACTGTTTGGACAGATTTAGCTTTTTCCTCCATCTTCTTTAGAACCTCCTGTGCAGGGGAGCCAAACAAACTTTGTTTCTCCATAGGGGCATCTAGGAGTTTTGACTTAACATGGTCTGGTAAGGATTGTTCTTTTAACCAAGCATGCCTTCGAATCACTGTTCCAGTCATAGCTGATCTAAAGGAAGCCTCCAGTGCATCATAGCCACATTTTAAGAAATGGTTACTGACCTGCTGAGAGTTATGTACCAATTCCTGAAGGGACTTGCGGTCTATAGGTTCAGGAGAGGACAGTTTTTTATTTAGCTGGTCTAACAAAAATTCCTGGTACTGAATCATGTGGAATTGACAGTTTAAGGCCCTGGCCGAAAGAGTAGCAGAAGTATAAACCTTTTTACCCCATCTCTCTAATGCTCTAGATTCCCTTTCAGAGGGGAGAGGATTTTTGGCAGAGGTAGCTGCCACAGCCTTAGGGCCCTGTGAAATGGTTTCAGGATCTGCCACAGGAGCCTTATACAAATGGTAGTGTGTGTCCGGGACCCTGTAATATCTGTCAGGCTTGGCAGGGGCCGGAGGAAGAGAATCAGGGGCAGTACAGGCATCATTATATGCATCATCAACAACTGTTAGTACTGGAGGAATGGCTAAAGGCCTATGCTGTGGTAAGTGTAAGAAAGTCCTTAGCCTTTTCCTTGAATCTGAAAAATCCTGGCCCTGCCATTGAAAGTGTTCCCTCATAGCATGTAAGGTTTCCCCAAAAGAAAATTCTTCAGGAGGAGAAGCAGAAGGAATGGAATCTTCTGCATCAGAATCCTCATAAGGAGAATATGGGCCTTCCTGTGGGTCTGAGATATCTGAGTCATCCGAGGAATTATCTGTGGAAACAAATTCAGTCCTAGGCCTCTTCTCTGGAGGGGGTTGAGAGGCCCTGTCTGGGTGAGGTTGGGATCCCCTGATCAAAGAAATGAGATCCTCAGCCAGGCTGAGCATTTGAGAACTAGCGGTAGGCCCGTGTGAGGGAATTTTAGCAGGTAAGGCCTTAGAAGATTTAGCTGCTTTAGCCCTGGCACAAGCCTTGATAGACATGGATGCAGGGGGTCTAGCAGCCCCACGTGCAGGGGTAGATATGTCTAAAGGAATAGTATCTGACAAATCCTGGGTGCTTGCTTCTGTAGGAACAATTTCTGAAGCCGATTCAACCATGCTCTGTGAAGCCTCGGCTACCGGAGGCCTGTTTTCGGCCGAAGGAAGAACCGAGGACTCGGTTTCAGCCGAAACCGAGACACTCGCGGTTGGCCTAACCGTGGTTTCAGCCGAAACCGCGGACCGCGAGTGTTGGTCCTTTTCCTTGCGTTTTTTAACTAATTGTGCTGTCGGAGTCTCCGACGGCATTTTGTAAGCAAAAGCGGGACCAAAAAACTCCTCTGCAAACTCCGACCGATGTCTAAGCGTCCGTCGGTTGAAAGAAGCACAGGCTAAACAAGCTGATACGTCGTGGTCCGGGCCTAAACAAGGAAGGCAGTAAGAGTGGAAATCCTTATGAGGTATTTGTTTCCCACAAGTTAAACAATTATTTACTTTGTCTGACATCGGCTGAGGCAAGAAAGAGTCCCCAACGGGGTACTTAGCTTTTTAGAAGTCTTCGGTAGTAGAAATCTCTGGATCTGACCGACCGGCACTTGCGAACAGCTTCTGCTTCGGGCACCACGCGGCAAGAAAGACTGAGGAAAATGGCGTCGGCTGATGCCTTTATACCACAGCAGCTATGACGTCTGGTGGAGTGCGACATCAGCCGAGGCCAGACCCAGACTTTGGAATCCGGCCGACCGAAGGGCTGCCTGAGGCAGGACAACCCAGGCAGGACAACCCATATGTTAGGACTGCAGATGCATCCTTGAAGGACATCATGCTGGAGGGATAGGTTCCTGACCCAGAGACTCCCCAGACTCTGGAATAGATTGCCCATACATGTCAAGCAGAGTGCCTCTTTGGTCCTCTTCAAAAGGAACCTTGACGATTGGATGGGAGAAAGGAAATACACCCCGGGGATCACGTCAGTCGCCCTGCTAGACAGGGGTCCAGGGAAGTAAATAGTGTGGGAAGAAATAGCCAGGGAATTGTTATGGCTAGGCTTGTATAGGCCCTAGGGCTGATAGCCTAGTACCAACCTATGAACCTATATACACCCCCCAACCAATGACAAACATGGTCCAACCCAAATACTATAAATACATTAGATATTAATGAGACAACATTAAAAATAAAAAAAAAAATATATATATATTATATATATATATATATATATATATATATATATATATATATATATATATATATACACATAATGCATATAAATGTAAAAATAACACAATATGCAAACATGGTTTCAGTATATGTACAAAATAGATAAACATACTGTATATAAATACAAAATGTAATGAATATATATAGAATATATAAAGAATATATAAAAAGAAAAAGAAAAACAGTGATATGTGGTATACTTCATAAATGGTCATTGAGTCCAGGAGAAAATAATGCTCCTAGATTGATGATCCAATACTTCTATTTATGATTAAGAATAGTGTGCCAACCTTGCTGATTACTCCTATCACCAATGATTCTATTACCATGAATCTAAATTCAGCATTAGGATGTTTGACAGTATGTCCATATAGGGCATTCGTCTCCCTTTTGTTATGTACATCACTTCTATGTTCTGACATCCATATTCTCAATGATTGGGACGTTTGACCCACATAAAAGGCAGAACATTTGCATGTGGCCAAATATATTACCCAGCTGCTAGCACAATTACCAAAAACCTTAAGATCATACACCCTACTTGTGTTGACACTGGTAAACTGCTTGAGTTTACTCACAAATTGACATGATCCACAATGTCCACAAGGGAACATTCCCAATAACTGATCCCCCAACATTGTCAGTTGTTTGTACACTGCTCCTCCACTCTCTTTGTGCTTAAAGTGTGAGAAGTGCGCACCTAAAGTTCTCCCACGTCTATAAGAAAATTGGCCTCACTGAGTACCATCGGACTGGCGACTAGCTTAACGGAAGTGTAGTCGGCAGTTTTGGACCTATATGGTCTGTCTCTATCTTTATCCTTATGTTTTTTCAGAATATCGGTAGTCGGATGGCTTACCGAAGCCATTTTTGGATAGTTATACCAAGTACCAACATAATTTGCTGCAAATATTGACCGACGACGAACAGTTCAGGGGTTGAACAAGGCACAAAACTGACAGTGAGGGATGTTGTGGTCTGGGCCTAAGCAAGGAATGCAGTACGAATGAAAATCTTTATGAGGTATTTGCTTTCCACAGGTAATACAATTGTTAACTTTTACTGACATTGGTTAAGAGCAAGAAAAAGGATCCCCAATGGGGTACTAAGCTTTTTTGAAGACTTCGGTTCTGAAACTCGAAAACGAAAATCTGAGAAGTCGTCCGACCGGCACTTGCAAACTGCTTCTGTTGTTTTATACCCCTGACGACCTGACGTCATGGAAGAAGAGACAGCACCCAACACAGAAATTCAAGACTCTGGTATTCAGGCCGTCTGAGGGCTGCCTGCAGGCAGATAACCCAAATGTGATGACTGCAACAGTGAAACACGAAGAAAGTACAGTTTTGTACCTACCACAAATGTAGATGTTCGAGTGTATACCCTGCTGCAGTCTATAAGACGCATCCAACTCCATTTTCTTCAGTTTTTCTTGCCCCAGATGTCAGGTGCCCCCCCCCAAAAGATGGTCAGTAAATAGTACCAACAATAAAAGCTTAGCACAAACAAAAGCATCTCTCCAGCTATAAGCAAATACACCACAAAGGTTGTATCAAATTTTAAGGTATGGAAAGGTTTAGTTAGGTCAGAGGGGATGGAGGGAGGGTAACCTGGACTGCAGCAGGGTATACACTCGAACATCTACATTTATGGTAGGTACAAAACTGTACTATGTTCATCGTGTTACCCTGCTGCAGTCATCACACTTGGGTAGAATCCCAAAGCTAAGGATGGGAGGTGGAGTCAAACAGGGTTAGAGGGGGCTAGAAGGCCCTGCAAAACTGCAGTGGCGAAGCCAGCTCTAGTCTTAGAGTAAAGTGGTAAGTGATAGTGTTTGGTGAAGGTGTGTACTGAACTCCAAGTTGCAGCTTCCAGAATATCCTTGGTTGGCACACCCTGAGGAAGGCTGTAGATGTAGCTGCTGCCCTGGTGGAGTGGGGCCTTATGCTAGCAGGAACTGGTTTTTCATGATGGGTGTAGCAAAAACGTATGCAATGTCCTATCCATTTGGAAATGGTCTGTTTTGAGATAGCCTTTCCTTGTGATGTAGCATAGGGTACAAAAATTTGGTCAGATTTTCTGAAAGCTTTAGTTTTATCCAAGTAGTAACGTAGTTGCCTGTGAATGTCCAAGGAATGCAGGAGTCTTTCTCCTTTGTTCTGTGGATTTGGAAAGAAGGTGGGTAAGTGGATGGTTTGATTTAGAGCCACACTGGATACCACCTTTGGCATAAAGGAGGGGTTAGTTCGTAGAGAGACTCTGTTTTGATGAAAAATGAGGAAAGGCTCTACTGCCATGAGTGCCTGTAGCTCTGAGACTCTTCTGGCTGAAGTAATTGCTAGCAGCAGGGCAATCTTCCATGATGTAAACTTTAAGTCAGCTGAGAAAGCTGGCTCAAAAGGTGGCAGCGTAAGTTTTTCCAGAACAAAATTTAGGTCCCAAGTTGGTGTTGGCGCTCTCCTGGGAGGCCTAATGTTTTTTGCCCCTCTAAGATACTGCTTTAGAAGTGGATGTGAAAATAAGGAAGGATCCGTGTAGTAGTGAGCTGAAATAGCTGAGGCGTGGATTTTAATAGATGAAAAAGAAAGTCCTTTGTGTAACATCTCAGTTAAATAATGTAGAATCTGAGGCATGTCCAGCTGGAGGGTATTTTGGTCTTTAGCTTGTTTCCATGCGCAAAATCTTTTCCATTTGTCTGAATGGGCTTTCCTGGTGCTGGGCCTCCTGGCCTCCAGAATGACATCCATAACAGCTTGTGAAAGAGGGGTTGGCTTGTTGCTTAGGTGATGTGCCATGCAGCCAAATTTAAGGTTTTGAGCTGGCTGTGTAGAGTCTGACTGCCTTGCTGTGTAAGTAGATGAGGAATTTGTGGTAGAATCCATGGTGGGCCCTGGGTCATGTTCCTTAGTAGTGGGTACCAGTGCTGGTGTGGCCAGTTCGGGGCAATGAGTATTATTCGAGGTCTCTCCATCCTGACTTTCAGCAGCACCTTTGTGAGAAGGGGCAATGGAGGAAAGGCATATACTGTCAGCATTTTCCAAGTGAATGAGAGTGCGTCCACTTTCCAAGCTTGATGGTGGAATGTCCTTGTGCAAAATTTTGAAAGCTGATGGTTTTGGGGATTGGCAAACAGGCATACGTCTGGGCGCCCCCATTTTTGAGTTATCATTGCAAATACTTGTGGATCTAGTTTCCACTCGTGGGGATCCATGATGTTTCTGCTTAGGTCGTCTGCCAATGTGTTCTTTTTTCCTGGCAGGAATTGAGCTTGTAATTGAACTTGGTAAGCCAGTGCTGTGTTCCACAAGGTCATTGCTTGCCTGCATAGAGGGTAGGAGTGTGTACCCCCTTGTTTGTTTATGTACCACATTACTGTGGTGTTGTCTGTCCTTATTATAAGCTGTCCTGGATGTAAGAGGTCCCTGAAGGCTGTCAGAGCTTTCTGTACAGCTAGCATTTCTTTTTGATTGATGTGCGGATTCCTTTGATCTGCAGTCCATATGCCTTGAATGCACCGTCCTGCCATGTGTGCCCCCCAGGCATAGTCTGATGCATCTGTTGTCATAGTTTGCCTGGCTGGGGGTAAGGTGAAAGGCTGACCCTTGGTGAGGTGACATGCCTGTGACCACCATAGAAAAGTACAGTTTTGTACCTACCATAAATGTAGATGTTCGAGGATCCACATTGCTGCAGTCCTAACTATTGGGGTAGTCCGCTGTCCCAGTCGGCCCGAATACCAAAGTATATGGCTGACGTCGGTCAAGGCGCATTAGACTGACGTCAGTACGTCAGGGTACTAATGCGCATGACCGACGTCATATCCTCAGTCTTTTCTTGCCCCAGATGTCAGAAGACCCTAAAAAGACAAGGCCAAAACCAAAAACTCCAAACATTCCTGCACCAAAAATATGTACAATATATACAAAATTACCAGAGTATAACCTCACCTACACAACCCCCTAAACACAGAGGGACGGAGGGAGGTAAATTGGACTGCAGCAATGTGGATCCTCGAACATCTACATTTATGGTAGGTACAAAACTGTACTATGTTCTTCATTCCACATTGCTGCAGTCCTAACTATTGGGTAGAATCCCAAAGCAGAGGTAAGGGTGGCTGGCAAATCATAAGGAAGCAGGAGCTGACAACATGCCTTGCAAAATAGCTGTGGCAAAACCAGCCCTAGATTTAGAGTAGAGAGGAAGGTGATAATGCTTAGAGAAAGTATGCACTGAACTCCAAGTAGCTGCCTCCAAAATATCCTTAGTTGCCACCCCCCTTAGAAATGCTGTTGAAGTGGCAGTAGCCCTAGTGGAATGAGGCCTAATCCCAGCTGGAATCTCCTTGCCATGATGGGAATAACAAAATGCAATGCAAAACCCATTCCACTTAGAAATAGTTTGTTTTGACACAGGCTTGCCCTGAGAACTCAAAGCAAAAGAAAGAAACAACTGCTGAGACTGCCTAAAATCCTTAGTCCTGCTTAAATAATAACGCAATTGCCTGTGCACATCTAAAGTGTGCAAAATCTTTTCCCCTTTATTTTGAGGATCTGCATAAAAAGTAGGCAAATGAATAGTTTGGTTTAAAGCCACACTAGAAACCACCTTAGGCATAAAGGAAGGATTAGTACGTAATGATACCCTATCCTTATGAAAAATCAAAAAAGGCTCTACCGCCATATGGGCCTGCAATTCAGAAACCCTTCTTGCAGAAGTAATGGCCAACAAAAAAGCAGTCTTCCATGACAAGTATTTCAATTCAGCAGTAGCCGCAGGCTCAAAAGGTTGTAGAGTAAGTTTCTCCAACACAAAATTGAGATCCCAAGCAGGAGTAGGAGCTCTACGTGGGGTCTTATATTCTTTGCCCTCTAAGAAATTGCTTGAACAAAGGATGCGAAAACAATGGTGGGTCACAATCATAGTGAGCTGAAATTGCTGCAGCATGAATCTTAATGGAAGAGAAAGACAAACCCTTGTCCAATAACTCAGTAAGATATTGAAGAGCCACACTCAAATTAGGCTCGGAAATCTCCAAATTGTTTGCTGCACTCCAAAATAAAAATCTCTTCCATTTTTCTGCGTACACTTTCCTTGTACTAGGTCTTCTGGCTTCCATAATCACATTTAAAACTTGTTGAGGAAGTTGAGACCTGCTGTGTTTCAAAACAGAATATGCCAGGCTGTTAGATGAAGAGAGTGAAGCTTGACATTGAGCAGGTGACCGTCCCTCTGAGACAACAGGTGTAGAATCAAAGGTAAAGGCCATGGAGGCTTCCTTACCAGACTCCTCAGTAATGGGTACCAGTGTTGCCGAGGCCAATCTGGAGCTATTAAAATCATCCTTGGCTTGTCTTGTCTGACCTTTAGGAGCACCTTTGGGAGAAGAGGCAGAGGTGGAAAGGCATACACATGAAGATTTTTCCAACTGAAAGAAAGAGCATCCACTTTCCAAGCTGTGTGATGAAACCTCTTTGTGCAAAACTTTGGCAGCTGGTGGTTTAGTGGAGAAGCGAACAGATCTATGTCTGGAGTTCCCCATGACACTGTCATCCTTTGAAATACATGAAGATCCAGTTTCCACTCGTAGGGATCCATGATTTGTCTGCTTAACACATCTGCTAAGGAGTTCTGTGCTCCCGGCAGAAACCTTGCCTGAAGAGTTAGTTGCAAGCTGAGCGCAGTCTCCCATAAAATCATTGCTTGCCTGCACAACGGGTAAGAATGTGTTCCCCCTTGTTTGTTGATGTACCACATGACAGTTGTGTTGTCTGTTAGAATCAACACCTGCCCTGGAAGAAGTAACTCCTTGAAAGCCATTAATGCAAACTGGACTGCTAACATCTCTTTCATGTTGATATGTAGATGCTGTAGTCTGGCAGGCCACTTGTCTTGTATCCACTTTCCATTTAGATGAGCTCCCCAAGCAATGTCTGAGGCATCTGTCGTTAGAATCTGACTCGCCTCTGGCCGGGTCACAGAGAGTCCCTTGTTTAGGTGACATTCCTGAGCCCACCACAAAATTCCTTTTGAATGCAAGGTATTATTTGAATGACAGTGTCCAAATCCTGGCAGTGCTGTGTCCATACATTTTTGAGATACCATTGCAGCTTCCTCATATGCAGTTTGGCATTGGGAAGCACCAGAATACAAGATGCCATGAACCCTAAGGCTTGAAGGACTGTCCTTGCAGTCAGCCCGGACTGAAGAGATAGTTGATGGAAGTAACTGGAAAGATTCTTTTGTTTGTCCGGGGTTAAAAAGGCCATCTGGGCCGCTGTATTCAGTCTCACACCCAGAAAGCACATGTCTTGAGAGGGTACTAGACTGGACTTTATTTCGTTCACAGAATACCCTAGGCATCTTAGCACTGCGATCACAAATTCCAAATGCTGTAAAAGGTCTTCCTTTTCTTGAGCCAGAATCAGGCAGTCGTCCAAGTAAGGATAGATTTGAATTCCTTTTAGCCTGAAGTAAGCTATCACTGGAGCCAGAACCTTTGTGAATACTCTGGGCGCAGTAGATAAGCCAAAGGGCAATGCAGAGAACTGATAATGAGAATTTCCAGCTCGAAAACGCAGATATTTCCTGCAACTTAGTCTGATAGACACATGAAGGTAAGCTTCCTTGAGATCTAAAGTTACCATCCAGTGATCTTTGCCCAGCAGAGGTAAAAGCTGTTGTAACGTCAACATCTTGAACTTGGGAATGTCCAGATAAGTGTTGAGGATAGATAAATCCAAAATTGGTCTCCACGTGTTCCCCTTCTTTGGTACTAGGAACAGGCGAGAATAAAATCCTAGGCCCCTTTCTGGCACAGGAACTGGCTGAATGGCCCCTATTTGGAGCAACAGAGAAATTTGCTTGTGAGCCTCTTTTCTTTGTAGAGGAGGAATGTCTGGCATGCCTTTGAAAGGAGGCAAGGTATGGAAATAAAACCTGTAACCTTGGTGAATGATATCCAAAACCCATCTGTCTTGGGTAATTAAATCCCAATTTTCTTTGAAAAGAGCCAGCCTTCCTCCCAAAGGTGCTGCCAGGCGAGAATGTACTGGCAGCTGAAAAGGTAGGTCATTGGGTCTGTTTACGAAAGGACTGACCCCTGCCCTCACCAGAAGACTGAGCAGGTGAACTCCCTGTTCTAGGCCTAAAAGAACCTTGAGCTCTGCCCCTACCACGTCTAGACCTACCCCTAGACTGGGAATCATAAGCAGGATATGTCCATCCCTTAGTAGGCCAATTTCTACTAAACTTCGGAGGCTGAACCTGCAAAAAATCCTTAACAGTTTGCATAGACTTAGCCTTGTCCTTCATTTTCTTTAAAACTGCTTCCACAGGCGAACCAAACAACACATCAGACTGTAAAGGAGCATCCAAAATCCTTGTTTTAACATGCTCAGCTAAATTCTGATCCCTCAACCAGGCGTGCCTACGAAGAACAGAACCAGTGGCAGCCACCCTCGAGGAGGCCTGCACAGCATCAAAACCACACTGCAAGGAATGCTTACCCACCTGTTCAGATACATGAACTAAATCCTGCAACTCTTTACACTCAATACCTTCTGCCAGAGCATCCACCTTAGACTTCAATTGTGAAAGGAGATAATTCTGATATTTTAACATGTGAAACTGACAATTCAACGCCCTCATGGCTAAAGTGGAAGAAGTATACACTTTCTTTCCCCATCTATCCAAAGCCCTTGCCTCTTTATCAGGAGGAACAGGATTTTTAACAACAGAAGCCTTCACACCTTTAGGCCCCTGAGAGACAGTTTCGGGTCTGCCCTAGGACTCTTAAAATATACTTATGAGCTTCAGACACTCTATAGTTCCAATCCGGTTTAACTTGGACAGGAGGCAAAGAATCAGGATTCAGGGAAGCCTCTGCAAAACATCTTCCACCACATTCAGAACAGGAGGTATAGCTAAAGGCCTATGCTGGGGTAAAACAAGAATTCCCTAAGCCTCTTCCTGGAATCAGAGAAATCTTGACCTTCCCATTTAAAATGCTCCCTCATGGAATGCAGAGTCTCTGAAAATGAAAAATCCTCAGGAGGAGAAGCTGAAGGAGTAGAATCATCCACATCAGAATCAGAATAAGGAGGATACTCCTGCAAGTCTTCAGCCGAAGACTCAGAAGCCTCGAACATTGCTCAAAACTCTCAAACTCAGGTTCCACCCTAGGCCTCTTATCAGGAGGGGCATAGAACCTCTAATCATAGTAATCAAATCCTCTGCCATTTTAAGCATATGTTTCTTAGGCAAAGACCCTGAAGCACTAGGAGAAACCCCCACTGAAGCTAAACTTGGCCTGCCTCTCAAAGAAGCCTTGGAAACAGAAGGGAGGCTCTAACCACCTTAGGAAGAGAGGGAAGAACAGCCACCTGAGAAGCCCCTTCAGCCTGGCCTACTTCCTGAGAGGACACATCCTGTAACAGTAAATTCTCTCCTGAGACTCCAAAGAAACTCCTGGCAGAACCTCCGGCTCCACTGAGCCTTCTAAAGAACCGACGTCCGGGACTGTCGGTTCTTCCACTCTAGGCTTTGCTGCTTTGTCCTTGCGCTTTTGGCGAAGCGGGCCGGAGCATCCGACGGCATTTTATAATTACAACGCTTCCCAAAACTAACCTGGCACAGTCTAACCTTCTCTTAATAGTGCGTTTGTTAAATCTAGCACAAGAGCGCATCCAACAACGTCGTGCTCAGGCCCTAAACAAGGTATACACAAAGTATGGTAATCCCTATGAGGTATCTGTTTCCCACAAGAAATACAGTTATTCACTTTTTCTGACATCCGGTTAAATACTGAGGCAAGAAAAAAACAAAATATTCCCCAACGGGGTACTTAGCCAACTTTGATTCGGTCTGAAACTCTGACTTCAGAAACTTTCAGAACGCCAACCTGCACTCGCAAAACTGCTACTGCATCGGACCATGCGGCAAAAAAGACTGAGGATATGACGTCGGTCATGCGCATTAGTACCCTGACGTACTGACGTCAGTCTAATGCGCCTTGACCGACGTCAGCCATATACTTTGGTATTCGGGCCGACTGGGACAGCGGACTACCCCAATAGTTAGGACTGCAGCAATGTGGAATGAAGAACATCTGCTGTTGAAGGCAGGGAATGAGAGGTATTATTGTTTCCAAGCTGTGGCTGTGTTGAGTCCATATGCTTTTCAGGTACCACTGTAATTTCCTCATATGCAGTTTTGCAAATGGTATTAGTAGTATACAATATGCCATGAAGCCCAAGGCCTGCAGAATTTTTCTTGCAGGGAGTTGGGTCTTTGTTGCCATTATTTTGAAGTATTTAGTTGTAGTTGTTTGTCTGGAGTCAGACAAGTCATCTGGGCCAAGCTGGCACCCAGGAATGTCATATTTTGTGAGGGCACTAGTTTTGATTTCTTTTCATTTACTGTGTACCCTGGGCAACTTAGAAGGTGTTTTACAAAAGTCAGATGTTGTAAGAGAATGTCCTTGCTTTCTGCTTGGATGAGGCAGTCGTTCAGGTATGGGTATATTTGAATTCCTCTTTGTCTGCAGTATGCAATTACTTGTGCCAGGCATTTTGTGAAGACCCTGGGTGCAGTAGATAAGCCAAAGGGCAGTGCAGAGAATTGGTAATGGGTTGAACCTGCAATGAAACGGAGGTATCTTCTGCAATTCTGTCTGATAGGGACATGCAGGTATGCCTCCTTGAGGTCCAACGTTACTAGCCAAGCTTTCTTGCCCAACATGGGAAAAAGCTGCTGTAGTGTTAGCATCTTGAATTTGGGTACTTGCAAGAAGGTGTTTAGAATTAAAAGGTCCAGAATGGATCTCCAAGCATTGTCCTTTCTGGGGACTAGAAAGAGCCTTGAGTAAAATCCTTGGCCTTGTTCCTATGTAGGTACCAGTTGAATGTCTCTCATGTCCATGAGAGCTGTAATTTGTTTTTGTGCCTCTGCCCATTGATTTTGTGGCAAGTTTGGCATTCCTTTTATCCTTGGCGAGGTGTGGAAATGGAATCTGTATCCTTGTGAGATAATGTCTAGGACCCATTTGTCCTTTGTGATGCTGCACCAGTTGTCTATAAAAAATGCTAACTTTCCTCCCAAGGGGGCTGCCAAGAGATTTTTGCTTGGCAGCTTGAGGTTGAAGACATTGTGTTTGTCTTCTAGTAGTTTGGAACCTGTCTTCTCCTCCCTTCTGTGTTGCAGTGCCCCATTGTCGAGGTTTGTAAGGGATTTGTACTTGTCCTCTTCCTCTTGGGCGTCTGTATTTACCTCTCTGTGGTCTGTCAGAAGCTGGAAAGGACCAATTTTTTGCTGGCCAATTTCTGCTGAAGCGTGGGGGTTGTACCTGTAAGAAATCTTTGACCGTCTGCATAGAGTTTGACTTATCCTCCATTTTCTTTAAAACCTCTTCTGCTTTAACCCCAAATAAGACATCCTGCTGTAAGGGTGCATCTAGTAATTTTGCTTTAACATGATCAGGCAGAGTTTGTTCCTTTAACCAAGCATGCCTACGTATAACAGACCCAGTAACAGCTGCTCTACAGGAAGCTTCCAGGGAATCAAATCCACATTGTAAAGTATGTTTGCCCACCTGTTCAGCTGCATGCAACAGATCCTGCATTTCTTTGAATTCAGACTGATGAGGGTGTGTGCTCATCTTTTGTTTTATTTGAGACATTAGGAATTGCTGGTATTTCAGCATGTGAAATTGACAATTTAGTGCTCTCATAGCTAGAGTAGCTGAGGTGTAAACCTTCTTCCCCACCTGTCTAGTGCTCTGGAGTCCCTTACACAGTGTACCGGATTTTTAGCCATAGAAGCCTTAGCCCCTTTGGGACCCTGGGAGATAGTCTCTGTGTCAGCAACAGGGCTTTTGTAAAGCAATTTGTGTGAGTCAGGCACTCTATAATACCTATCTGGTTTGGCTGGAGCAGGAGGCAGAGAATTAGAAGTTATGTACTCACCATAACGTTCCATCTGAGTAGGTGACTTCATTTGGATGCAACCTGTGGGTATCGGATCCGACCTCGGATCCGAGCCAGCATTTCAAAAAGCTTAGGATCCGAGCTCCTAGCTCCTCCCTCTACCCATAATCCCCTGCCAAGCCCTAACTGACCTCAGATTGAGTTTGCCTAGTGAATACTAGTATAAAAAGTATCTGAACACAGGAATAAACTCTTACTCTATATAGGTCAGGGGGATGGGGGGGGGGTGGCTGCATCCAAATGAAGTCACCTACTCAGAGGGAACGTTATGGTGAGTACATAACTTCTAAATCTGAAGTAGGCAGACTTCATTTGTCTGCAACCTGTGGGACAGAGTCCCCAGCTACCTAAATCTTGGGTGGCCGTCATGGAAGGATGTTCCGGAGCACCGCTGAGCCAAAGGATGCTCTCCCCCTGGAAACAACATCCACCTTATAATGAGAAATGAAGGTATGAGACGAGGCCCAAGTGGCTGCTACACAGACATCATCCAATGGTACTCGGGACTTAAAAGCAGCTGAAGTGGAAACTGCCCTAGTAGAGTGAGCTGTAACCCTCTGAGGAGCAGGCCTACCTGAGGTGTCATAAGCCTGCAAAATACAATTAGCAATCCATTTCGACAGTGTGACTTTGGAGACTGCTTTACCCATATCAAATTTAGCAAAGGAGACGAACAGTTGATCTGATTGTCTATGACCAGCCGTTCTGTGAATGTAGAAGCGCAATTGTCTATGAACATCTAAAGAATGCAGCTTATATTCTCCTTTGTTTTTATAGTTGGGGAAAAAAACAGGTAAATTGATTGATTGGTTAATATTAGATTCCGAAGAAAGTTTTGGAAGAAAAGATGGATTGGTCCTGAGGCAAACCCTATCGGGAAAAAAGGAGAGGTAAGGCGGTTTGATGCATAGAGCCTGGAGTTCCGACACTCTTCTGGCTGATGTGATGGCTACCAAGAAGGCAGTCTTCCAGGAAAGGTACTTTAGGTCTACAGAAGCTGCAGGCTCAAAGGGGGGAGCAGTAAGGGCCTGTAGAACTAAGGATAGGTCCCAAGGTGGCACAGCTTCTTTGACCGGTGGCCTCAACAGAAAAACTCCTTTAAGAAAGGTCTTGCAAAGTTTTGCAGTCATGAGGGGAGCTGACTCATGACCCACATGATAATGGGAAATCACTGCCATCTGTACCTTTACCGTGGAAGAACTGGCTCCCTGATGAAAGAGGTCTGTTAAGAAGTCCAGTACCGCAGACATTGGTGCCGAAAAAGGATCAACATTGTTCTGAATTGCCCAAATAGAAAATCTTTTCCATTTGCTCCAGTAAACCTTCCTAGTGGAAGGCTTATGAGCCGCCACTAAAATGGCCTTGACAGGTGATGAGATACCGGGAGTCCTAATCAAGGATGGAACTGGAGCAGCCAGGCTGCCAATCTCAAGGTGCGTAGATTCGGAATCGGGAGTCCTTGAGGATGGGAAATGAGATCCGGGATTGGATCCAGAATCCAGGGTGGATTCACTTTGTGAGACCATACATAGGGGAACCAAGGCTGACGAGGCCAGAACGGAGCAATGAGAATCATTCTGCTCCCCAAACTGTTGGCTTTCTGCAAGAGCCTCTGCATTAGAGGTAATGGAGGATAGGCATAAAGGAGACCGGGAGGCCAAGTATGCACCAGTGCGTCTCTCGGGGATTCCCCAGGTGGGGGAAGCAGAGCGAAGAAATTGTCGCATTTGGCGTTTGAGTGAGAAGCAAAAAGATCGCAACAGGGTTGCCCCCAGACGGCAAAAATCTTCTTCGCTACCAGAGGATTGAGAGACCATTCGTGAGGGGAAAGAATGGTTGGACCTTCCCGGAATGTGCGTTGCTACAAGAAAGCGTTTGGTGGAAATTGCCCATTCCCAGACTCTCATGGCCTCTCGACAAAGGGGATAGGACCTGGTTCCCCCCTGCTTGTTGATGTACCAGACTACCGACATGTTGTCTGTCTGGATCGCAATAGTCCCTGTAGGAAGAAGGCCGTGAAGTGCTTGCAACGCTAGGAGCACCGCCCTCATCTCCAGGACATTTATATGCAACGAGGTCTCTGAACTGTTCCACGTGCCTTGGACAATCTTGCCCGCAGAATGCCCCCGCCACCCGAGACGAGAAGCGTCCGTAGTCACCGTGGCTAGGGGGAATGTTGCACAAAAGGGTCTCCCTGCAAGAAGCTCCGGTGACTGGAGCCACCAAAACAGGGAGTCCCTGCATGCCTTGCTGACCGCTATCGGGCTGTTGAGAGAGGAGTACAGCAGAGACCACTGGACCTGTAGGGTCCATTGAAGAACCCGCATGTGTAAGCGAGCATGGAGAAGAAGTGGAATAGCTGCTGCCATTGAACCCAGGGCCCTCAGGACCGAAGCCGCCGTCGGAAACGGTTGCAGGACTGCTGTGATATGACAGTCGATCTGGAGTGAGGAAGGCCCGCATTGATCTTGTGTCCAACCTTCCTCCTATGAAATCTATAAGTTGTGTGGGGTGCAGTAAAGATTTTTCTAAGTTTATGGTGATGCCCAGCCTTGGGGCTATAAGGAGGAAATAGTCCCTGGCTGAGCACAGTAGATGCCTTGATGATGCCGTCAGGAGCCAGTCGTCCAGGTATGGAAAGACCTGTAATCCCTGGAGTCTCAGGTGGGCCGCTACTACTGCTAGTACCTTGGTGAACACCCTGGGGGAAGAGGTGAGACCAAAGGGAAGGACCCTGAACTGGTAGTGGCTGGCTCCCAGCCGGAAGCGAAGGAACATCTTGGACCGTCTGTCCATCCGAATGTGGTAGTACGCATCCTTGAGGTCGATAGAGCACATCCAATCGTTCTCCGGCAAAAGGGGGAGTATAGATTGTAGAGTGACCATCCGGAACTTTTGCTTGGTTACAGACAGGTTCAGCAGGGAAAGGTCTAAGATTGGTCTTAAGTCCCCCGTTTTCTTTGGCACCAAGAAGAACCTGGAGTAAAACCCTGATCCGGTCTGATCTCGGGGGACGCGCTGGATGGCTCTTTTTTCTAACAGCTGCTCGATTTCGACAGCTGCTGCCTCCCTTTGGTCGGGTGGTACATCGGGGAGGCTGCGGGATCTGGGGATTTTGCTCAGGGGAATGGCATAACCTCTGGATATCACACGAAGCACCCAACGGTCTGATGTGATTGACTCCCAAGAAGTCAGTTGCCTCGAAAAATGCCCCCCGACTGCCTCCAGAGATGGACAGCCGGGCAACCCTTCAGGGCTGTTGCGTGGGTCTGTCAGAGAAAGGTTCTCTGGACCCAAAGTTCCTAGGAGCCCCTCTGCCTCTAGGACGGCGACCTCCCTGTCCTCCTCTGCCACGGAAGGACTGGTTATCCGGAGCAGGTTGGGACTGCTGTGACTTCCAGAACCACATCTTCTTCTGTCCCTTTTGGTTCTTCGAGAAGGACCTCTGGGGAGCTGAGAAGCGGACTCCGACGGCAGACCTTCTCGCTCTGGACTAACGTTTCGCGAACGGCTTTGCCAAACAGGGCAGAACCATCAAAGGGGGCATTCGTGAAGGTCGCTTTGAAGGGCTCTGCAAAGTCACAGTGGCGGAGCCAGGCCTGACGCCTCATGACGAGGCCCGCTCCGCTAGCTCTAGCGGCTCCCTCAGTTGCATGAGAAAGTAGCCGCATAGAAGTATTAGAAACTGATCTGAGAGTGGCCATTCGGGTGGAGTACAGGTGCTTGTCCTCCGCCGACATGGACTCTGGGGGAGATGCTGCGTACTCTTTGATCAGGTCTCGCTGCATCCTGATGACATTTGCCATGTAGTTCAGCACTCTCAAAGAGAAGGTTGCTGAACTAAAAGCTCGCTTCCCAATGCGATCCATCGAGCGGGACTCTTTGCTCGGAGGATGCATGGAGGGACTTTCCTGGGCTAATTCCCTCTTTGTGGCTGCGGCCATCATCATAGCATCTACCGGGGGGCCCCTTGCTCCAATGAGTGCGGTCCGCCGGTGGACTCAGGATTCGATCCGGATGCTTGGGGACAGGCTCAACGGTGTCCAGTTCCTTCCATGCTCTGGTGGAAATAAGGTCCACCAGAGGATCGGCAGGAGGGGACACCCAAGAGGTAGATGGGCCCGCCTCGAATGCCTCCAAGAACACAGACTCGTCTGAGGAGGCCTTGGGGGCAGACCACCCCCCCTGATTCTAAGCATTTCCATAATGTCTCCAAAGGAGACGTCCTCCGGGGGTGACCTTGGGGAGCCATCCCCTTCATCCAAGTCTGTGTCTTCGGTAATGGACTCAGGGGAGTCCACGTGTCTCCTTTTACACTTACGCTTCCGAGGCACTTCCTCGGGGGGAGTGTCCAAGGAGTCCTCTTCAGCAGCCAGATGTTCCAAAGGAACTACTTGGGACATCGAGGCGGGCTGTCCCTGGGACCGGCTGATGGGAGCCTGGCCCAGCTGCAAGGCAGTGCGGGGTGGAGCCACGGTAGGGACCGGGGGTCCGGTAGTCCTCAACAGTGCCCTTTCCACTACGTCGATAGCCGAGGGAGAGCCGGCCTCTCTAAGCCCCGAGAGCCGACCCCCACTCGGATCCGACGCACGGATCGAAGCCGGAGCCGAGACCGTCGGATCCGAGAGACCGGTGCGTTCCGACCTAGATGGAGTCGAAAACACACCAGCTCCCTCGGATCCGAGGCTAGGCCCTCGGCTCCCAGAGGTCGGGTCCGAAGTACCCGAAGCACTCAAGGGATGGATCGGATCCGAGGTGCGCCGACCAATCGGATCCGAACCACCCCCAGATCCAACTCTGCCCGGCTCCGACAGCTCTGAACCCAGGAGACGGGGTCGGAGAAGGAGCCAAGGGGGTGAAAAATGGGGTCGAAGCCCCTCCCGGTTGGGGGGGGCTAAGAGCACTCCCATTTGCATCTGGGCCTGGATGAAACGCCTCATCATCCGGTCCATGTCTGCCTCTGACATAGAGAATGTGGATCTAGATGAGGCCACCGAAGCGGACCTAGAGAGCCGCCTCGGAGACCTCACTGAAGGGCTAGCCTCCTCCTCCTCGGGCCCAGAAGAGAACCGAGGGGAGTGGAGCCGAGGAGGAGGAGATCTAGAAGACACAGGAGAGGCCGCAGGACGGAGGGGCCGAGCTTGAGGTCTCGGCCCTCCGTTTGTGGTGCCTATCCTTGTGTCTCTCCTTCAGTCTCTCTTTCTCCCTAATGGTCTCCCTCTCCTCCGGCTTTTTGGTGGGAGGTTGAGTCCCTGCCGAGGAAGGGGAGACCGCAGCACCCAAAGAAGGCTGCTGGCTAGCAGGGCAGAGGCGAAGCTGCATCTGGAGGGAGAAGTCCCGCCAGAACAAGCTTCGACCACCGCTCCCTTAAAGCTCGGGGGTTGAACCCTGCACATATGGTACAACCAGATGACAGGTGTTCAACCCCAAGCATTTTGACCGAGTGTGGCCATCAGCTGAGGATAGCTTGTGGCCACACTCGGTACATTTTGAGAAAATTGCCTTAGGATTTTCTGCCATACTAATCCCTAGGCCTAACACACACAGTTGACACAAACACACCAAAAACTACGCAAACCCGAGAAAAAAGCTACAAAGGTAAAGAGAGGAAAGCCTAATGCACACACTCAAACTGAATAAAGAGTAAAATTTAAAGATTTTTTTGTCAAAACTTATCTTCACAATTTAACTGCCAGGAGCTCAAGGAGTCCGTTGCTACATGAAACGCGGCAAACGAAATCTGAGGTCAGTTAGGGCTTGGCAGGGGATTATGGGTAGAGGGAGGAGCTAGGAGCTCGGATCCTAAGCTTTTTGAAATGCCGGCTCAGATCCGAGGTCGGATCCGATACCCGCAGGTTGCAGACAAATGAAGTCTGCCTACTTCAGATTCTGGATTTAGACTAGATTCTAAGTAAATATCATCCACAATGTCTAAAACTGGAGGGATAGCAAGTGGTCTGTGCTGGAGGAGTAAAAGAAACTGTTGGAGCCTTTTCTTTGAGTCGGAGTAGTCCTGACCTTCCCAGTGGAAATGCTCCCTCATGGTATGTAAGGTTTACCCAAAGGAATAGTCTTCAGGGGGAGAAGCTGAGGGAATGGAATCTTTAGCATCAGAATCTTCATAAGGGGGAAAGGAGTAATCCTGTTCCTCAGAGGAGCCTGAGGAAATAGACACTTGATCAGAGGAGGCATAATCCTCCTCTTGTCTAGGCCTTTTGTCTAGGGGGGGGGGGGGTTGGGAACCCCTGATTAAAGAAATCAAATCTTCAGCCATTTTAAGCATCTGTTTCTTAGGCATGGGGCCTTGAACTGGAGACTGATGTGCAGTCTTTTTTGGTTTTAGAGGAGTCTTAAGCTTAGCATAAGATTTTATGGTGAGAGTAGTCAGTCTGAAGACCCCTTCTGTAACCGAAGGTGTTTCCGCAGCACCGGCATCTCCTTCTGCAATGTTGTCAGTAGGGCCTAAAGAAAATGGCTGCGTCGGCCTAGAACTCTCTGCTTGAGAATCTGAAGCGGTCTGGGGTTCCAATTCTGCGGTCGTCAGGGGTTGCGTAGGCACCTCACTGAAAACCGGAGAACCGGCGACCAGGCCAGCCGAGGCCTCGGAGTCTGGCTTGGATCTAGGCGGCCTGTCTTTATCTTTGTGTTTTATATGCACGTCGGTAGTCGGTTGCTCCGACGGCATAGTGTAATTAAATTTCCTACTGAAGTAGTGTCGTGCGAAAT
Organism: Protopterus annectens; assembly: GCF_019279795.1. NCBI lineage: Eukaryota > Metazoa > Chordata > Ceratodontiformes > Protopteridae > Protopterus > Protopterus annectens. The sequence continues at coordinate 496,940,208 of NC_056746.1, read as the reverse complement.
CAAAGTGTCGCTTTATAGTTCGCTTATTGAACCTAGCACAAAACCGACAACCAATGACGTTGTGGTCTGGACCTAGGCAAGGTATACAATAAGAATGAAAGTCCTTATGAGGTATTTAAGAAATGCATTTATTGTTAACTTTTTCTGACATCGCACTGAGACAAGAAAAGGTTCCCCAACGGGGTACTTAGCTTTGAAGACTTCGGACTGAAATTCGATTCGAAAATCTCAGGTGTTGGCCGACCAGCACTTGCGAACTGCTTCTGCTTCGGGCACCGCGCGGCAAGAAAGACTGAAGAAAATGGCGTTGGATGCCTCTTATATACCCCTGGCGCACTGACGTCAGGGAAGAAGCAACAGCAACCGACGCTGGACCAAGACTTTGGAATTCAGGCCGACTGCGGGACCGCCTGACGACAGGATAACCCAAGTGTGATGACTGCAGCAGGGTAACACGAAGAACATCATCATACGCTTCCTGTATCTGTCCATAATCCTAGATTCCCTATTAGGAGGATGAACAGAAGAAGTCTCCGATAATTCCTTCTTGGTGGCTGCCGCCACCACCATAGCATTAACTGGTACTCCTTTGGTAAGGTAAAGTCTGTCTTGTGGGCTGGTAATAAATTTGTTAGGCCTCCTAGGGACAGGCTCCGTGGTGTCTGGGGACTCCCACGCCCTTTGAATGAGTAATTCCAGCGACTCATCAAAGGGTGGAGACACTCAAGTGGTGGAGGGTTGAGATCTGAAAGCCATCAGGAGAACTGACTCATCATCAGAAGGGATTTCCAGCCACCCGTCTGTTTAAGAATCTCTAAGATATCTGCAAAGGAGATATATTCTGAGGGGGACCGTGGGGACCATTCTGACTCATCTAATTCAGTATCTGAAGTGACTGACTCCTGTGGGGAGTCCAAATGCTCCCTCTTGCAGAGTCTCTTCCTAGGCACTTCTTCAGTGGGGGCTTCTGGAGAGGTCTCGGAAGAACATGGCTCACCCAATGGAGCTTCTTGAGGCTCAGGATCTCTACGCTTCAGAGGAGTGTGTGATGAAGAGGCAGACACCGGTGCTTCCAGGGAGAGAGCTGCTTGAACTGATGGAGTGATTGTCGGGCCGGACAAAGTCCTTCTCATAGCTTCGAAGGCCCCTCGGTCCCGATGAGAAGAACTCCTCGGATCCAAATATCCAATGGAAATCGTCTGTGCCGGTACAGACGGCTCCGAGCCAGAGATCTGGGCCGAGCTCACCCAAGCTGAGGCCCCGAGAGGTAAAGTAGACACCGATGAGTCGGTCAGACTATCCTCCCCAGCCCCGACTGGTGAGTGTCAGCCCCAAGATTCCTCTGTCGGCACCGAGGGTATCTGGGCAGTCGTGGTCGATAAACCTATAGAAGGTGTCAGATCCCGAAGGGTCCACGATCATTAGTTCTGCGCTCTCTGGCACCGAAACGTCCAAACAAGTCAGAGGAGGAACAGAAGATGTAGGAGGAACTAAGATCGGCTCCGAAGTCCCCTGGGTCAGTGCTGATAAAAGTTTTGCTAACGCCGGTATCTGTAGGAGCTTCTTCACCACATAGTCCACATCCAGATCAGATAGTCTACTTGAGGCCAGTGAGGAATGTGACGAGGCCACAGATTGTAGTACAGGAGACTTTAAGGTTGGAGATACCAGCTCCAAGGTCGGGGACTGGCTCCGAACCATAACAACAGTCGGTTCCGACGGCTGTGGAACCAATGTCGATGCTTTACTGGAAGCTGACTTTTATGTAGAAGATTTTGATGGCTCCGTCTTCTTTGAGTGTTTGTCTGGTTTATCCAAGGATTCCTAAAAAGATGATTTAAGCAGACCTTTATCCATCAACTTTCTCTTCCTCTCATGCAACACTCTTGAGCTGAAGGAGTGGCATATAGAGCAGCTTTCTTGCAGATGGACCTCACCCAAGCAGTAAACACATTCAGTATTTCCATCTGTTATGGACATCTTTTGCCCACATCTAGGGCACGTCTTAAAGCCAGACTGGGCTTTCTCTTTCTCCTGGTGTGACATCTTCCACAAGCAATTCACACAACAGCTATTCAAGCCTTGTAATAAAAGGGCTTAAACTAATCAAAAAACACAGAAATTATTTATATGCCCTGTGTAAAAAGAAGGGCTGCAATTGCACTCTAACACACCATGCTAACACTAGTAAGAAAATGAAAACTAATGGCCTAAAAATACGGCCACTACTTTACTAAAGTAGGAAGAAAATGTAAGTATACACCCTGTAAAAAAGAAAGGGCTAAGCACGCACTCTAATAAAGAAGAACCTCTGTGCCCTATGAAAAATTATGGGCTAACACTATTAAACACACTAATTATGCTATAATATCTACTATATGCTCTACGAAAGAGCTAACACACACTTTAAACTAATAGAAAGAAGAATTAAAGGGCCTAAAAGAAAATGTGACCACTAATTCCTCTTAAACACACTAACTATGCTAATTAAAGAGATGCAGGGAGAATAGAAGGCCTAACCACACGTTCTTAAAGACTAAATATCTAATCCAAATGTAACTATAAGCACAAGCCTACACTCTCTACTATTAATGCTAATTTGCTAAATTATAATAATATACTGAAGAAGAAAAGTATTCACTGAACAGAGCTGGTGAACGTCCGATCAAGTTGCAGCGGCAAATGAGATCTGGGGGAAGATTAGGGTGCATCATGGGATAGGGAGTTGGCCTCAAGCTGGTTGAAGACCCTGAGCTTTTGTAGTTGGCCGAGTCAGAGCCGAGGATCAGCTCCGAACCCGTCAGTACAGAATAAACGGCAAGATAGAACAACTTCACATTTATTTTTGAGCTATGATACAGAATCGGAACTGCCTGGACACAGTAAGACCTTGCTAAGTCTAATTATGGTCTCTGCCAAAAAACAATTAGTAGAAAATGGAAATCAGAGTTTAAATCAACTGTACTAGAGGTACAGAATATAGTTTCTGATGAAACAACTGAAATTGAGATCTTTAGATCTGTAAAAGCAAATTACATATAAAAAATGGGAATTGTGGGAACAATACATGCACAGGAGGAATGAGTTTTAAAAGAAGGTAGGATTTGAATGAGCTATGTAATGTTTGACTGGCAATAACTGGATAGATTATAAGTGATGTATAATGTTTGCAATTAAAACTATGTCAGTATGGTTTGGGATGTCACTAAACTAAAACTATCTCAATATGGTTTCCTTTCATTTATATAAATGTACGATTGTCTATATCATACATAATTTCTTGTTAAAAGAAAAAAAAAAGAAAAAAGAAAAAAGATTTGTTTCTGAGGCCACATCAAACATAAAGAAAGAATTTAGTTTGTAATGTTACTTGGGTCTATATTACTTCAGCAAAAGACGTATTCAGCAAATACGTCTTCATTGCTCACCAGCTGCCGAAATGAAATGCAGTGACCGTGGAATTTTTCCCAAGGTTCACAAACACTTGGCCATCCTCTCAACGTTGCCCTTTTCCCCACTGTAGTGCGATCTCAGCATTGGTATAATAGTTGGGGGGTGTGGGGGGAAAGGCTCCCCACTTGGGTGGATTTGATTTAGTGTTTTTTGTGTTCTGCATGTTTGATGGGCTAGTGTTTCCAAACCATGGGAAAAATTCCGCGGTTCGTTGAAGTTAATTTCGACAGTTGGTGAGCGATGAATATGTACTCACTAAATATGTCTTTTGCTGAAGTAATATAGACCCTGATATTCTATCCTAAAGGAAAACTAAGGAAGAAGTTTGACACACAAGGCATGCAACCTGAAAATTCTATTAGTGGTAATGGCCACTAGAAAAGAAGACGTATGCTACGTACACTTACCATAATGGCAGATGTGTGACTACATCACTGTTGCAGTTTCATAAAGCTATAGCAAATGCATTTTATCAAGGATCAGACCTCCAACCAGTTTGGGTGCCTTCCACGTACACTGTAAATACAAGGAAGCATAAAACCAAACATACAGGTAACAAAATTCAGAGTTTTCTTCCCTCTCACTAAAAGGGAGGCTGCAATATGTAACCAACAGGACCAATGTCCAAATTTGGATATTTATGTGCTAGGAAAAAGAGGGACATGGACAAGGGGAACTCCACCCTTGACTAGAGACAGATAAAGAAAGAATATGGTCCAGTAGGAAGCAGTAAAAAAATAAAATGAGAAGGGGGAGGTGGGACGGTTGCAGTACTACAACAGTAATCTATTCAGATGTCTACTATTATGGTAAGTGTACCTGCAGAACTGTACTATATTTATCATTAGATCACTGTTACGTAGCATAATGCTATATAAAATGATTGCTAAAGCCTAGATGGAGTAATCCAAGTCCAAAACAAAAAAAGTGCTGGTCAAAAGCATGGTGTATGTCCCAAAACAGATGCTGACAAGAAAAAAAAAAGTACTCCAGGCTACCATGGCTAGACTAAGCAAAGTTTATTAAGACATTAAGTGCTTTTACGGTAAAAACAAGACTGCTTTATCAGACCATAAAATGATATGTGAAACACATATATAGATCAAAAATAGATCAATCACACATCAGATAAAAAAATCACGTTAAAGCAATCTAATATTAAAAATAGATTAGACCCAAAACCAATCTTAAACTCTGTAACAGACTAACAAAATATTCATCCTATCCACATCCAATCAATATACATTTAAAATAGGGCCATACCTAATTCTAATAAAACCTATCTTCATATGACTGTTTAATTCATCACCAATCAAACTATCGTGTAAAACAAGCCCCCTTGGCCTAGAACATGATTGGATCAGACATCCATAAAACACCAATCGGGTATAATCAAGGGGTGTGTTTTAAATCAAGCCTGGAATGATGTAGTATTTACTTATATAAACAAATGGAGGTGCTCAACCAACCATCTCTATGGCATATAACAAATCCTTCCAATAAATGGAGTGGTAAGGTCAACCTATCACAGCAATAATGGGTGATATCCAGTCAGATACTATACAGATAAACATGACAGGTCCAAAAGGGGCAACTATAAAGAATCTGCTTTCGATAATATTTCATACAATCACCAGAAATATCTTGGATTAAATAAATTCAAAAGTGTATCTTCCAATGAACATTAAAACAACAAAACAAAATCTCTAGTAAAGACAGAAACTAAAACCATTCATCACAATTAAAAAGTGAAACAGGCCTATCACCATGATTGTAGACAACATGTTGGTTTAATTTGGTGTTTTTGATTGGCCATTCAACTATAAGAACAGGCATAGCTAAATAAGACGCTCCCAACTAAGATACACAAATCCAGTCAATAGATAGACAAATCCCAACAATAAAATGTGTAGCAGACCCCATCTTTCGCCACAATAGTATACCTAACAAATCTGGAATGAAACACCTTAAAAATGGATCACTGATATTGTTATCCTAGATAAAGAATGACAAAAGTAGACATTATGTACTCAAATAAACACAAAGCAGTATCTCCTGTACAAAAAAACAAAGAACTCAACCAACCACTGCGACATACATATAAAATCATCCAATAAAGAAACAAACTAAACAAGTCTATCGTCATAATGGTAAATGGTATGTGACCCAATAAGATGTCACCATGATAAGCTAATCAGATCCCAGTCAGTGCACATTAACAGCCAATGGAAGTACAAAAAAATCAGGCCTATAGTCAAAGAGATAAAGCAAAATCCTCCAATAAAAAACACCAATGCAAACCTATGACCACGTAAGCAGATCAGCAAAGCACTGCCGTAACAAACAAAATAAAATAAATGAAAACAAACATAAACAATAAACCAATTCACGGCCAATAACATTAATTATATCTAAACAAAAATTGAATGCAGAAAACATCCCCCTATAAGTTAAAGCAATAAAGCAGTATCTCATATTAAAAACGAAAGAGTTCAACCATTCACCGCATCTTATACATGAAAATATCCAATGAGAGGGAAAAAATAATACAGACTTGTCACCAAAAGTGAAAAGTATTCTACCCAAATGGATGTCACCACAATAGACCAACCAATGCCCAGATGGGACATATTAAAACTCTCCCAAATGAGATGAGGAATGCTCAAAGCATATAGTCACAAAGCAAAATCCCTCCAAAGAAAAGACCACAACAATAGACCCCTAGCCACGCAAACAAATTAATAAACCATTACCATAAACAACTTAAAAAAACAAAAATCAAGGATAGACTACAACAAATATGTAAAAACTGTAAGAAAGATATATAACAAAGACATAAACATATATAACTTGTATAAAAAAAAAAACAACTACAAATAAGAAAAAGAAAAAGGGAGAAAAAAACGCACGTCAAAAATGCTCATATACATACACCAACGAACATCATGTACCCAAGAAAATACAGTACAGCTTAGATAAATAGACCACAGATAATGAAAACAAAGATAAAAATGAAAATAAAAAGTAAAATATTAAAGTTTCAAAGGATGTGCTTTCAGTACAGGTCTTAGGGAAACCCTGTCATTGAGACCTGGTTCAACAAATGCTTTCAAGGACAGAATCCATCTCTGTTCTGTGTATTCTGTCTTGTTTTTAATATCACCACCTCTGTCACTAACAGGGACAATCTCTAACACAAAGAACTTAAACATATGATGTTGCCCATAGTCAAGCACATGCTTCGCTAGAGCATTAGTTGACCTCCCTCTTACTATGTCATTCTGATGCTCCAATATTCTCTCTTTAAAGAGCTAGTTAGTTTTACCAACATAGAATGCATCAAAAAACAGAGGAAAAAGCATAATACACGTTTCCTTCTTCAATTCACAAAAAAGCTGAACATAATCTGAAGCCCAGTGAACTTATGTACATAATAAGTACATGTAAAAATAAATTTACATGCAGAACAAAAGGTACACTTAAAAGTACCTTTATGTTCTGACACTGCATACATATTCTTACTTTGATTCCTATAGCACAACTGGAGCTTCAGAGACAAGTGATCCCTAAACACAAGCTTGGGCTGAGTATCAATGACTTTCCTGATATCAGGGACAGCCAATAGGACTGACCAATGCTTTCTAAAATATCACAAACAATATTAATATTACTGGAAAAAGTAAATAAAGGTCTACTCTTAACATTATTAACTACTCTAGGTCCAATACCAGGATCTTTGTAGTTCTTCTTGGAAAAATAAAGCTTCCATTTATCATTCCTCTTTTCCATGGCTTCCACTATACATCGATCAACCTCTACAAAACTATAAACTCTTTCAATAAAGTCGCCCTTCAATCTAGCAAGGGCCAAATCAGGATTTGCATCATTATTATGAAGTCTCACTATTCTATAAATCTGTCCTTTCAGTACATTTCTACTCACATGTCTGGGTTGCATACTAGATTTATGTAGAAGGGTGTTTCACTTTACCTCTTTTCTATAGGTACCAGTACAATGTAATCCATACAATTCACTTCTATCTACCTTCACATCAAGGAAGGTTACACAGTTACATGAACTGTTGAAGCAAATTCTCAAAAAGCTAGTAGTGCTGTGTAGCATCTATATAAACCCTTACAGTTCAGTTTGTGTACCTCCCCAAACAAGAAAGATATCAAGAAAACGTTTGTAAAAAAAAAAATAAGATATATATATATATATATATATATTACATACACACACACACACACACATACATATATATATATATACATACATATATATATATTTATATATATTTATATATATATATATATATATATATATATATATTTATACACCGTACATAATTATTGACCAAAACTCTCTTTGCCTCCCACAGTGCCAGAACCAAACTGGCGTAGCTGCTGGCACAGGCTGTAACCATTGCTACGCCTTTGTTCTGAATAAAATATTTGCCACTGAAGGTAAAAATACTGTTTTCAAGAACTATCTCCAAAAGTGTGCAGATCAACTCTACCTTACTGGACAGGAAATCAGACTTCAAGTCCAAAATATCCCTTATGCTTTCGATGCCTGACTCGTTCGGAAAGACTGTAAAAAGAGATGCTATGTCAAGTGTCACAAACATAAAATCAATGGACAAATCAAAAGATACAGCTCAATCATATAATGATTCTAAAAAGTCTTGAGTGTCTCTTAGGACAACTGGCACAGTATCAAGAAAGTACAGTTGCATACACGTACCCTAAATTTAGATGTTCGAGTGTATTCACTGCTGCAGTCATCACATTTGGGTTACCTGCTTGCAGGTAGCCCTCAGTCGGCCTGATTATCAAAGTCTTGGATCCTGTGTCGGTGCTGTCTCATCTTCCATGATGTCAGGTTGTCAGGGGTATAAAGCATGCAGCCGATGCCATTACATCAGTTTTTCTTGCCCCGCATGTCAGGTGCCCTCATAATAGGAAGCAATTATATACAAGGTTACACCTCCAACAAAAAAGCAAATACACAAGGAAGCTTTAAGCATAGTAAACAAGAATAGATGCATAGTCAATAGAAGTCAGTGGGCAGGAGGGAGGGTAACCAGGACTGCAACAGTGAATACACCCGAACATCTACATTTATGGTAAGTGTACACAACTGTATTATGTCCTTCGTGTTTCACTGCTGCAGTCATCACATTTGGGTAGATTCCCAAAGCTAAGGATGGAAGGAGGTAATTAGATAGCATTAGGACCAGCTATAACGCCTTGCAAGACTGAAGTGGCAAAGCCAGCTCTGGATTTAGAAAAAATTGGCAAGTGGTAATGCTAGGTGAAGGTATGTACAGAACTCCTGGTAGCAGCTTCTAGGATGTCCCTGGTAGGGACACCTCTGAGTAAGGCTGTAGAGGTAGATACAGCCCTGGTGGAATGTGGTCTTATCCCCTGTGGGGTAGGTTTTCCATGGTGCTTATAGCAGAAATGAATGCAATGGCCTATCCACTTAGAAATGGTTTGCTTTGCAATGGCCTTCCCCCTGCCCCTGCAGCAATGCAACCAGCAGCTGCTCAGATTTCCTGTGAGGCTTAGTGCTGTGCAAGTAAAATCCAAGTTGTCTGTGCACATCCAAGGAGTGCAGTATTCATTCCCCTTTGTTCTGTGGATTAGAAAAGAAGGTTGGCAAATTAATGGACTGATTAAGGGCCACACTGGATACCACCTTTGGCATAAAGGAAGGATTGGTCCTGAGGGACATCCTGTCCACATGAAAGATGATGAAAGGCTCCACTGCCATGAGGGTCTGTAATTCAGACACCCTTCTTGCTGAAGTGATGGCTAGAAGGAAGGCTGTTTTCCAAGAAAGGAATTTCGACTCTGCATTTGCAGCTGGCTCAAAGGGAGGTAGAGTGAGCTTTTCCAATACAAAGTTAAGGTCCCAGGCTGGAGTAGGGGCTCAACTGGGTGGTCTTAACTTTTTGGCCCCTCTGAGGAATTGCTTCAGCAGTGGATGAGAGAAGAGGGGTGGCTCTTTATTGTTGTTGTTGTTGAGTCTTTCAGCTTTTCCTGGTCAGGGGTCGCCACAGTGGAACTCCGGTCCGCTAATGATTGGCAGTAGATTTTTATGTGCCGAGTTGCCGGCCCTGATGCACAACCTTCAACGAAGGTACGCCCATTCACGCATGTCTCCACATAGAAGACACTCTAGCTGAGAAGGGTGGCTCTTTATTGTAATGTGCTGAAATGGCCGAGGCATGAATTTTGATGGAAGAAAAGGAAAGGACCTTGTGAAGCATCTCAGTTAAGTATTGAAGAATATGAAGTAGATTGGGCACTGCTGTGCCCATCCCCTGAGTTTGGCTCCAGGAACAGAATCTTTTCCATTTTTCAGCATAGGATTTTCTAGTACTAGGCCTCTTGCCTCCAGAATGACCTCCATCACTTGCTTACTAAGGGATGATAACGAAGAGATCAGGTAATCAGCCAGGCTGCAAGGTTCAGGGTTTGAAGCTGTGGGGTGCAGAATCAGGCCCTCCTGCTGGGACAGCAAGGCAGGGGTCTGAGGCAGGTGCCATGGAGCTAGCAGTGACACACTGCGCAAGAAGGGGTACCAGTGTTGGCGTGGCCATTCTGGTGCAATCAGTATTGTCCTTGGTTTGTCCTGTTGGATCTTTAGTAGCACCTTGGAGAGGAGAGGCAGGGGGGAAAGGCATAAACTGATAGGTTTTTCCAGGTGAAGGACAGAGCATCCACTTACCAAGCTTGTTTGTGGGGAGTCCTTGTGCAGAATTTGTCCAACTGGTAGTTCTGAGCGGAGGCAAACAGGTCTATCTCTGGGCTCCCCATTTGTTTCTCAACATGTTGAATATCTTTGGTTCCAGTTTCCACTGTTGTGGGTCCATGAGATTTCTGCTTAGGTCGTCTGCCAGTGTATTTAGCTTTCCTGGCAGGAATTGAGCTTGTAGGTGCACTTGTTTGCTCAAGGCTGTGTCCACAGAGCCACGGCTAGTCTGCAGAGAGAGTAAGAGTGGGTTCCCCCCTGCTTGTTTATGTATCACATAACAGTGGTGTTGTCCGTCTTTACCAATAATTGTCCTGGAAGAATGTGGTCCTTGAAGGCTATCAGACCATTCTGTACAGCCAACATTTCTTTTTGATTGACATGCAGGTGCATTTGACTTGGGTTCCATTTGCCCTGAATGCACTGCCCTGCCACGTGAGCCCTCCATGCATAGTCTGATGCATCTGTTGTTACGGTTTGGGCGGCAGGGGGTAGAGTGAATGGCAGTCCCTTGTTTTGGTGGCAGGCCTCCGCCCACCAAAGGAACTCTATCTTTAGACACAGTATAATAGGAATCATTGATTCTAGATCTTGAGAATGTTGACACCATAGGCTTTTTAGATACCACTGTAGTTTCCTCATATGCAGTCTTGCATATGGAATTAATACAATGCAAGAGGCCATGAACCCCACGGCTTGCAGTATTTTCCTTGCAGATAGCTGGGTCTTTGTGGCCAGTAGTTTGAAATAGGCTGTCAAACGAACTTGTTTCTCTGGCGTGAGGTAGGCCATCTGGGAAGTTGTATTCAAGCTTGCTCCCAAGAATACAATTTTTTGGCAGGGTACAAGATGTGATTTCTTTTCGTTTATGGTGTACACCAGAGAAGTTAGTAATTTCTTTACAAATGCCAGATGATTTAATAGTATGTCCTGGCTTTCTGCCTGAATTAGACAATCGCCCAGATAGTGGTATATTTGAATATTTATTTGCCTGCAAAATGCAATGACTGGAGATAGGCACTTTGTGAATACCCTGGGCGCAGTAGATAAGCCAAAGGGCAGTGCAGAAAACTGATAGTGCATGTAGCCTACTCTAAAGCGTAGGTATCTTCTGCAAGACTCCCTTATTGGGATGTGCAGGTAGGCTTCCTTTAAATCCAGTGTTGCCAACCAGGCATTTTTTCCTAGCATGGGAAGCAGCTGAAGAAAAGTTGGCATTTTGAATTTTGGGATTACCAAAAAGGTGTTTAGAATAGACAGGTCTAGGATAGGACGCCAGGAATTGTCTTTTCTGGGTATCAGGAAAAGTCTTGAGTAGAAACCTTGCCCCATTCTGCTTCTGATGCTTAGAAGAGACAGAACTTGCTTTTCAGCCTCTGCCCACTGATTTGGGGGCAGGTCTGGCCAACCGTTTGGTGTTGGTAAGGAGTGGAAGTGGAATCTGTATCCTTGGGAAACTATATTTAGAACCCATCTGTCCTGGGTAATGAGTTCCCAATTTTTTGCATGCAGGGCGATCTTTCCCCCTAAAGGAACAGTCAGATGAGCAGAGCTTGGAAGGTTTAAAGTTAAGTCACTGGGACAGTTTACCATAGGGGGGAGTCTTATTACTCCCTGCTTTGGAAGTGGGAGCCCCCCACTGCTTAGGCCTGTGAGTACCTTGAGACTGAAGCCTGGGTGTTCTGTTGGTTCTGGGTTTGGACTGAGAAGGCCTGGAAGAGGCAGGAAAAGATCAATTCTTAGAGGGCCAATGTCTACTAAATCTGGGAGGCTGTACTTGCAGGAAATCTTTAACAGTTTGCATATATTTAGCTTTTTCCTCCATCTTTTTAAGTACTTCTTCTGCTTTGTTACCAAACAGGTGGTCTTGGTTTAAGGGAACATCCAGTAATTTAACATTAACATGATCTGGCAAAGATTGCTCCTTAAGCCAAGCATGCCTTCTAAGTACAGACCCAATGACAGCAGCCCTGCAAGATGCCTCTAATGAATCAAAATCACATTGCAAAGTATGTTTTCCAACTTGTTCAGCAGAATACATTAAATCCTGTAATTCTTTATTTTCAGCACAGTCAGGAATCAACATAATTTTCTGTTTAAGCAATCCAATAATATGGTGCTGATACTTTAACATATGAAACTGGCAGTTTAAGGCCCTAATGGCCAAAGTTGCAGAAGTGTATACCTTCTTACCCCATCTATCCAGGGCCCTGGAATCTCTATCAAAGGGGGTAGGGGTTTTGGCAGTATTAGCCTTAATGCTCTTGGGTCCTTGTGAAATTGTCTCAGAATCTGCAGTAGGATTTTTAAAAAGGAACTTGTGAGAGTCAGGTACCCTGTAATACCTATCAGGTTTTCTGGGAGCAGGAGGTACAGTGTCAGGGGTCAGGCTAGATTACAAGAAGGCATCATCTACAATGTCCAGTACAGGAGGGATAGCTAAAGACCTGTGTTGAGGCAGGAGTAAGAATTCCCTAAGCCTCTTTTTGGAGTCAGAGTAATCCTGGCTTTCCCAGCGGAAATGCTCCCTGAGTATGCAAGGTTTCACCAAAAGAGAAATCCTCTGGAGGGGAAGCAGAGGAAATGGAGTCCTCTGCATCACAATCCTCATAAGTAGATAAGGGCAAATCCTGGTCATCAGAGAAAACAGAAATTTCAGAATCCTGGTCAGAAGAATCAGAAGAAAATTCAGTCCTAGGTCTCTTAGAGGGAGACGGGTGGCTTCCTCTGATTAGAGTAATAAAGTCTTCAGCCATTCTTATCATTTGTTTTTTAGGCATAGGGGCCTGACCATGTGGGCTGGGTGTCGGTTTTCTAGGCATGGATCGAGTTTTAGGCCTTGAGGAAGAAGAAGGCGTTGGTTTAATATGCAAGTCAGTAGGCCTGAATCCACCCTCAGAAGCCGGTGCCTGCACAGCGGCTCCGGACCCATCCAAGGTAGAGACATCCGCAGGTTCCACAGTCAAAAAAGCATCTCGTGGCATACCGGACTCCGAAAAGGTCTCAGTAGAAGCCTGAGAAAATGAAGTAGCGAGTATCAGGGGCTGAGAAAGCGCCTCACTGAGTACCGGCGAACTGGTGACTAGCTTAGGAGAAGTGTCGTCAGCAGCTTTGGACCTATGCGGTCTGTCTCTGTTGTTATCTTTGTGTTTTTTTGGAATGTCAGTAGTCAGGTGGCGTTCCGAAGCCATTTCTGGATAATTGAAGCGAGTGCCAAAATATTTAGATGTAAAAATGAACCGACGATGAATAGTATGAGGTTTGAATAAGGCACAAAACCAACAGCGAGGTATGTCGTGATCTGGGCCTAAGCAAGGAATGCAGTACGAATGAAAATCTTTATGCGGTATTTGCTTTCCACAAGAAATACAATTGTTAACTTTTACTGACATCGGTTTAGAACAAGAAAAAGGATCCCCAATGGGGTACTTAGCTTAGTTGAAGACTTCATATCTGAAACTCGAAAACAAAAATTTCAGGAGACGGCCGACCGGCACTTGCAAACTGCTTCTGATTCGGGTAGCGCATGGCAAGAAAGACTGATGTAATGACGTCGGCTGCATGCTTTATACCCCTGACTACCTGACGTCAGGGAAGATGAGACAGCAGCCGAAGCAGGACCCAATCAGGCTGACTGAGGGCTACCTGCAAGCAGATAACCCAAATGTGATGACTGTGAAACATGAAGAACATCTGGTCTAAGAGTCTTCTCTATAAAAATTGAAAGTGGCTCCGTGATCCATCCTCTACTAGAGAGAATGGTTCTCATGGGAGGTGACACAATATCTTTATGAATTATGGGAAGACCATAAAGTAATGGAATCACCGGGGACTCGACATAAAAATAAGCATACAAATCGGAATTAATCAAACCAGCAACAACAGATCATGAACATAGAAATGAACTCTATGTAAGTTTGTATAGAATATTTAGCTATACATTTATATGTCTCTTCATCACTAACCATTATGTCCATACTTTGTAAATATTGATGTCTGTCCATTACAACAATGCCACCGCTTTTGTTAGCTGGGTGAAACTCTAAGTGATAATTTCCGAATTTCACTCAAGGCAGTTCTTTCACCTACAGTAAGACTGAAAAATGTATACTTGTGAGAACTGTTAAATTATTTCCTAATATCCTCATTCTGTCTTAGGTTCATGTTCACTGGTGTATGTATATGAGCATTTTTTATGTGCGTTTTGTTCTCCTTTTCTTTTTCCTACTTGTAGTTCATAGGTTCATAGGTAGGTACTAGGCTATCGGTCCAAGGGCCTACGTAAGCCTAGCCAGCAAGGTTCCATTGCTTACGCCACCCAAGAAAGTTATTTTCCTGTGCCACTGTTGAGCAGAGACCGAGAAGTGATCCCCGGGGTGTATTTCCTATTTCCCATCCACTCATCAAGATTTTTCTTGAATAGTGCTAATGAAGAACTTTACTTGACATAGATGTTCTAGAGTTTAGGAAGTCTCTGGGACAGGAATCTATCCCTCCAGCGTGTCCTGTTTATTGTGGTGACAAGGTTTAGGTCCCTAGAGCGTGTAGCTTGGAGGAATTGGGATTTCTTTAGGTGTAGCCTGTCCAACAGCTCTGGGTTTGATATAGCTTTATATGTTAGGTAGAGATCACCTCGGAGTAGGCAATATGCTACGGAGTAAAGCTGGAGGCAGTCAGTGTAGGGCATTTGTTTGAGGCCAGTAATCTTCTTTGTGAGGTACTTCTGTGGCCTTTCCAACTGCTAAAGATGTCTTGTGAGGTACATTCCAAAAGTGGCGTTGTACTCTATAATGGGTCTAATGAGTGACAAGTAGAGAGGAACAATGACCTCTTTTTTCCAGGATGAGAACCCTTTTATGATGAGGTGTGCCACGTAGAAGGACTTCCTGACTACTGTGGTGATGTGACTATCAAAGGAGAGACTACTATCCACTTATCACGCATTCGGTGTTAAGTAGATTGCTGCCTATGTGGTAGTTCATGGGTACAGAGTTTTTACCAAAGGCACTTTTTGGCACTGAGCTTGGGGCCATGGCTCTGACACCAGGCATCTGTCTTAGTGAGTTGTTTTTTATATACAAGTTATATATGTTTATGTATTTGTTATATATCTTTCTTATAGTTTTTACACAATTGTTTTAGTCTATCCTTGATTTTTGTTTTTTTTAAGTTGTTTATGGTAACAGTTTATTAATTTGTTTGCATGGCCAGGGGTCTGTACTGTTGTGATCTTTTCTTTGGAGGGATTTAGCTTTGCGACTACATGTTTTGAACATTCCTCATCTCATTTGGAAGAGTTTTGATATGTTCTGTGTGTGCATTGGTTGGTCTACTGTGGTGACATCTGTTTAAGTAGTATACTTCTCACCTTTTGGTGACAAGTCTGTATTATTTTTGCCCTCTCATTGGATATTTTCATGTATAAGATGCTGTGAATGGTTGAACTCTTTCGTTTTCTATATGAGATATTGCTTTATTGCTTTAATGTATTTGATGATGTTTTCTGCATTACATTTTTGTTGAGATATAATTAATGTTATTGGCAATGAATTGGTTTATTGTTTATGTTTTAATTTATTTTATTTTTGTTTGTTACAGCAGTGCTTTGCTGATCCACTTACATAGTCATAGGCTCGCACTGGTGTTTTTTATTGGACGATTTTGCTTTATCTCTGACTATAGGCCTGAGTCTTTTGCATTTCCATTGACTGTTAATATCCCTGACTGGGATTTGCTGGACTTAGCATGGTAACATCTTATTGAGTCATATACCATTTACCACTATGACGACAGGCTTGTTTAGTATGTTTCTTTATTAGATGATTTTATATGTATGTCGCAATGGTTGGTTGAGTTTTTTTTTTTTTTTTTTTCTTTTTACAGGAGATACTGCTGTATTGTTTTACTGTTTATTTGAAGACATAATATCTACTTTTGCCATCCTTTATCTAGGATAACAATATCTGTGATCCATTTTTAAGGTGTTTCATTCCTGATTTGTAAGGTATACTATTGTGGCAAAAGATTGGCTCTGCTACCCGTTCTACTGGTGGGATCTATCTACTGGCTGGATTTGTGTATCTTAGTTGGGAGCATCTTGTTTAGCTATGCCTATTCCTATATTTGATTGGTTTCATTTGGTGTTTTTGATTGGACAATCTGTTGTCTACAATCATGGTGATAGGTCTGTTTCATTTTTAAATTGTGATGAATGGTTTTAGTTTCTGTCTTTACTAGAGATTTTGTTTTATTATTTTAATGTTAATTTGAAGATACACTTCTGAATTTATTTAATCCAAGACATTTCTGGTGATTATATGAAATATTATCGAAAGCAGATTCTCTATAGCTGTCCCTTTTGGACTTGTCATCTTTATCTGTATAGTATCTGACTGGATATTATGTCGCCCATTAGTGCAACAATAGGCTGACCTTACCACTCCATTTATTGGAAGGATTTGTTATATACAAGAGATGGTTGGCTGAGTATCTTCGTTCGTTTATATGAGTAACTACTACATTGTTGCAGGCTTGATTTAAAACACACCCCTTGACTATACCCAGTGGGTGCTTTATGGATGTCTGATCCAATCATGTTCTAGGCCAAGGGGATTGTTTTACACGGGTCTATATCAAAATTCCGAACACAGAAAACACCGAATGTCAAAACGTCGAACCCAAACCATCGAATGTTGAAAATAGCGAAGCCCCAGAATATCGAAATCTTACCTAGGGCAAGATTTTGGTGGGCCGTTCCGTGGCTTCGCTATTTCTATCACTGTGGTGCAAGAGTTACGGACCTTAGGGTTAGGGTGCGGGTTAAAGTAAGGAAATAGCTAGTAATGTATGTATGGTGTAGTGTAGGGTTGTGTTTTGTTAACTGTATGTGTGTGTATTTATTGCTTTGTTTGTGTATAGTTTTGTACGGTATGTGTGCGATAGTTACGGACCTTAGGGTTAGGGTGCGGGTTAAGGTAAGTGGATAGTTAGTAATGTATGTGTGGTTTAGTGTGGGGTTGGATTTTGTTAACTGTGTGTGTGTGGTTTATTTATTTTGGTGTGCTTGTGTTATATGTTTCTCGGAACAGCAATTTTTTTTCCCTGGGAAAAAATTTGCTATTCTGAGCGCTCAATGTTTTCAAAATTCAAAAATTCCAAGTTCGAACATATGGTGTTCGACATCTTGGATTTTCGAATATATGATATAGACCCGTTTTACACAATAGTTTGATTGGTGATACATTAAACAGTCTTACGAAGATAGGTTCATACCTAATTCTAATAAAACCTATTTTAAATTCTGAATATTGATTGATTAGGTATTTTAAATTTTAAATATTGATTGGAGATGGATAGGATGAATATTTTCTTACTCTATTACAGAGTTTTTGATTGGTTTGGAGTCTAATTTATTTTTAATACTAGAGTCCTTTAACATATTTTGTATCTGATGTGTGATTAGTCTATTTTTGATTTATATATATGTGTTTCACATATCATTTTATGGTCTGATGAAACTGTCTTGTTTTTACTGAGAAAGTGCTTACTGTCTTAATAGATTTTGCTTAGTCTAGCTGTGGTAGCCAGAAAGTTTTTTCTTTTTTCGTAAAGCCTAGACAGCCATGGAGGAGTCCAGCAGCACCTGTAGAATAGACCTAGAAAATACTGCTTTGGCCGTACAGAATGAATCAATCCTGCAATGATGAGTTCTAGAGGCCACCCCTTTCCAAAATGCTTCAGAAGTAGCCAAAACTCTGACAGAGTGCGCTTTGACCTTCTGAAGGAGGGACTTTCCATGGTAAAAATAACAAAAATGGATGGAATGGGATAACTATTTAAAAACTATGACACCAGTTCCCCTTTTTACTTTCCATAAAATGAAACAAAGAGTGGATCAGAAGTCTGAAGTCCTTTATTTTGTCGATGTTCTAGCTGAGCTGCCTGTGGACCTCTGGAGTTTGTAAGGTTCTCTCTACTCTGTTTTTGGTTTAGGAAAGAACTCGGACAGATGAATAGATTGATTTACAGTACATTCAGTAACCAACCTATGCACGAAGGCGGGGTTAGTTCTTATGGTTACTTTGTCCGTATAGAAAAAAATTCAGATCTCAAGGAGTTGCTACCTGCTTTTGAGGTGGAAGGACATGCGATACCATTTACAAACTGTTTCACTCAAAAGAAAGAAAAAAAATGGGGATCTAACGGCAGAGAAGAAGAAATGTCCAAAAGCGGAATCTTACTAGATGAGTAAGCCAGTCCTGATTTGAGCAATTGACAGATACTAGAAAGCTGCATTGGAGGAGTCCTGGTTCTTTTTCAGGCACTAACTTGAGAATCTCTTCCATTTGGCTTAATATGATTTTCCAGTGGCAGATTTTCTACCCTCCATTAACACCTGCTTTATGTCTTCAGAGAAAAGGTACCTAAATGGGATCAAAATGCTAACATCCAAGATGTTAGATGTAAATGCTGCAAGTTGGAGTGGCTGAGTGATCCCTTGTCCTGTGTGAATATATCAAGTCTGTGGATACGTTTGAGGTAATTGCCTTTGGCAACTTTCAAAAGAAAGGGGAACCAATGTTGTCTGTGTCAAAAAGAACTCACCCTAATGATTGCTGGAGTTCTTTTGGATCTCTAAAAAAACTTTGGTTATCGGTGGAGGGGGGGGGGGTATACAGGGACACTGTCTTCCAGGCCTATTTGTAAGGTGTCCTGGAGCAGAATTTCTTTAGCTATCTGTTGAGATTGGGGGAAACATATTTATTTGGAGATCTGCCCACTACTGGATAATCTCCTGGAAGACCTGTGGGTGAATTTGTGAGGGTCTGCCTTGATCAGTTGCAACCAGTGACTAGCCTTGCCACCTACATGAAAGAGGAATAAGATGCAGTGACCCCACCAAAACAGGAAGGTTCCAGAAAATGTACAGCTTCATACCCCAGAGACACATCTTTTCCAAGGAAAGTCTCACCTGCTGAATGAACCCACCACTTTTAAAAATATTCTTTCTGGATAGTTTAAGAATTTTGATGCTTCAATATAAAGTTTTACAACAATGACTAGCCTCAAAACAAAGTATGAAAGGATTGTATGCTCTGCCGACCACCACACCACATGGCATTCAAACTAATGACTACCATGTTTTTCTAAACTATAACCATTAAAGGCTACATCATGCTGATTTTCAAGGCAAAGTCCAAATATATTTAGCAACTCATTTTTTTTAACTTCTCAAGAAAATAGGCAGATCCGAAGAAGGTGATCAGAAGAACTGCAGATTTCCAAACTTACTTTGCTCTATCAAAATGACCCCTCAATATTCAGCACACAAAGGACTGGATACAGAATAATGAGAAGGAATTTAGAAGCAAAATAATTATAATTAAGGACTAAGACAGCTTTATAAAGTTTATGTTTAACACATTACTTGCATGTTTTTTTTTTACATTGAAATGTAACACTATCACATAATATGAACTTTTCAGATCGGGAATGAGCCCACCTAAACCACACACCCCCATGACCACAGCAAGACAGGCCAGACCTGGCACACCAGAAGGAAGGGCAGGTGGGGAGAACGTTGAGATCCAAAACCCTTAAAATACCCTCTAACAGTTGTTAATCAGTAAGTTTGGAGAAGTGCTCATCTGCCTGAAATAAAGAACACAGCAGACTAGAATCATGACTTAAATTTCTTTCTTTAACCAGCTGTACTACATGATGATTTAACTGAGATTCTACTAACCCATTTTAAACTCCCAAACAGGTAAATATACTTACATCCAGCAGGCCATCAACACTACTAAAGTACAGTTGTGTACACTTACCATAAATGTAGATGTTTGAGTGTATTCACTGTTGCAGTCATCACATTTGAGTTATCTGCCTGCAGGTAGCCCTCAGTCGGCCTGAATACCAGAGTCTTGGGAGTTCTGCATCAGATGCTGTCGCTTCTTCCATGACGTCAGGTCGTCAGGGATATAAAACATGCAGCTGATGCCATTACATCAGTTTTTCTTGCCCCAGATGTCAGGAGCCCCCAAAATAGGAAGCAATTACATGGTATGGAACACCCCCAGCAAAAAGCAAATACCAATGATGTAAAAAATTCCAAAAAAAAAAGTAGAAGTAAATAGAAGTCAGGGGGCAGGAGGGAGGGTAACTAGGACTGCAACAGTGAATACACTTGAACATCTACATTTATGGTAAGTGTACACAACTGTACTATGTTATTTGTGTTTCACTGCTGCAGTCATCACATTTGGGTTGATTCCCAAAGGATGAGAGGAGGTAGTTAAGAAGCATTAGGGTTGGCAATCAGGCCCTGTAAGACTGGTGTGGCAAATCCATCTCTGGATTTAGAAAAGATAGGTAAGTGGTAATGCTCGGTGAAAGTGTGTACAGAGCTCCAGGTTGCAGCTTCCAGGATGTCTTTGGTAGGGACTCCCCTAAGAAATCCTGTAGAGGTTGATATAGCCCTAGTAGAATGTGTTCTGATCCCCTGTGGGGTAGGTTTCCCATGGTGTTTGTAGCAGAAATGGATGCATTGTGCTATCCATTTAGAAATGGTTTGCTTTGAAATGGCCTTGCCCTCTGCCCTTGTGGCAAAGGTGACTAGCAGCTGGTCAGATTTTCTGAGAGGTTTAGTCCTGTCCAGATAGAACCTAAGCTGTCCGTGCACATACAGGGAGTGCAGGATTCTTTCCCCTTTGTTCTGGGGATTAGGGAAAAAAGTTGGCAAATGAATGGATTGGTTTAAAGCCACACTAGATATCACCTGGGGCATAAATAATGGATTAGTCCTGAGGGAAACCCTGTCCGCATGGAAGGTAATGAAGGGTTCCATGGCCATGAGGGTCTGCAATTCAGACACTCTTCTTGCTGAAATGATGGCTAGAAGTAAAGCTGTTTTCCATGAGAGGAATTTTAACTCTGTTGTAGCAGTAGGTTCAAAGGGCGGAAGTCTGAGCTTTTCCAATACAATGTTAAGGTCCCAGTCTGGGGTGGGATCTCTCCTGGGGGGTCTTAAATTTTTGGCTCCACTCAGGAACTGTTTGACTAGAGGGTGAGAGAAGAGGTGTGGCTCCGTATTATAATGAGCTGAGATGGCAGAGGCATGAATCTTAATGGAAGAAAAGGATAGGCCTTTGTGGAGCATTTCTGTCAAGTAATCTAGTATATGAGATAAGCTGGGCATAGTTGTGTCCATTCCCTGAGACTGGCTCCAGGAACAGCATCTTTTCCACTTTTCCGAATAGGATTTTCTAGTACTAGCCCTCCTTGCCTCAAGAATGACATCCAGCACCTGCTTAATGAGGGTTGCTGGTGATGAGTTCAGGGGATGAGCCAGGCTGCTAGGTTCAGGGTCTGCTGTTGAGGGTGCAAAATCTGGCCCTCCTGCTGGGACAGCAGGGAAGGGGTCTGAGGCAGGTGCCATGGTGGCACTACTGTCGGACTGCACAAAAGAGGGTACCAGTGCTGGCGTGGCCAGTCTGGTGCAATCAGGACTGTCCTTGGTTTGTCCTGTTTGATCTTTAGTAGAACCTTTGAGAGGAGGGGCAGAGGGAGAAAGGCATAGATTGAGAGGCTTTTCCAGGTAAAAGACAGGGCATCCACTTTCCAAACTTGGCTGTGGGGAGTTCTGGTGCAATATTTGCTCAATTGATAGTTCTGAGGGGAAGCAAAGAGGTCCAGCTCTGGTGCCCCCCACCTGTTCCTCAAAAGCTTGAATGTTTTGGGTTGCAATTTCCACTCATGTGGGTCCATGAGATTTTTGCTTAAGTCGTCTGCCAGTGAATTTAGTTTGCCTGGTAGGAATTGATCTTGCAGATGCACTTGGTTGCTCAAGGCTGTGTTCCACAGAGCCATGGCTAACCTGCAGAGTGGGTAGGAATGGGTTCCCCCCTGCTTGTTTATGTACCACAACCGTGGTGATGTCTGTCTTTACCAATAGTTGTCCTGGAAAAATAAGGTCTATGAAGGCTGACAGAGCATTCTCTACAGCTAACATTTCTTTTTGATTGATATGCAGGTGCATTTACTTTGGGCTCCATTTGCCTTGAATGCATTGTCCTGCCATGTGAGCCCTCCTCCCCCATGCATAGTCTGATGTGTCTGTTTTTAGGGTTTGGGTGGCAGGTGGTTGAGTGAAAGGGAGTCCCCTTGTTGTGGTAGCAGGCCTCTGCCCACCTAAGGAACTTTGTTATTAGGCAAGGAATGATAGGAATCATTGTTTTCAGGTCTTGAGAATGCTGATACCGAGACTTTTTAAGTACCATTGAAGTTTCCTCATATGCAGTCTTGCATCTGGAATTAGTAGAATGCAAGAGGCCATGAACCCTAGGGCTTGCAGTATTTTTCTTGCAGACAGCTGGGTTTTGGTGGCCAGTACATTGAAGTCGTTTGTCAAATAAATTTGTTTTTTTGGAGTGAGGAATGCCATCTGGGAAGTTGTGTTCAAGCTTGCTCCCAGGAATATAATCTGATAGCTGGGTACCAGATGTGATTTCTTCTCGTTGATGGTGTACCCCAGTGAAGTTAGAAGTTTCTTTACAAATTTAAGTTCTTAGTTATAGACCAGGTTTGTTGTGACAGTAGAGGAGGACCTAGACCTTTCAAACTGGAAGAAGCTGAGTTGATTTGGCAAGTTAGACTAAATGCGTATAGTCATCCAGGACTTAACGACTCGTGTTCAATTTCAAGTTTATTAAAATTGAATAGTCTTAAGAGATGATTTCATAGACTCTAGCCTTAGTAATATGTACCCCTTACCACTATAATTAATAATTAATATATTTTATAGATTTATAATTAATCTTACAGTAGAGTTGATCTTATTTATTTATTTAGTTTTTACAAACATACATTCACAAGTAATTTTACAAGTATTACAATGTTATATATAATGTTCGATTAACTTACTTTATGATGTTAATGTCTTTTAGAATTCAATTTTTAATAGTTGTTTATTTTATGTATTATTGTCAGGTATTACACACTGTGATATACAATGTTAAACGAACTGTGAATGTTTCTTTAAATTGATTGGGGAGGTTCTCCAGCACTCTACGTAGCAATTCCTGACTGTCCACCTGAATCAGGTAATCGTCCAAGTATGGGTAAATTTGAATTCTTCTCTGCCTGCAATATGCAATGGCTGGAGCTAGGCATTTTGTGAATACATTGGGCGCAGTAGATAAGCCAAAGGGAAGTGCAGAGAACTGATAGTACTTAGGTCCTGCTCTGAAATGTAGGTATTTCTTGCAAGATTCCCTTATGGGGATGTGGAGGTAAGTTTTTTTTAAGTGTAGGGTTGCTAGCCAAGAGCCCTTGGCTAGCATAGGAAGCAACTGTTGGAGAGTAAGCATTTTGAATTTTGGAACCACCAGGAAGGTGTTGAGAATAGACAGATCCAGGATAGGACGCCAAGAGTTTTCTTTTCTGGGTACCAGAAACAGTCTGGAATAAAAGCCCTGTCCCCTTTGTTCTGCTGGGACAGTCTGGATTGCCTTGATTCTGGGAAGAGAAAGTACTTGCTTTTGGGCCTCTATCCACTGGCTTGGGGGGAGGTCTGGCCATCTACTTGGGTTTTGGAGTGAGTGGAAGTGGAATCTGTATCCCTGGGAAACAATGTTTAAGACCCATCTGTCCTGGGTATTGTACTCCCAGTTTTTGGCATGCAGACAAGTTTCCCTCCTAAAGGTGCAAGTACTTGGGCAAGGCATGGAAGAGTTAAGGATAAGTCACTGTGAGATTTTACCATAGGATGGAGGCTTATTACTCCCAATTTCAGACGTGGGAGCACTCCAATGCTTAGATCTGTGCATACCCTGAGACTGTAGTCTTGGTGGTCTGCTGCCCCTGGCTTTTGACTGCAGAGGTCTGGGAGGCACTGGAAAAGACCAGTTTTATGAAGGCCAATGCCTACTGAATCTAAGAGGCTGTACTCGTAAGAAATACTTAACAGTTTGCATAGATTTAACTTTTTCTTCCATCCTTTTGAGGACTTCTTCTGCTTTATTGCCAAATAGACACTCTTGGTTTAATGGTGCATCCAGTAATTCTGCTTTAACATGGTCTGGCAAGGATTGTTCCTTAAGTCAAGCATGACTTCTAAGAACAGACCCAGTGACAGCAGTCCTGCAAGATGCTTCTAAGGCATCAAAACCACATTGCAAAGTATGTTTATCAACTTAGCAGAATGCATTAACTCTTGTAAATCTTTCTGTTCTGCACAATCAGGAATCAACATCATTTTCTGTTTGATTAGTTCTATAACATGCTGCTGATACTTTAACATATGAAACTGGCAGTTTAAAGCCCTGATGGCAAGAGTAGCAGAGGTGTATACCTTCTTACCCCATCTGTCTAAAGCCCTAGAATCCCTGTCCGAAGGGGTAGGATTCTTGGCCATTGTAGCCTTAATGCCTTTAGATCCCCTGGGAAGATCCGCAGGGGGGCTCTTAAAGAGGAATTTGTGGGAGACAGGTACTCTATAGTACCTGTTAGGTTTCCTGGGAGCTGGAGGTAAATTATCAGGGGTAAGGCTGGATTCCAAGAAGACATCATCTATAATTTCCAGAACAGGAGGGATAGCTAGAGGACTGTGCTGAGGCAGGTTTAATATTCCCTGAGTCTCTTTTTGGACTGGGAGTAGTCCTGGCTCTCCCAGCGGAAATGCTCTCTGAGAGTAAGCAGGGTTTCACCAAAAGAAAAATCTTTTGGTGGGGAAGCAGAGGGAATGGAATCCTCTGCATCAGAATCCTCATTGGTAGATAAGGGTATGTCCTAGTAATCAGAAGGGACAGAGTTATCTGACTCCTGATCTGAAGAATCAGAAGGAAAATCAGTTCTTGGTCTTTTTGAGGGGGAAGGCTGGCTTCCCCTAATTAAAGTAATAAGGTCTTCAGCCATTCTAAGCATTTGATTTTGTGGCATGTGGGCCTGAGAATGCGCTTTGGTAGTTGGTTCCCTAGGCATAGTGCGAACTCTAGGCCTGCGAAATTTGGTATTTTTGGTTTTAAGCGAAGTTGTCCATTTAATATGAAGATTGGAAGGCCTGACTACACCCTCAGAAGCCAGTGCCTACACAGCGGCTCTGGACCCATCCAAGGTAGAGACATCCAAAGGTTCCATAGTCCAAGAAGCATATTGCGGCATACCAGACTCCAAATGGGTCTCATTAGAGGCCTGCAAATCTGTAGAAGCGGGTATCAGGGGCTGCGAAAGCACCTCATTGAGTACCGGCGGACTGGCGACTAGCTTAACGGTAGCATCGTCGGCAGTTTTGGACCTATGTGGTCTGTCTCTGTCTTTATCCTTATGTTTTTTCAGAAGATCGGTAGTTGGATGGCTTATCGAAGCCATTTCAGAATACGGAGATATAGAGAGAAAAATAATTTAGCGACAAAAATAGCCTGACGAAGAATAGTTTGGGAGTTGAACAAGGCACAAAATCGACAGCGAGGGACGTCGTAGTCTAGGCCTAGACAGGTGACGCAGTAAGAATGAAAATCTCTGTGAGGAATTTGCTTTCCACAGGCAAGACAATTATTAACTTTTTCTGGCATTGGGTAGAGCAAGAAAAAAGGATCCCCAATGGGATACTTATCTTTTAGAAGACTTCAGGTCTGAAACTCGAAAAACGAAAATTTCAGGAGATGGCCGACCGGCACTTGCGAACTGCTTCTGCTTCAGGCACCGCATGGCAAGAAAGACTCATGTAATGGCGTCGGTTACATGTTTTATACCCCTGACGACCTGACGTCATGGAAGAAGTGACAGCATCTGACACAGAAATCCCAAGACTCTGGTATTCAGGCTGACTGAGGGCTACCTGCAGGCAGATAACCCAAATGTGATGACTGCAACAGTGAAACATGAAGAACATCCAAGGATACCAAAGGTTAAGGTATAATGAAGGCATAGGCCAAAAGGTTGAACACACTCAGGTAAAAAAATTGTCTTTGCAGCTCTTGACTAGAATCTGTATTATAGCACCATTCCTCCTTTTAATCCTTCAGGTTCTCTTCATTAATTTGTATTTTGATAACAACCTAATAGTTGGCCAACTTCAATCCCACCATTTTCGTTCCTTAACACAGGTATTTGTGGCAGCTTAAGCTGTGAGTACTTATATAGTTCTACACCCAAATTCTGGCAGCAAAACACAGTGTGTTAGAGCAAATTCCTTCTTTCTTTACACAGATTACTGCAGCAGCTTAATCCGAATCTAACTGTAGTCTCACCATTTTCAAACCCAGTATACTGTTAGCAGCATATCTCTTATTGGAGCTTCCTCTCTGTTCCTCTTTTAGCTTCTTCTTCAGTCACCCAACCATCACCACTTCCCCTGTTTTTCAGTTACTTCTTACCTTCTGATCATCACACTTCAGACTTGGATTAGTCTCCCCATCCATCACCTTTTTTCAGACAGTAAATACAGTGCGCCTACATTTCACTCACACAAGTAACTATGCCTGCTTCCAGTTTCTTCTCTTCTCTTCTTACTGAGACACATCTGGCCATTGACTCCTTTAGCATCCTCTTACTTAATGCCTTTTATCCATACTTATCATTATACAGCCAACATTCTTCTTGCTCCAATACGATAACCATTACGTATCCATTTATTTTCCTTTTTTCATTCCACCTAAATCATTCTACTACCCTCATGTACTTTTTTTCCCAGCTCCTCACAGCTGCCTGCTTTCCCCCTTTCTTCAGTGTCTAACTCCTATCAAAGTTCTCTCTTCTTGAACTCCTCCTGATACTTTCAGGGGACAAAGAACTAAATCATGGCCCTTCATCTTGTGCCCATGTTCGTTACTCTTCTTTACACACTTCCCAATTTCATTCCACATCTCCTGCCTCTGGCCTCAAATTACCAAATACTGGGGAATAAATCCAAAGTTCAATGTCTTTTTTGCTTAGATCCTATAGTATGACCTTGACTTACTTGATAGACATGAAATGTGGTTAAAATCAGGTCCTCAGTATTTATGTTTTCATAGTGCAAATTACAGTTGCCTTTGTGCGGACCAATCTAATCTCACTGGATGTCCCCTTCTATCCAAAAGCTAACTCTTTTATATAGAAACAGCTGCTTTCTCCACTACAATTCTAAAAGACTTTGAATATAAAGTTCAAATGAACTTAACAATTGTTACTGTCTATCTCCAGATGCCTGCCTCATCACCAGACTCGGACTCTTTTTTGCAAGAGCTCCTCCTCTGGAGCCAACAAAAAGCAAATACCCTAATTTTTAATTACTTTAATGTGAACGTCCTAGGGCCCTCTAGATATGCAGGCAGGCAGTCCAAAATGTTATTAACACAACTGTTCTCAACTAGTTCAGCCATAACTCACTCACTCACTTTTATATCACATAATTTTCAATGAGCACAATAAAGGTGAAGTCTTGCTAATCTTCCTCCAGACTTAAGTAATCACTGTCTTATTATCTTCTAGTGGACAAGTAAATATCACAGATTCTCTTAATCACCTACAACCTTGGGTACCGATATACCAAAATATGTGAGGCAGGCTTGTTTGCAAAACACTAATGATTGATAAAATCACTGATGTGCATCTACCAGTTTTTTGTCCCAAAAGACTAGGATGTAGTACACCAAGGGTTTCTTCTTTTCCTGAAGTGTTACAACCTTGAAGTTGGTACATACAAGTATAAGTAAGGGGGAGATCCCACAGCACTTTATTTTTGCTTTGCAAATGTTCACATTCAATGTAATCACTTTTCTTTTAATTACAGTACTGTGAGTCAATCACAAAAGAGTTGACAGATTATCAGAGGCCTGAAAATCTTTACACCTTCGGTAATGAACTGCTGTCAGCAAATCAGTCCCCCTTCTATTTAGCCAAATCCACTGATCCTATTTGCCATATTCTTAACAATGTTATAAACTTACAGAACAAAATATAGATGTAGAAAAGACCAACATGAACCTTGGATGATCTCTGATCCCCTTTGATCTCCTTCACCATTCAAAGCACACACACCTTGTAATGTATGAATACACGCACACACACACACACACATATATATATATATATCTATATATATCTATATATATATATATATATATATATATATATATATATATATATATATATGTTCTATGTATCTCTATTTACTGGGCCTAACATTCTCACATATCCTGTTTCTAACATCATTTAAATGTCTGTGTTCTGACTTTGTATTTTAGTATTACCTATATATGCCTTACTGCAGAGACATAATATGTGCATAACATCTAGCAGGTGTGTGTGTGTGTGTGTGTGTGTGTGTGTGTGTGTAATATGGAAGAAAGATAACAGCAGGGCCAACCACCTGGCGGCGTAAAAATTGGCTCTAGGTGATGGTCGCTGCTGACGTGACACCCTGACCTTATGTACAAAATGAGAAAAAGGAGGATGATGCCGATAACAGAAATATCATGTGTAGTGTTCCCTATATCTAAAACTACCACTACTAATAAAATCAGCTTATTAACCATACATTTACAACCCCACAGGGGTAAGTCTCCTATGGGAGAGAAAAGTACAGTTGTATACTTAACTTACCATAACAAAAGATGTTCAGATAGATCACTGTTGTAAGTCCTCACATAAGGGATGTAGCCTGCCAAAGATACCCTACACACGGCCAGTCTATCAAACTTCACACACCTTCCTTGTATGCCATACAAGACGGATATATTTACATGACAAAGTTTAGGAGCTTTCCTGCCCCTAGCAACAAAGCTGGTGCCTACTGCTAAGACTTGAGGCTTGCCAGAGAGAATAAAAAGAGAAGGATACCACCCCCAGCCAGTGAATAGATAATTCATGGATTTGGAGACAGGGTATCAGTACTGCAACAGTGATCTATTTCAAAAGCTACTGTTATGGTAAGCTAACTACACACTTGTAAAAGTAAAAAACGGGTGCAATAGCAGCTAAAAAATGTTTATTTCACAAATATTTTAAAGTGCTTTTTCGTCAGCGTTAATAGCTGACTTCCTCAGAAATAACAATAAGTGAACTTCAGTGAAGTATTTAAAAAGTTTTTTAAAAAGGATCCAATTACTACGTAGAGTGCTGGAGAACCTCCCCAATCAATTTAAAGAAACATTCACAGTTCGTTTAACATTGTATATCACAGTGTGTAATACCTGACAATAATACATAAAATAAACAACTATTAAAAATTGAATTCTAAAAGACATTAACATCATAAAGTAAGTTAATCGAACATTATATATAACATTGTAATACTTGTAAAATTACTTGTGAATGTATGTTTGTAAAAACTAAATAAATAAATAAGATCAACTCTACTGTAAGATTAATTATAAATCTATAAAATATATTAATTATTAATTAAAGTGGTAAGGGGTACATATTACTAAGGCTAGAGTCTATGAAATCATCTCTTAAGACTATTCAATTTTAATAAACTTGAAATTGAACACGAGTCGTTAAGTCCTGGATGACTATACGCATTTAGTCTAACTTGCCAAATCAACTCAGCTTCTTCCAGTTTGAAAGGTCTAGGTCCCCCTCTACTGTCACAACAAACCTGGTCTATAACTAAGAACTTAAATTTGTGGTCATTAAATACAGAAGTGTGTTTAGCTAGAGCATTATCAAGTCTGGACTTTTTCATGGCATATAGGTGTTCATATATTCTATCCCTAAGTCTCCTTTCGGTCTTGCCAATATAGAAGGCCAAACATGATGTACATCTAGCTAAATAGATGACAAAGGTAGAATTACAGGTGTATTTGTGTTTTAATTTATAGAAAATACCATTAAACTCAAAACAAGTTGCTTCTTCCACTTGTCTACAATAATTACAATTTTGACACTTCGACATACCTGCATTACGATCCACTAAAGGTTTACTACCTTCCAATACAGCTTTGATGTTCTTCCCTTTTCTAAAGGCAACTTTTGGTCTATCACCTAATTTTTCAAAAATTGTAGGGTACATTTTAAACAATTCCCAATTCTTATCGATTATGTCAATACAAGTGTTGCTTCCCGTACTAAATGTTGTAATAAAATAAGTTATATTTGTATTATTTGTACAGGGAATTGTAGTTCCCTCTGTTTCGTGTCTACTACTATCATTGAGATCAATCACACAATCAGCGGCACCTGGGTTTGTGGTGTTATTAACTGGGAGTAGTGGTTGATAAATATTCTGACTTCTTTTGTCTGTAATTTCCTGTATTAAATTGTCCAAAAAAACCTCAAGATAACTTTGTGATAAGAACATATTTTTGAGTACAACACATTCATCAATAAAGTCGTCGTCCAAGCTGACCATCCTGGCAGCTCTTACTAACTGACCTTTGACGACCGACTTTTTCTGAGAAAAAGGGTGACAGCTAGTAAAATGTAAGAAAGTATTTGAATAAGTTTTCTTACAGAATATCCTTGCAGTGTAACAATTGTACTCGTGATTCTTACTTAAGAGTACATTGAGATAGGCAGTGCTGTCAGTCCCAAATGAGTGTGTGAACTCTAAAAAGTTAGTAGTGTTGTTAAAATATTGTAAAATCGATTTACTTATATCTACATTCGCATTGATCAAAATAAAAATGTCGTCAAGAAATCTAATGTAATAAATAAACGTATCGGGTTAGTGCTTGTTATTGGAAAATACAAATTCAGATTCCCAGTGTGCCATGACTAAATTGGCTATACTTCCACCACACGGAGACCCCATTGCCACTCCCACTTTCTGTAAAAAGAAGTCATTATAGGACATGAAATAGTTATAAGAAAGAACAAGGTCACTAAGAACAGATACAAGGTAAATTTCCCTGTCGGGAGCGTTGTGTTTCTTTAAAGTAAGGGTCACCCATTCAAGTGCAATACTGTGTGGTATACTACTATACAAATCCCTCACATCTATAGTAAAGAAATTAAAGTCGGGGTTGTAATTAACAGATCATATATTCTCAAGGAAAGTCCATGAATCTTTGCATATTTGGGCTTCCTTGACTACATATTTCTGTAGTATACTGTCCACTACCTTAGCACAAGGATAAGTTGGTCACCCCCTGCTATCAGTAGAGGGGGACCTAGAACTTTCAAACTGGAAGAAGCTGAGTTGATTTGGCAAGTTAGACTAAATGCGTATAGTCATCCAGGACTTAACGACTCGTGTTCAATTTCAAGTTTATTAAAATTGAATAGTCTTAAGAGATGATTTCATAGACTCTAGCCTTAGTAATATGTACCCCTTACCACTATAATTAATAATTAATATATTTTATAGATTTATAATTAATCTTACAGTAGAGTTGATTTTATTTATTTAGTTTTTACAAACATACATTCACAAGTAATTTTACAAGTATTACAATGTTATATATAATGTTCGATTAACTTACTTAATGATGTTAATGTCTTTCAGAATTCAATTTTTAATAGTTGTTTATTTTATGTATTATTGTCAGGTATTACACACTGTGATATACAATGTTAAACGAACTGTGAATGTTTCTTTAAATTGATTGGGGAGGTTCTCCAGCACTCTACGTAGTAATTGGATCCTTTTTAAAAAACTTTTTAAATACTTCACTAAAGTTCACTTATTGTTATTTCTGAGGAAGTCAGCTATTAATGCTGACGAAAAAGCGCTTTAAAATATTTGTGAAATAAACGTTTTTTGGCTGCTATTGCACCCGTTTTTTACTTTTATCAGTTTGTTTGCCGTTTTCTTAGTTATTAACTACACACTTGTACTATGTTCTGCATTAAATCACTGTTACAATCCTAACACATAGGATGATTTCCAAAGCTCAAGGAGAAAGTGTAGATAGAGAAGCACCAAAGTCCAGGAAGTCCCGAAGAGCAGCTCTAACAAAACTTACTCTGAAAACCACATCCAGCACACAATGAGGACCAAGCAGCTGCTTCTAAAACAGATCCACAACTTTCTAGAAAACCCCAGCTGTGGCAACTGCTCTAGCAGAATTACCCTTTACATTCAAAGGGAGATGTTTGCCATAGTTAGAACAGCAGAATGGAATGGAAAGAGAAAGCCATCTAGAGACTGTTTGTTTCGACAATGGCTGTCCATTTTTCTTATCACCAAAGGAAACAAAAAGTTAATTAGATTTTCTAAATCATTTAGTTTTGCCCGGATAATATCTTAACTGCCTTGTACACCCAGGCAATGAAGAATCCTTTGTTTTGTGGATCAGTATAATAAAAAGGGAGATGGATTGTTTGATTAACAACAAATTCAGGTGCAACCTTAGGCATCGAGGAAGGACTGGTCATCAGACTTACCCTGTCCTTATGAAAGATACCCATCTAGCAGAAGTAAAAGATACCAGTAAGGCAGTCTTCAAGGCTAATCAACATTAGAGAAAAGCTCACTACAGGTTCAAAGGGAGATCAAGTTATTTTTTCTACAACAAAATTCAAATCTAAAGTAGGAGCCACTTTCTTTCTTGGTTGTCTAATATACAAAACACCAAGAAATTGTCTGACTTGGAAAAAAAAGATAAAGATGATCCACTGAGAAAAAGGCTGATATGTGTGAAAATTGTTGAATGTCTGTAAGTAATGAATGCAAGGCCAGAATTGAGCAATTCACATAGGTACTGAAGACAATACAGTCATGCAAATAAACTTATTACAACTGTAGTTGTTTGAATGCTCAGTGCTGCAGCAGCCTTAGCTATATAGTTTATATCCTGCCAAGGACATAAAGTACAGTTGTGTACCTACCATAAATGTAGATGTTCGAGTGTATTCACTGTTGCAGTCATTACACTTGGGTTATCCTGCTGGCAGGCGACCCGCAGTCGGCCAGAGTTCCAAAGTCTAGGTCCGGCGTCGGTTGTTGTCGTTTCTTCCCTGACGTCAGTGTGCCAGGGGTATATAAGATGCAGCCGACGCCATTTTCTTCAGTTTTTCTTGCCCCAGATGTCAGCTGCCCCCAAATGGTAGGCAATACATATTGCTAATAAAAGCATACAGTGAAATAAAAACAAAACCTTCATATACAAGCAAATACACCACATAGGTTGTATAGGATAGAAAGGTATTGATAAGTTCCAGCAAAGAAAGTGGGGATGGAGGGTGGGTAACCTGGACTGCAACAGTGAATACACTCGAACATCTACATTTATGGTAGGTACACAACTGTACTATGTTCATCGTGTTTCACTATTGCAGTCATTATACTTGGGTAGAATCCCAAAGCTGAGGAAGGATGGCTGGGTCTAAATAGGATTAGGAGAGGCTACCAGGCCCTGCAGAACTGCAGTGGCAAAGCCTGCTCTGGATTTAGAGTAGAGAGGTAAGTGGTAGTGCTTGGTGAAAGTGTGCACTGAACTCCAGGTTGCAGCCTCTAAAATGTCTTTGGTTGGTACTCCTCTGAGGAAGGCTGCTGAAGTGGCTGTTGCTCTGGTGGAATGTGGCCTAATGCCCTTAGGCACTGATTTGCCATGTTGGGAATATCAGAAGCGAATGCAGTGTCCTATCCATTTTAAAATAGTCTGCTTTGAGATAGGCTTTCCTTGTGATCCTGCAGCATAAGCCACAAACACTTGTTCAGTTTTTCTGAAAGCTTTTGTTTTGTCCAAGTAGAATCGTAGTGTATGTCCAAAGTGTGCAGAAGTCTCTCTCTTTTATTCTGGGGTTTTGGATAGAATGTTGGCAAATTAATTGTTTGGTTAAGAGCCACACTAGATATTACTTTTGGCATAAATGTAGGGTTTGTCCTTAGAGAAACCCTGTCCTGGTGAAAAATGATGAAATGTTCCACTGCCATTAATTTCTGTAGCTCTGAGACTCTTCTTGCTGAAGATATTGCTAGGAGCAGAGCAGTTTTCCAAGATAAGTATTTTATATCAGCTGTATTGGCTGGCTCAAAAGGTGGCAGTGTGAGTTTTTCTAACACAAAATTGAGGTCCCAAGTAGGTATTGGTGCTCTCCTTGGAGGTCTTATGTTTTATTGCCCCTCTGAGGTACTGTTTCAATAGTGGATGCGAGAAAATAGGAGGTTCCGTATTGTAATGAGCTGAAATGGCAGAGGCATGGATCTTAATTGATGAGAAGGATAGGCCTTTGTCCAGCATCTCAGTTAAGTATTGTAAAATCTGAGGTATATTCGGAACAAGTGGTTCTAGTCCTTGTGCCTGGATTCAAGCACAGAATCTCTTCCATTTTTCTGCATAAGATTTCCTAGTGCTGGGCCTCCTGGCTTCTAAAATGACATCCATAACAGCTTTAGAGAGAGGTGTGGTCTGAGTGGCTATATTATCTGCCATGCAGCCAGATTTAAGGTTCTGAGTTGACTGTGCAGAATCTGACTGTTTTGCTGAGTCAGGAGATGAGGAATTTGAGGTAAAGGCCAGGCTGGGCTTTGAGACAAGCTCTTTAGGATTGGGTACCAGTGCTGGCGTGGCCAGTCCGGGGCAATCAGGATCATTTTTGGCCTCTCTTGTCTGACTTTTAGGAGCACCCTGGGAAGAAGAGTCAGTGGAGGAAAGGCATAAACTGTCAGGGTTTTCCAGCTGAATGATAGACCATTCATTTTCCATGCTTGTGAGCGATAAGTTCTTGCGCAGAATTTCTGTAGTTGGTAGTTGTGAGGGGAGGCAAAAAGATCTATGTCTGGGCGTCCCCATTTCCTTGTTATCATGCTGAAGACCTGTGGATTTAGTTTCCATTTGTGAGGATCCATGAGATTCCTGCTTAGTTCATCTGCCAGTGTATTTCTCGTTCCTGGCAGGAACTGTGCCTGCAGATGTACTTGATAGGTCAGTGCTGTGTTCCACAACGTCATGGCTTGCCTGCAGAGGGGGTAGGAATGTGTGCCCCCATCTTGTTTATGTACCACATAACTGTGGTATTGTCCATCTTTAGTAATAGTTGTCCTGGATGTAGCAGATCCTTGAAGGCTGTCAGGGTATTCTGTACAGCTAGCATCTCTTTTTGATTGATGTGAAGATGCATTTTCTCCTTGGACCACGTGTCCTGAATGCATTTTCCTGCCATGTGTGCCCCCCAGGCACAATCCGAAACATCTGTTGTTACTGTTTGCCTGGCTGTGGGTAGGTGAAAGGCTGTCCCTTGTTTTGGTGACAGGCCAGTGCCCACCATCAAAACTCCTGTTGCAGGCAGGGTATTAGAGTTATTATTGTTTCCAGGCTGTGGCAATGTTGAGTCCAAACACTTTTTAGATAGCACTGTAGTTTCCTCATATGCAGTTTTGCATATGGAATTAGTAGAATGCAGGATGCCATGAAGCCCAGGGCCTGCAGAATTTTTCTTGCAGGGAGCTGGGTCTTTGTTGCCATCATTTGAAAGTAATGAGTCAGTTGCCTTTGCTTGTCTGGCGTGAGATAAGCCATCTGGGCAGTTGTATTTAAGCTTGCACCCAGGAATATTATCTCTTGAGAGGGCACTAGTTTTGATTTCTTTTTGTTTACTGTGTACCCTAGGCAAATTAGTAATCTTTTTACAAATGCCAGATGCTTTAGTAAAATGTACTTGCTCTCTGCTTGAATGAGGCAGTCGTCCAAGTAGGGATATATTTGAATTCCTTTTTGTCTGCAAAATGCAATTACTGGTGCCAGGCATTTTGTGAAGACCCTGGGCGCAGTAGATAAGCCAAAGGGCAGTGCAGAGAATTGGTAATGCATTGAGCCAGCTATGAATCTGAGGTATCTTCTGCAAGATTGTCTGATTGGGACATGCAGGTATGCCTCCTTGAGGTCCAAAGTAACTAGCCAAGCTTCCTTGCCCAGCATGGGTAGAAGTTGCTGCAGTGTTAACATTTTGAATTTTGGAACATCCAGGAAAGTATTTAGGATTGACAGGTCCAGTACTGGTCTCCAGGCTTTGTTCTTTCTGGGTACCAAGAAAAGTCTTGAGTAAAATCCTTGTCCCTGTTCTTGCTGTGGTACTGTCTGAATAGCTCTCATGTCCATGAGAGCCGTAATTTGTTTTTGTGCCTCTGCCCACTGGTTTTATGGCAGGTCCGGCATACCTTTTGATTTTAGAAGAGTGTGAAAGTGGAACCTGTAAGCCTGAGAAACAATATTCAGTACCCATTTGTCCTGGGTGATCATGTGCCAATTGTGAGAGAAGAGTGCTAGCTTTCCCCCTAAGGGTGCTGCCAAAAGGTAAGTGCTTAGCATTTGTAGAGGAAAGTCATTGAGACTGTTTCCTAAAAGGGTGTGATTTGTCTTCTCCTCCTTTGGGGGCTGAAGCACCCCATTGTTTAGGTCTGTAGGAGCCTTGGGGCTGAGATCTGCCTCTTGGGCATCTGTTTCTGCCTCTTTGTGGCCTGTCTGATACCGGAAAGGACCAATTTTTTGAAGGCCAGTTTCTGCTAAACCTAGGTGATTGAACCTGTAAGAAATCCTTTACTGTCTGCATTGATTTTGCTTTATCCTCCATTTTCTTTAACACCTCTTCTGCCTTAACACCAAACAAAATATCATGCTGTAGTGGAGCATCCAATAATTTTACTTTAACATGTTCAGGTAAACTTTGTTCTTTCAACCAAGCATGCCTTCGAATGACAGACCCTGTAACTGCGGCTCTACATGAAGCCTCTAATGAATCAAAACCACACTGCAGAGTATGCTTTCCCACTTGTTCAGCTGCATGCAATAAATCCTGCATTTCCTTATTGTCAGAACATTCTGAGTTTGTAAGCATTTTCTGTTTTAACAAAGACATGAGGTACTGTTGATATTTAAGCATGTGAAACTGGCAATTTAAAGCCCTTACAGCTAAAGTAGCAGAAGTGTAAACTTTTTTCCCCCATCTATCCAGTGCTCTAGAATCCCTGTCAGAGGGAACAGGATTTTTTGCAGTGGAAGCCTTAATCCCTTTGGGACCCTGAGAGATTGTGTCTGGGTCAGCAGCAGGGTTTTTATAAAGAAATTTATGAGAGTCTGGGACCCTGTAGTACCTGTCTGGCTTGACTGGTGCAGGGAGTAAAGAATCAGGAGACAGACTGGATTCAGAGAAAACATCATCAACTATATCAAGCACAGGGGGGATAGCCAGGGGCCTGTGCTGAGGCAATAAAAGGAAATCTCTGAGCCTTTTCTTGGATTCCGAGTAATCCTGGCTTTCCCAATGGAAATACTCCCTCATGGTGTGTAAGGTTTCCCCAAAAGAATAATCCTCAGGCGGACAGGCTGAAGGTATAGATTCTTCTGCATCAGAGTCCTCATAGGGAGGAAGAGAATATCCCTGATCTGAGGAGGAATCAGAGGAAATAGAAACCTGGTTGGAGGAGTCATAATCAGTGTCTTGCCTAGGCCTTTTATCAGTAGGGGGATGGGAACCCCTGATCGAAGTAATTAGGTCTTCGGCCATTTTAAGCATCTGTTTCTTTGGCATAGATGACTGTCCAGGAGAATGCTGTACTTGTTTCTTTGTCTTTAATGGTTATTTTGACTTTGCCTTGGCTGCTGTAGTGGACTTAATAGCAAGCTGTGAAGGTCTGAAAACACCCTCAGAAGCTGATGCCTGCTCAGTGGCTCCAGACCCATCTGAGGGAATTGTTTCCACAGGCCCAATAGCTTGAGTTTCCAGAGGCCTAAGTGTCTCCACGTGGGATTGGAATCCGGCCTGTGGCTCTAAGGTAGCGGGTGTCAGGGGCTGCGAAAGCACCTCACTGGGAATCGGCGAACCGGCAACTGGCCTAGAAGAGGCTTTGTCATCGGTTTTGGACCTTGGATGCCTGTCCTTTTCCTTGTCTTTGCATTTTTTATGTACTGCGGTCGTCGGTTGTTCCGATGGCATTATGTAGTTAAACCTTCGGCCAAAGTAATATAAAGCAAATTCAAACCGACGCTTAATACTGCGTTTGTTGAATCTAGCACAAAACCGACAACTAGTGACATCGTGGTCAGGGCATAGGCAAGGAATACAGTAAGAATGAAAATCCTTATGAGGTATTTGTTTCCCACAAGAAATACAATTGTTAACTTTTACTGACATCGGTCTGGAGCAAGAAAAAGTTTCCCCAATGGGGTACTTGGTTTTATTGAAGACTTCGGTTCTGAAATTCGATTTCGAAAATCTCAGGAGTCGGCCAACCGGCACTTGCGAACTGCTTTTGCTTTGGGCACCACGTGGCAAGAAAGACTGAAGAAAATGGCATCGGCTGCATCTTATATACCCCTGGCGCACTGACGTCAGGGAAGAAGTGACAGCAACCGACACCGGACCTAGACTTTGGAACTCTGGCCGACTGCGGGTCGCCTACCAGCAGGATAACCCAAGTGTAATGACTGCAACAGTGAAACACGATGAACATCAGCTGTCCATCTTCCAAATCTTCAGGGCACCTTCCATGAGCCAAAACCATTAGGCAGGTGAGATGAGCTGTTTAAAAAGATAGGTTTGTATGCCAAGCCCTTTGGAGCTTTCATGCCAAATGAGAAAGAGGCCTGGTGGCATATCAGCTCTAAAAAATGTATCCATTTGTATTCAGCAGCTTCAGTTTTACTTGTCAGGTCACCCTTTTTATCCAAATATACCCCTTAACACTCTAAATGTAAACATATGGTCATTTCCATTACCCATGATATGCTTTAGATAATGTGTTTGTCCCTACCCCTCTACGTATTTCTGAGAGATGTGAAGCTATTCTTTTTTAAATTTGCAATTAATCTTACCTATATAAAAAACAGGTACATTTGACACAATCTGCAAGGTAGACAACATTCTCAGTGGTGCACATAGCAAAGCTTCTACATACAAAGTTCTTTAAAATAGGATGCTCAAACTCTAGGTCAGTATTAATATATTTACAATATACACAGTTATAACATGGGACAGTACTTTTCTTTAAAAATTGCACCCCTTTTGCCTTAAAATGCAGATTTAAGACATACACGACAAATTAAAAACATTACTGAGAAAAATTGGATTATTTTGCAATCTGATAATGAGATTAAAAAGATATGAGAAAAAACACACTTTGTGTATAACAAGGAAAATAATCTTAAGACAACTTTTATGTTACAAAGATATGCATTTGTATCTGTTTTTATATATACAGGGTGAAATTCTGCTGTAAAGCTATATCCCAAGGTAGCATGGTTAGTCTGCATAAGGAGTAAGGCCTGGTTCTCTCTCTTGCTTGTTGATGTACCACATGACTGTGGTATTATCTGTAACAACCTGAAGAGGTTGAGGAGAACAATGGTGATTCAGACAGCTGAGTGCCTTGATTAGGGCAAGCAACTCTTTTATTACATTTATGTGCTTGCATCTGTCCTTATTGTCCCAGATACCGTGCACCTTTATCCCTCCTGACACTACTCTCCAAGCAAACTCTGAAGCGTCTGTGGTGACTGACTGTTTTGGAGCAGGAGGGTGAGAGAAGGGAAGACCTGGACTTGGGGACATTTGCTTTCACCACCATGTGATTTCCCCTTTGACAAATCCCAGAACTGGAATTTCAAAACATAATGGGTGTTGGTGCTGAGACCAAGGAGACTTCAGAAACCACTATACCTTTCTCATGTGGAGTCTTGCCAGGGGTATCATGAGAATCACAGATGCCATGAGACCCAAATCCCTGAGGTATTCCCTTGCAGAGACTGAAGTCTGAGTGGAAAACCCTTGAAATAAATCTATATATAAATCTATTTTTTCCTGTGGAAGAAAAGCTCTTTGAAATGAGAAATCTAAGAGACGCCCTACCCTGTGTGATGGAATAAAAAAGATTTTTGAATGTTCTCTTGGAATCCCAGCTTGTGTAAGAGAGGTTTCACGAGAGAGACAGACAGACTCCTGACACTTAGAAAACAGATTCTACAAAGATAAGCAAGTTGACTAAATATGGAACCATGTGGATACCCTGTAGCCTGCAATGAGCTATAACTGGACTAAGATACTTTTGTGAACACTCTTGATGCAGTGGATAGTCCAAACGGTAAGGCAGAGAACAAAACCTTAAGAAATGCCTGAAGTCTGGATGGATAGGGGTGTGATAAGCACCTTTTAAATGCAGTGTAACTAAAAAACTTAAATGAGGAAGAACTAGTAACAGGTTGTGAGGTGACAGCATTTTGAACTTGGGCACTATCACAATTTGGTTTCGGAAAGAAAGATCCAGAACTGGTGTCCAGGCATTTTCTTTCTTTGGCACCAAAAATGTCCTTGAATAAAAACCTTTCCCTGAAGCAACATATGTTGAAGGATGGGGGGAATAGAAGCATCTACTCCGGTAGACAAAGAATTGCTCCCTGTAATGGAGGAATTTCCTCCCACTGCAATCTGTATCCTTGATGAATAATCATCATAAAATAATCTTCATAAATGTATTTGTCTGAAACTATCTGTTGCTAAAGACAGAAATGAAGATTCAGACTTTCTAGAAGGAATATGGGGCTCCTAGGGCAGGTAGGGAAGACATGCTTCCTTAAACAGATTTGTTTGACTGTCCTTTGTTTTGGGAAGGTCCTGCCTTTCTTTTGGAACCCTCTTGCCACCGTTTCTTAAATGTCTGTTTACCAGCATTTTGTTGATACTATTTTATTTCTTGCTAAAACCTGATGAGGGGGTAGAGGATTCCTTGGAAAATTTGGAAATACCCTTTTATCACAGTCTTGATATCCTCTACAGCACAGGGTACAATAACTAACTATATTCAATGGGGAATTTAAAATCTCATTTTTTACATCTTCTGCACAGTTCTGAGAATGCAGCCAGGCAAACCACCTCATTACAATACCAGCTGCCATCGCCCTGGAAGTAGTAGCAACAGTCATTTACATACACTTTAAACAATGACTTGTGACTTGTGAAATGGAAGAACCCAAACCATTTAAAGCAAATTTTTCCTTATAAGAAGAAACTGCAGACTAAACATTTCTGATACTTTCACAATTAGTCAAAATAAATTTTAACATCTGAGCCTGACAATTCAAAATTCTGAAAATCAAAGTTAGAGAAGAATACACCTTTCCTCCGTACTTATCACTATTTTACCATCCTTGTCAGACAAATAAGGATCATAATTAAATAAAGGTTATGTACTTATCATAACGATATATCCTGTTCTCTCTTTCCATTTGGTTCAGCCTGTGGGTTATTGGATCTGAGACTGGCCACATTCCATAGACTTCAGCCTGTCAAGCTCTACCTCCTCTACTTACAATCCCTCACTCCTCAGGACTATCTCAGATCAAATTTGCCCCACATTTCCCCAAACAGACAATACTCAAACTCCATACATAAAAGATATGAAGGACCCTAGAACAGAAGGAGAAAAAAGGAAGATCTCCTCAACTCGGTCACTCAACAGTCAAGAGGCTCACCAAAAACATTCAAGGTTGGAGGGAGGGAAAGTTGAACCAGACAGAAACAGACAATGTGAATCTACTGTTATGGTAAGTATATGCATTTTGTATCTGATGTTGTCTTTTCCATCTGGATTCAACCTGTGGGACAGAGTCCCCAGCCATGAAAAACCCCAGGGAGGTCTCATGGAGGGATATTGCACAATCTTGTGGAACCAAAGGAAGCCCTAGACCTAGACTGAATTCCAGTTTGTAATGGGACACAAAGGTGTGAGGACCCACCCATGTAGAAGCTGCATAAATCTTGTCCAACACAGCGTTGGAGAAAAATGCTGCAGGAGTAGCCATAGCTATAGTAGAATGACCTTCTGATTTACCCACCAAGGACTTTCCTTTCCAACTATACCCAAAAGAAATACAATTGGGCAGCCACTTGGAGAGAGCATCCTTAGACACTGGCATACCCAAATGGGCTTTTGAAAAACACAAACAACTGATCAGATTTTCTGAAATATTTTGTTCTATCAAAATAAAATCTCAGTTGTCTCAAAATTTCTGCGAACATCAAGACAATGCAACAAACATTCTCCTTTGTTGGAAAACTTAGAAAAAAACATAAGTAAATGAATGGAGTGGTTCAAATTGTTCTCTGTAGATACCGTAGGAAGAAAAGAGAGGTCAGTGTGCAGGGAAAAGTACAGTTTTGTACCTACCATAAATGTAGATGTTCGAGTGTAAACACTGCTGCAGTCATTACACTTGGGTTATCCTGCCATCAGGCGGTTCCCCAGTCAGCCTGAGTTCCAAAGTCTTGGTCCGGCATCGGTTGCTGTCGCCTCCTCCCTGACGTCAGTGCGACAGGGATATATAAGATGCAGCCGACGCCATTTTCTTCAGTTTTTCTTGCCCCAGATGTCAGGTGCCCCCAAACAGGTAGGCAATTGAAATTGCTAATAAAACATACATAAGAAAAGCACACAACAACTTTCAGTTACCAGCAAATACTCCCCATAGGTAGTAAAGGGTAGAAGGCATAAGTACGTACCAGCAAGTAAGAGGGGAAGGAGGGAGGGTAACCTGGACTGCAGCAGTGTTTACACTCGAGCATCTACATTTATGGTAGGTACAAAACTGTACTATGTTCATCGTGTTACACTACTGCAGTCATTACACTTTGGTAGAATCCCAAAGCTGAGGTAGGGAGGCTGGTTCTATAAGGCATTAGGGGTGGCTATAAGGCCCTGCAGCACAGCAGTGGCGAAGCCAGCTCTGGATTTGGCGTATAAAGGCAAATGGTAATGCTTGGTGAAGGTATGCACAGAACTCCATGTTGCTGCTTCCAAAATATCCTTGGTAGGTACTCCTCTGAGGTAGGCAGCTGAAGTGGCTGTTGCCCTGGTGGAGTGAGATCTAATGCTGCTAGGTAAAGGCTTCCCATGGTGAGTATAGCAGAAATGTATGCAATGCCCTATCCATTTTGAGATAGTCTGTATTGAAATGGCTTTTCCCTGTGCTCCTGCAGCATATGCTACCAATAATTGCTCAGATTTTCTGAAAGCTTTGGTTTTGTCCAAGTAGAAGTGTAACTGCCTGTGAATGTCCAAAGAATGTAGTAGTCTCTCCCCTTTGTTCTGTGGTTTTGGATAGGAAGTTGGCAAATGAATAGTTTGGTTTAGAGCCACACTTGATACCACCTTTGGCATAAACATAGGGTTAGATCTTAAAGACACCCTGTCCTGGTGGAAAATGAGGAAAGGTTCCACTGCCATTAGTGCCTGTGATTCTGAAACTCTTCATGCTGATGTTATTGCCAGTAGCAGAGCAGTTTTCCAGGAGATGTATTTTAATTCTGCTGTGTTAGCTGGCTCAAAAGGAGGTA
Source organism: Protopterus annectens (assembly GCF_019279795.1). NCBI lineage: Eukaryota > Metazoa > Chordata > Ceratodontiformes > Protopteridae > Protopterus > Protopterus annectens. The sequence goes on along the minus strand of NC_056746.1, from coordinate 496,896,804 downwards.
AGGTTATTTTTTCCAAAACAAAGTTGAGGTCCCAAGTTGGGGTAAGTGCTCTATGGGGCGGTCTTATGTTTTTAGCCCCTCTGAGGTACTGTTTGAGCAAAGGATTAGAAAAAATTGGTGGATCCGTGTTGTAATGGGCAGAAATGGCTGAGACGTGGATCTTGATTGATGAGAAGGAGAGGCCCTTGTCCAGCATCTCAGTTAAATATTGATGTATCTGAGGAATGTTTGGGACAAGAGGGTCAAGGCTGTACGCCTGCTTCCAGGCACAGAATCTCTTCCATTTATCCGAGTAGGCTTTCCTGGTGCTAGGCCTTCTGGCCTCCAGAATGACATCCATAACAGCTTTGGAGAGAGGCATTGCTTGCTTGACTAAGGAATTTTCCATGCAGCTAGGTTTAAGGTCTTTAGCTGGCTGTAAAGTATCTGATTGTTGTGCTGTGTCAGCAAATGTGGGATTTGAGGCAAAATCCAGGGTGGTTCTTGTGCTAAGATCTTTAAGATTGGGTACCAGTGCTGGCGTGGCCAGTCTGGTGCAATCAGGATTATCTTTGGCTCTTCTTCCCTGGCTTTTATGAGTACCTTTGGAAGGAGAGGTAAAGGAGGGAAAGAGTATAATTGCAGGTTTTTCCAGCTGAATGAGAGGGCATCCACTTTCCATGCTTGTGGATGGTAACTCCTTATGCAGAATTTCTGTAGCTGGCAGTTCATTGGGGATGCAAACAGATCTATGTCCGGGCTCCACCATTTTTATGTTATCATTCTGAATACTTGTGGATTCAATTCCCATTCGTGGGGATCCATGATGTTTCTGCTTAGGTCGTCTGCCAGTGTGTTTTTCTCTCCTGGCAGGAATTGTGCTTGCAGATGAATTTGGTAGTCTAGAGCTGTGCTCCACAGGGTCATGGCTTGTCTGCAGAGGGGGTAGGAGTGCGTGCCCTCTTGCTTGTTTATGTACCACATAACTGTGGTGTTGTTTGTCTTTAGTAGTAGTTGTCCTGGATGCAGCAGGTCCTTGAAAGCTATAAGTGCATTTTGTACAGCTAGCATCTCTTTTTGATTGATGTGAAGATGCCTTTGCTCTGTGGGCCACTAGCCCTGAATACATTTTCCTGCCATGTGTGCTCCCCAGGCATAATCCGATGCATCTATTGTCAGTGTTTGCCTGGCTGTGGGTTGAGTAAAAGGCTGTCCCTTGTTGAAGTGACAAGCTTGAGCCCACCATCGAAACTCCTGTTGAAGGCAAGGAATTAGTGGTACAACTGTTTCCAAACTTTGACAGTGATGAGACCATACACTCTTTAGGTACCATTGTAGTTTCCTCATATGCAGTCTGGCATATGGAATTAGTAGTATGCAAGATGCCATGTAGCCCAAGGACTGCAAACTTTTTCTTGCAGAGAGTTGGGTCTTTGTTGCCATCAATTGAAAGTATTGAGTCAGTTGTCCTTGCTTGTCTGGCGTGAGATAAGCCATCTGGGCCGTTGTGTTCAAGCTGGCACCCAGGAATATTATCTGTTGAGAGGGCACTAGATTTGATTTCTTTTCGTTTACTGTGTACCCCAGGCAAATTAATAACTTTTTTACGAACGCCAGATGCTTTAGAAGAATGTCCTTGCTCTCTGCTTGAATTAGGCAATCGTCCAGGTATGGATAAATTTGAATTCCTTTTTGCCTGCAAAATGCAATTACTGGTGCCAGGCACTTTGTGAAGACCCTGGGCACAGTAGATAAGCCAAAGGGCAGTGAAGAGAATTGATAGGGCATTGAACCAGCTAGAAATCTGTTTGCATGGATTTTGCCTTATCCTCCATCTTCTTTAATACCTCCTCTGCCTTAACTCCAAACAACACATCCCTCTGCAAAGGTGCATCCAATAATTTTGCCTTAACATGATCTGGTAACGTATGTTCTTTTAACCAAGCATGCCTTCTAATGACAGAGCCTGTAACTGCTGCTCTACAGGAGGCCTCTAAGGAATCAAACCCACATTGCAAAGTATGTTTTCCCACTTGTTCAGCTGCATGCAATAAATCCTGCATTTCTTTAAAATTAGGAGGATCTGAATCTGGAAGCATCTTTTGTTTCAAATGAGACAATAAAAATTGCTGCTATTTTAGCACGTGAAACTGGCAATTTAAGGCTCTCATTGCTAAAGTTGCAGACGTATATACTTTCTTTCCCCCATCTGTCTAATGCTCTGGAATCTCTGTCAGAGGGGACTGGGTTTTTTGCTGATGAGGCCTTAATCCCTTTGGGTGCCTGAGACATAGTTTCAGGGTCAGCAACAGGGCTTTTATACAGAAATTTGTGAGAGTCAGGGACTCTGTAATATCTATCAGGTTTAACTGGGGCTGGAGGTAAGGAGTCAGGGTTTAAGCTGGATTCAGTGTACACATCATCCACAATATCTAACACTGGCGGAATAGCAAGAGGTCTGTGTTGAGGCAATAAAAGGAAGTCTCTGAGCCTTTTCTTGGATTCTGAGTAATCCTGGCCTTCCCAGTGGAAATGCTCCCTCATGGTATGTAAGGTCTCCCCAAAGGAGTAGTCCTCAGGCAGAGAGGCTGATGGAATTGATTCCTCAGCATTCGAATCCTAAGGAATATCCTAGGTCTGAGAATGAATCTGAAAAAATGGACACCTGGTCGGAATATTCATAATCTGCATCCTGTCTGGGCCTTTTATCAGGAGGGGGATGGGACCCCCTGATCAGGGTGATGAGGTCTTCGGCCATTTTGAGCATTTGTTTCTTAGGCATGGAAACCTGTCCTGGAGAATGCTGTATCTGTTTCTTTGTTTTTAATGGGGCCTTAGACTTAGCAGAGGGTTTAATGGTCAACTGGGTAGGTCTGAAGACACCCTCTGAAGCTGTGGATTGCTCAGCTACTTCGGTTCCCTCAGAAGGGTTACTTTCGGTAGGCTAAAAACAAAGAGCATCCGAAGGCCCAGCCAGCTCCACGTGGGAGTCGGAGGCGGTCTGTGGTTCTGTGGATGCGGTCGTCAGGGGCTGCGTAGGCGCCTTGCTGAAAACCAGAGAACTGGCCTAGAAGAGGCCTCGTCGTCAGTTTTGGGCCTCGGATGTCTGTCCTTGTCTTTGCGCTTTTTATGTAATGCGGTCATCGGAAGTTCCGACGGCATGTTGCAATTGAATTTTCTGCCAAAATAATGTCGGGCAAAATCAAACTGATGTTTAGTAGTGCGCTTGTTAAACCTAGCACAAAACCGACAACCAGTGACATTGTGGTCTGGGCCTAGGCATGGAATACAATAGGAATGGAAATCCTTATGAGATATTTGCTTCCCACAAGAAATACAGTTATTACCTTTTACTGACATCGGTCTGAGGCAAGAAAATGTTTCCCCAACGGGGTACTTAGCTTTGTAGAAGACTTCAGTTCTGGATTCGGAATGAAAATCTCAGGAGCCGGCCGACCGGCACTTGCGAACTGCTTCTGCTTCGGGCACCGCGCGGCAAGAAAGACTGAAGAAAATGGCGTCGGCTGCATCTTATATACCCCTGTCGCACTGACGTCAGGGAGGAGGCAACAGCAACCGACGCCGGACCAAGACTTTCGAACTCAGGCCGACAGGGGAACCGCCTGATGGCAGGATAACCCAAGTGTAATGACTGCAGCAGTGTAACACGACGAACATCCCTGTATTTATGAAAAACCAAGTATAGAGGCAATGACGAGATGGCTCTCTGACACTCGCTTGGCAGAAGGAACTGCTACCAAGAATAAGGTTTTACAGGATAACTAAGTCAACCACAGTTGAAGGCTCAAAGGGAGGAGCAGCCAACACCTGAAGCATGAAAAGCTAATACCACAGAGGGTTCAGGGTCCCTGACCATGGGATGTTACAGTCATATTATCTCTACCAATGAGGAAATTGGAAATGACTGTCAACTGCACCTTAAGAGAAACAAATCTTCCAGGAAGTCATAAACAACCTCTATATGGGGCAAACAAGCAAACCTTTTCCAATTACTAGCATACGCCTTACACACAGACAGCTTGTGAGAGGAGGACATGATATGCACACTCTGTCGGAAAGCTTGAGATTTTGGGCCATCAAGGGAATTGGAGGAACCATGTGGTCAACTTTAGGGTCAAGAGTTGAGTGAATCCATGCCCATCGGGTGAGAGATCAAAACCTGAATGGGATCCAAGACCCAAAGAGGGTACTTCAGAAGAGGCAAAAGGAAAGGGATGCACACTCAAGGGACCAAAAGGGGGCAATTAGGATGACAGTCACTATGCAATGGGCTGCCTTTAGAAGAAACTTTATTATCAATGGAGTCAGAAGATAGGGGTAAAGGAGACCCGGGGGCCAAGCATACAGAAGAGCATCCCTTGGTGACTGTCCCTGAGAATGGTCTAAGGCATAATAGCTGCTGCATTTGGTTTTGTAAATGGATGCGTATGGATCGGAGCACAAAGTGCCCCAGTGTGAAAAATCCGAGCAGCCAGTCTCAAACTCAGGGACCACTTGTGCAGAAAAAGAATGTCCTGCTCAAATTGTCTGCTAATATGTTGCATCCCAGGATGTGCACTGCAACCAAAAACTGCTGACATTAAATCACATATTGCCAAACTCTCATGGCCTCCCAACAAACAGAATATGAATGGGTTTCCCCTTGTTTGTTTAAGTACTACACACAGTCTGTCTGAATTGAAATCACACCCTAGGAGAGAATGTGAAAAGCCTGCAATGCAAGGAGGACTGTCTTCATCGCCAGGACACTGGTGTGAAGACTGGCCACTGTATCAGGTTGTGTCCTTTGGACCGTCCTTCCTTTGAAATGCCCCTCCCCCCTCCCGAAGAGAGACATCCATGGTGACCATGCCCAGAGGAGGAGGAAGAAAGTACAATAGTGTACACTTGCCATAAATGTAGATGTTCAAGTGTATTCACTGTTGCAGTCCTAACAAATGGGTTATCCGGACCCCAGTAGCCCTCAATCAGCCAGAATGCCAGAGATATCTGTATATGACGTCGGCTGCCGTCGGTTGTAAAAGACGTCAGGTACAAAAGGACACAGCCGACGCCATTTCCTCAGTTTTTCTTGCCTTAACAGTCAGGAGCCCCCAAAAAGGTTTAGACCAAGATAAATATACCCTGGATAAATAAAATAAACCAAATCCAGCCTGTGCCTTAGGAAAGGAGAGCAGAAAAAAACAAATAGGGGGAAGGAGGGGGGGGAAACCAGGACTCCAACAGTGAATACACTTGAACATCTGCATTTATGGTACGTGTATACAACTGTACTATGTTCATCGTCTTTCACTATTGCAGTCCTAACAAATGGGTTGATTCCCAAAGCCCAGAGAAAAGGGAGGAGGAATGACAACTGAATTAAGTATCAGAGAGAATGCCCTGCAAAACAGCAGTGGCAAAACCTGCCTGGATTTAGAAAACAAAGGCAAATTATAATGCTTTGTGAAAGTGTGTACAGAAGTCCATGTGGCTGCTTCCAAAATGTCCTTAGTAGAGACACCCCTTAAAAAGGCTGCAGAAGTGGAAGCTGCTCTAGTGGAATGGGTCCTAACCCCTTGTGGAGGAGCCATGCCATGAAAAGTGTAACATAAATGTATACAATGTGCAATCCATTTAGAAATGGTCTGTTTAGAAATAGCTTTGCCCTGAGCCCCAGGGGCAAAACTGACCAATAGCTGAACTGACTTCCGAAGGTCTTTAGTCCTGTCCAGGTAAAATCTGAGCTGTCTGTGCGCATCAAGAGAATGCAGGATCCTTTCCCCTCTATTCTATGGATTAGGAAAAAAGGTAGGAAGGTGTATAGACTGGTTAAACCAGTTATCTGCCTTCCATCCTAGCTACTAGTGTGTGCGGAGCCCCTTCTGTGGCGGTTTATACACCTATTCTACCCACCTAACTGAAGTCACCCCTCAAACGGCTCGGGAAAAAAGGGACTCCTGTGTACTGAAAACTACCTCCCTGCAGTCAACACTTTAAAATAAGAACTGTTAGTTCCAAAGACAGCAGCAATGTTTATACACCTATTCTACCCACCTAACTGAAGTCACCCCCTCAAACGGCTCGGGAAAAAAGGGACTTCTTTGTACTGAAATCTACCTCCCTGCAGTCAACACTTTAAAATAAGAAGAACTGTTAGTTCCAAAGACAGCAGCAAGGTTTATACACCTATTCTACCCACCTAACTGAAGTCACCCCCTCAAACGGCTACGGAAAAAAGAGACTCCTGTGTACTGAAATCTACCTCCCTGCAGTCAACACTTTAAAATAAGAAGAACTGTTAGTTCCAAAGACAGCAGCAAGGTTTATACACCTATTCTACCCACCTAACTGAAGTCACCCCCTCAAACGGCTTAGGAAAAAAGGGACTCCTGTGTACTGAAATCTACCTCCCTGCAGTCAACACTTTAAAATAAGAACTGTTAGTTCCAAAGACAGCCGTAAGGTTTATACACCTATTCTACCCACCTAACTGAAGTCACCCCCTCAAACAGCTCAGGAAAAAAGGGACTCCTGTGTACTGAAATCTACCTCCCTGCAGTCAACACTTTAAAAAAAGAAGAACTGTTAGTTCCAAAGACAGCAGCAAGGTTTATACACCTATTCTACCCACATAACTGAAGTCACCCCCCTCAAAAGGTTCGGTGAAAAAAGGGACTCCTGTGTACTGAAATCTACCTCCCTGCAGTCAACACTTTAAAATAAGAAGAACTGTTAGTTCCAAAGACAGCAGCAAGGTTATTATTCTACTACATTGTTGCAATTTAAAAATATCTAGTAGTGAAGTGGTCTGCCTGGGAGCTCGCAGCACTAGTAGTACTGGATTAATCCCCCCCCCCCCCCCCCTTGGCAATAAATTTTTTTAAGCTCTTTTGAATAGTTAAAGGGAAGCAGTTATTGAGAACTTACCCCACTTTTGGCCATTTTGTACCTGCTCTCCCCAGTTTAGAGCTCTCTGACTGCCTCTGTAAGATATCTCTCTGTAAGTCTGGTGGTGGCTGGGCCCCGCTCCGTTCACCTCACTATGCTCAGCTCCCTCTGCTCCCCTACCTTGTCCCCATTTCACACCCACCCCCATACCCTGTCCCCATTTCTCACCCGCCCCCACTACCTCTACATTTATTTTAACTCGAAATCACCTGACCACTCCCCACAACCAATCAACAGTAACCTCCCAAACCACATCCCTAAATTTCTCTGCCACATATTAAACACCACTTGCATCCACATACAACAAAACACAAACTATGCAGGCCTTACTTTCATCTCTTCTACTGGCCCTCTCAACCCTAACCTACATTACATCTTTACACACATACATACCCTTACCACATACCACCTATCATACAACATATACCTTCACACCTGCTCCTACACACAAACTTTCCTATCACCCCATCATTATTTAGCAACAACACAATACTATTTTTACAAAACAAGTACATCCCACTATCTTACAACAGAAAAACATCACGTAAACTCCACACATTCTACAAACTATCAAGCTCCAACTTTTTCTAAAGAAATACCTCCTTACCACTGGAGATATCCATCCAAACCCAGGACCAAACAACACAATACCCCCAAACAAACACTCTGCAGATCTTCTCATCATAAACCTTAACTCTCATAGTATATCTAACAAACTTCCTCACTTACACGCACTCATAACCCACTACTCCCCCGACATTCTTACTATAACAGAAACCTGGCTAAAACCTAACACACAAAAAGAAGAAATCTTCCCTCCAGGATATAATATCCTACGTCTAGATAAAACAAGAAAAAAGGTGGGGGCATTGCAATTGTTTACAAAAATACCACCTCTCTCCAACCTCTACTAACTCCACTACTAAAATTTAATAATTCTGAGATCATTGGTTCTGTGTTACTGATAAATAAGAAAAAGAGTATTAATATTCTATGTGCATATATCCCTCCAGGTAATAACTCTCCAACAATTGCGGATATTCTACAAAGGTATAAAGATAATCTCCCACAGGAGACTATTTTATTAGGTGACCTAAACACTGACTGGCAAGCCTGTAACTCTAAAAACCCCACTAACCACATAAACCTGTATGGCTTCACCCAACTCATTCAAGAACCCACTAAGGTTGACAACAAAATCGCATAAAGAACCTATACTAGATTGGACATTAGTTAACTACCCTGTAAATAATTATCAAGTAGGTAATCTACCAGATGGACTTAGTGATCATCTTCCTACCTTCCTCCTAAGGAAACGTACTAACTCTCCAAAACCTACAGTCTATAGAGAAGTCCGAAATGATCATAATGTCAATCCTCTAGAACTCAACACCATGTTAAAAAAAATTTAATTGGGAACCACTTTGCAGCCTCAATCTAGACCAAGCAGCTATTTTAACACTACTCTTATTAACATCCTTGATTCAGTTGCCCCAGTAAGAAAAATTAGAGCTAAACGAAACTATGATCCATGGCTTACCAAGTCCGCTAGAGTCCTATTGAAAACCAGAGATAATGCATGAAAGCTTGGAGAAAAGATAACACTCCCCTAGCTAAACAAAACTATCAACACCTTAGAAACCAAGTCAAAATACAAACAAAGCATGATAAACAAAAATACTTCTTAGATATGGAAAAGAAACACTCCAATAACCCCCCAAAGTTTTGGCATGCTACAAACTCCCTATTAAAACCAGGCAAAATCTCTACACCAGCTCCTACCTCCACCACTACAAAATCAGATAGCGAAATAGCCTCCCAATTTAATCACCACTTTACTGAACCATTATATCACTATCAACTCAACTTTGCAAAAATACCTTTCCATGTGTACCAAATCCTTCTAACAACTTAACTCCATTTTCCTTCTCACCTGTCTCAACCTCCACAATAAAAAAATACCTCTTAAAACTAAAACCCACTTCTCTTGCAGCAGATGGCATACCTGCTCATTTCCTAAAAATGGCTGCCAACTCCGTCCTAACCTGTCTCAATCATAATCAACCGCTCCATACAAGAATCCCATATCCCTCAACTATGGAAAATCTCTTACATAATTCCCCTTCACAAAGGTGGGAATTCCCATGATTTCTCTAACTACTGCCCCATAGCCATTCTGTCTCCTTTATCAAAAATACTTGAGAAATGCATACATTCACAGGTTATGCATTTCCTGGACTCAAACAAGCTCTTTTCCTCTACACAACATGGTTTCCGTCCACTCCACAGCACAACCTCTGCCCTCCTATCTTTCACAAACCTGGTTAACCAACACAGAAATAATAACAAGTTTGTATCCGCTATATTCCTGGACCTCTCTAAGGCATTTGATATGGTTTCCCACTCCATTCTAATAGATGCTCTTACCTCTTTATCCTTTGCCCCTAACACTGTTGCATGCTTTAAAAACTATCTAACAGACCATCAACAGGCTGTCCAGTGGCAAGGAGTCCTATAATCTTTACTCCCAACATCAAGTGGTGTACCTCAAGGTTCCATATTGGGCCCTCTCCTCTTTTCTATCTTTAATAATAACCTACATACCTCTACCGTACAGGCCTCACTCATAAAGTATGCAGATGACTCCACACTGATCTGCTCTGCCTCAACACTTACAGCCCTACAACATCTTGCCCAAGAATCCTTTAGCTCAGAGGAAAAGTGGATCACAAATATTCAACTTATACTAAATCCCAACAAAACAAAAAAAAAAGTTATGACTTACCATAACGTTCCATGTGAGTTGTCCATCTCGCCTTCATTCTTACACATGGGTTTGGAGCTGATCCATTGGATCCGAGTCGGCCACTTTCACTAGCTGAAGATCTCAGAGTAGCTCGAGGCCAGGTCCCTATCCCATGACGCAACCTGTCCTACTCGGATCTAGTTTGCTGATCCCAGCATGTAACAGATATAATCCATAACATATACTCCAACCGGAGTAAGAAGTCCCAGAACAAGGCCCACCAGACCATAAGTCTACTCGTTCTTCGAGACCGTGGAGGGGGAAGGCGGGTGGGAATGTAAGAATGAAGGCGAGATGAACAACTCACATGGAACACTATGGTAAGTACATAACTTCTTTATGTGAAGTTGCTCAATCTCGCCGTTCATTCTTACACATGGGTAGCGTCCCAAGCACCCTAATCCTGGGTGGCTCATGGGAGTATATTCCTGAGGACAGTGGAAACAAAGGAAGCCCTGTCCCTGGAGGCCCTGTCCACTTTGTAATGAGTGATAAAGATATGTGGCTTAGACCTAGTGGCAGCTGCACATATAGTATCCAAAGGCAATTAAGCCGCATAAGCAGAAGTAGTGGAAACAGCCCTAGTGGAATGCGCTTTCACGCCATGCTCTAATGGTTGACTTGCTGAGAAGTATGCAAATTTAATGCAGTCAGTTAACCATTTGGAAAGGGTAACTTTAGAGACTGGTAGCCTTTTCTTAGTATCAGCATGAGAGACAAAGAGTTGTTCAGATTTCCTAAATTCCTTTGTTCTGTCCAAATAGAATTTCAACTGTCTGTGAACATTAAGTTTATGCAACATGTATTCCAACTTATTAGAATGGTTACCGAAAAAGGTTGGAAGTTCGATAGTTTGATTCAGGTTAGTCTCGGAACACACCTTTGGAAGGAATGAAGGATTAGTCCTCAGTGATACTCTGTGGGGGTGAAACACCAAATATGGGGGTTTGACAGATAGGGCTTGAAGCTTGGACAGTCTACGTGCTGAGGTAATTGCTACCAAGAAAACAGTTTTCCAAGACAGAAAATAGAAGTTATGTTCTTACCATAACGTTCCATGTTAGTTGTCTTCTTCTCGCCTTCTTCTTGCTGGATGGGTTCGGAGCCGACCTCGGCTCCGACACGGCCACTCTAAAAGCTCGAGAGTTGGTTCCACCGGCTCGAGGCTCCCCTTATATCCCACAATGCTAGGCGAGAGTTACCTCAGATCTCGTTTGTAAGCTAACCCCAGCTTATAAAAGTAACAGACTAACTGTAAAAAAGAGTCCACCTCTAACAACAGGAAGAAAGAAGGGTGACCTACATCCTGAACCAGGAAATATGCATAATGGCATATGTCTAAGAAAGAGGTGGTAGAAAGAGAGGTCACAATCACAACTCCTCTAGGTCTGTCCAGGCCAGGGGGAAGGAGGGTGGGACGCAAGAAGAAGGCGAGAAGAAGACAACTAACATGGAACGTTATGGTAAGAACATAACTTCTATATGTTAAGTTGTCTATCTCGCCTTCATTCTTGCTGGATGGGACCGTGTCCCTAGCACCTTGTCCCAGGTGGCCTAACGGAACAGACTCCTGAGAACAGTGGAACCAAAGTTAGCTCTATGCCTAGAAGCTAAATCCAACTTATAATGAGAAATGAAAGTGTGAGGAGTAGCCCAAGTAGCCGCTGCACAAATGGTGTCAATAGGCAGTCTGTCTTGGAAAGCTAAAGAAGTAGCCAAAGCTCTGGTGGAATGAGCCTTAGGTTTATCAGGCAGCTTTTGATGTCTAATCTCATATACAAGGGAAATCAATGATGTTAGCCATCTGGATAATGATACCTTTGAAACTGAAAGTCCCTTTCTGCTCTCCGCATAGGAGACAAACAGCTGATCAGATTTTCCGAACTGTTTAGTTCTATCCAAGTAGTACCTCAATTGACGGTGAACATCCAGGCAGTGTAATTTTGTTCAGACCTATTGGAGTATTCTGGAAAAAGACTGGTAGATCAATGGATTGATTCAGATTTGATGTCGAGACCACTTTAGGCAAAAGGACGGGTTAGTTCGTAAGGATACTCTGTCCTTATGAAACAAAAGATAAGGAGGACGACAGCTGAGTGCTTGAAGCTCTGAAACTCTTCTAGCTGATGTAATAGCTACCAGAAAGAGTTTTCCATGATAACAATTTTAAAGAACAGGAAGCTGCAGGTTCGAAAGGGGGAAGAATCAAAGAAGCAAGAACTAAATTTAGGTCCCAAGGAGAAGGAGGATTTCTTATAGGAGGTCTGAGAAGAAAAACTCCTTTCAAAAAGGCTTTGCAGAGTTTGTGGGACATTAGGGCAGATTCAGAAATACCCACATGAAAGTTAGAAATAGCTGCCAATTGAACTTTAAGTGTAGAGGGAGATGAACCTGCATGGAAGAGTTCAGCTAGAAAATCAAGGACTAGTTGGATGGAAGCGGTGAAAGGATCTATGTCCTTTCCTTGTGCCCAATATGAGAAGCGTTTCCACTTACTCAAATAAATCTTTCGAGTGGAAGATTTATGGGAAGCTATCAATATATCTCTAACAGAGTGAGATAATTGAGGAAGCCTGGCTAAGGTTGGAACTGGAGGAACCAAGCAGTGAGGTTCAGAGAGGGGAGGGAGCGATGAAACTGACCCGACTGATGGATCAAAAGATCTGGAACTAGGTCCAGATTCCACGGTTGCTCCAAGAGAAAACGATGTAGAAAGGGGAACCACACTTGTCGAGGCCAGTAAGGAGCAATGAGGATCAATGAGGCCTTCTGAGCGATAGCTTTCTGTATTACTTGAGAGATCAGTGGGAAAGGAGGAAATGCATACAGAAGTCCCCGGGCCAAACTTGGACTAGAGCGTCTCTGCTGGGTTGGCCTGGTAAAGGGAATAGAGTGAAATATTCTCTGCACTTGCTGTTTTGGGGAGTAGCAAAAAGATCGCAGCAAGGCTGACCCCACTTGAGAAAAATTTCTCTCACTACAGAGTCTTTCAGAGACCACTCGTGAGGCATGAGAATAGCTCTGCTCAACTTGTCCGCAATATGATTGGACTTCCCGGGGATGTGCGTTGCTATCAGAAAAGGCTGAGAAGAAATCGCCCATTGCCACAGTCTGAGTGCTTCTCGACACAGGGGGTATGATCTGGTTCCGCCTTGTTTGTTGATGTACCACACTACAGACATATTGTCTGTCTGGATTGCAATTGTTCCCAAGGGAAGAGAGTCTTGAAGGGCTTGCAACGCTAAAAGCACTGCTCTCATCTCCAGAACATTTATGTGCAAGTGGCATTCGTTTGGTTGCCACGTGCCCTGGACTGTCCTGCCCTGATAATGCCCCCCCCACCCGATCAGGGAGGCATCCGTTGTCAGTGTAGCAACCGGAGGAGGTGGAACAAAGGGTCTTCCGACAGAAGATGGGGAAGACATCCACCACATGAGATGCTTTTTGCACGCTTGCGTGATCACAATGGTGTGAGACATTGGAAGTTCCTGGTATGACCATTGAGTAAAAAGCATCCACTGAAGGATCCGCATGTGGTATCTGGCTAATGGAAGGAGAGGAATGGCCGCTGCCATAATTCCCAACACCTTTAGAACTAACCTGGCTTTGATTCTGTTGTTGTTGAGAAGGAGTGATACCAATTTGTGAATGTCTGATATCCTCTGATGTGTTAGCCTTGCAGACATGTTTATCGTATCTAGATTTGCGCCTATGTAGGTAATAGTACGACAAGGCGACAAAACAGACTTTTCGCAATTTATTGAAATACCCAGCTTTTGACAAACGCGAAAAGTGTAATCTCTGGCCATCAGAAGGAGATGCTTGGTGGGAGCTGTGAGGAGCCAGTCGTCCAAATATGGAAACACCTGGAATCCTTGTCGTCTCAGGTGAGAAGCTACCACTGCCATGCATTTGGTAAACACCGGGGCAGTGGTGAGACCAAACGGCAGGGCCCGGAACTGAAAATGACTGGTTCCCAGCCTGAAGCGGAGGAATCTTCTGGAGCGCCTGTTCATCTTTATGTGATAGTACGCATCCCGAAGGTCTATAGAGCACATCCAGTTTCCTTTGCCCAAAAGGGGAAGGATGGATTGCAGCGTGACCATCCGAAATCTTGTTTTCTTGACTGATTTGTTCAAGACACTGAGATCCAAAATTGGTCTCCAGTCCCCTGTTTTCTTTGGAACTAAAAAGAACCTTGAGTAGATTCGGATCCTTGCTGGTCTGCTGGAACTGGCTGAATTGCTCTTTTGCAAGCAGTTTTGAAATTTCCAAAGCTGCTAGATCCCTTTGAGCGGGTGGAACATCTGGAAGGGATTTTTGACTGATTTGGAAAGCGAAGAAAGGGGATAGAATAGCCTTCGGAAATGATGGACTGTACCCATTTGTCTTGAGTCAGGGATAGCCAGGCTTCTGGGTACAGTGACAATCTTCCCGACTGCCTCCGAAGATGGGCAGTCGGGCAACACCTCAGGGATGCTGAAAGGGCTTGTCAGGAAGACTTCCCGATTGCCCTGGTTCTGCGGACCCCTGCCCCTAGGGCGACGTCTACCATTGTTATTCCCACCTCTGCCTCTGGTGGGAAAACGACTCTGTGCGCCAGGCGAAGTCCCTTGAGATTGTTTACGGAACCACATCTTTCCACCCTTCTGGCCTTTGGGGTAAGGCCTGGAAGGAGTAGAAAACGGACTCCGACGGCAGAAAGGGTCTTGCCATCAGTCTCGCACCTAGTCAAGGTTTCTTTCACTTGAGGACCAAAGAGAGATGATCCATCAAAAGGGGAGTTCGTGAAAGACGTCTTGAAAGGGTCCGCAAAATTGCATAGCCGCATCCAGGCATGCCTACGTAAGGCCACACCTGTCCCTGCGGCTCTGCTCGCTCCATCAGCCGCATAAGAAAGAAGGCGCATGGAGGAGTCGGTTATGGAATTAAGGGTAGCCAGCTGCGTGTTCATCTTATCTTGGAAACCCGCAGCTGTAGGATCCTTTAACATTTCACTCGCTTCCTTGATCAAGTCCCTTTGAAGACGAGTAAAATGGCACAGGTAGTTCAGCGAACGCATGGTAAATGTCGCTGAGGAGAACATCCGCTTCCCGTACCTATCCATGGACCTAGATTCCTTGTTAGGTGGATGGACAGGTACTGAAGGATCAGCTAGCTCCTTCTTTGTGGCAGCAGCTACCACCATAGCATCCACAGAAACTCCTTTTGTTAAAAATTGTTTGTCTGCTGGAGCTGTTATGAACTTAGAGGGTCTCCTGGGAGTGGGGTCCACTGAATCAGGAGCCGTCCATGCCTTCTTAGCAACCACCTGCATGAGGGGGTCAAGGGGGACACCCAGGAGGTGGAAGGACGAGAGCCAACGCCTCAAGATACACAGATTCGTCCTCCGAAGCGTTCAGGGCTGGCCAATTTCCTCTCTGTTTCAGGATCTCCAGAATGTCTGCAAATGAGACATCTTCAGAAGGGGAACGGGGAACCCTCAGAATCATCCAAATCTGTGTCTGACGTGATGGACTCAGGTGAGTCAATGTGTTTCCTCTTACACTTCCTCTTCCGAGGGGGCTCTTCCGCCAAATCAGGAGAGGCCTCGGAAGAGGATGAAATCCCCACAGGGGGCTCCTGAGGAGCTGGCTCTCTGCGGTCCGGGATGAGGGAGTGAGTCGACTTAGCCTGAGGCACCATAGACGGAGGGGCGGACGGAGCCGACTGTGGAGTAGAGCCAGGCTCTAACACACTCCGCATGACCTCGAATGCACCCCTGTCAGGCAGAGCCAGAGGTCCCCGCCCGAGAAGCTAAGAACCCCTCGGCACTGACAGTGATGGCTCCGAGGCCGATGTCGGAGCCGAACTCACCAGCGCCAAGCACCGAGAGGGAGAGGGGTCGGACAAGGGTCCGATGCCACTCACCCCTCGGAGCCAACGAGGGAAGTCCGGCCGAGATTCTTCCAAGGAAGAAAACGGAGCCGACGGAGCCGAAGACAATTGTATCGGCTCCGACGCAATCACAGTCTCGGTTCTGACACGACCCGCCCGAGCTCAAGAGAGTCGAAGGAGGAATATGTTGATGGACCGGGGCAGGCATCGACTGATGAGTCGGGCTCTGAAGCATCTGGGCCAGTGCCTCGGACTTAAGTAGTCGACTCACTACCCTCTGAAGGTCATGATCCGACAGCCTCGATGACCTAGAGGAGTGAGATCTTTGGCTCCGTTCAGACAGCAGGGGAGATCCTGGAGCCGAATGAACGGAGCCAAGAGATGGTGACCTGGACCTCTTCCTAGTTGTCGGCTCCGAAGGTCTGGTCGGAGCCGACACGGGAACTTCTACTACCTCGGCCCCGGCCGGAGCCGAGGGGGCCACAGAAACTGTGGACTGAGACTTATCGGCTCCAGCCGGAGCCGATGAAGGCAAAGGTTGAGAAACCTTAGGTCTCGGCTCAGTTGCCGGAGCCAAAGACCTAGATGCCTTAGAGGGCTTCCCTGTTGAAACAGACAGGGAATCCTCTGGCTTGAGTAAGCCTCTAAGAATCAATTTATTCTTTCTTTCCTGCAGGACCCTGGGGCTGAAGCCATGGCACACAGCACAGGAGTCCTGCAGGTGCAAAGGCCCCAGACAATAGACACAAGAAGTGTGAGCGCCTGTCAGAGACATTTTCTGACAGCACGCATCACACTTCTTGAACTGAGACCTTTGCTTCTTTAGACATTTTTATCTGAACAGGTGTACACAAACACGCACACAAACACACTAGTTACACCCTGTCAGGTTAATTATAATAAAAAGCAGTACTAGTAATTTAAACTAAAATAATACACACACACTCCACTAGGGAAGGAAAGGCCTATAGGCCCAAGGGAAGAACCAAAGGTTCTTGAGGAAAAGAAACGGAAATTTTTTTGAAGGGAATAAAAAGTTTTCTAAACTACACTAAACTAAGTAAATATATTAAATTAAAGGGGTTTTTAAAGACTAATTTCAACAAGAAATAGTACTCACCAAGAACCGGTAGAAACAACCAACCTCGAAGCTGTAGCGGCAAACGAGATCTGAGGTAACTCTCGCCTAACATTGTGGGATATAAGGGGAGCCTCGAGCCGGTGGAACCAACTCTCGAGCTTTTAGAGTGGCCGAGTCGGAGCCGAGGTCGGCTCCGAACCCATCCAGCAAGAATGAAGGCGAGATAGACAACTTAACATCTTTAAATGGCAGAATGATGCAGGCTCAAAGGGAGGAAAAATAATCAGTGACAGCACAAAATTTAGATTCCACGGAGTAAAAGGTTGTCTAACAGGCGGCCTGAGATGAATGGTACCCTTTAAGAAGGCCAAACATAATCTGTAAGACATTAAATTAGAACCTATAGATCCAAGGTGAAAATTCGAAATTGCAGCCAATTGATTTCTTACAGTGGCAGCTGCAGCACCTTCATGAAAAAGTTTAGATAGGAACTCAAGAATACTAGCAATCGGGGCAACATAAGGATCAATGCTATTCTGAGAGGCCCAAAAAGCAGATCGCTTCCATTTGCTGGTATAAAACTTTCTAGTGGAAGCTTTATGTGAGGATACAAGAATATGCTGTACCTCTGAAGAAAACTCATGAAATCTGGCTAGGTTGGAATCAGAGCAGCCAAGCTCTGAAGGAACGAAGGGAGGGATGGAGGGCCCCTGACGAATGTGTTAGGTCTGGAACTGGGTCCAGAATTCAAGGTTCCTCCAATTGATAGAGTCGAAGGAAGGGAAACCAAATCCGTCAAGGCCAAAAAGGGGCTATTAAGATTACAGTCCCTCCCAGGGCTTTGGATTTCTGTAAGAATTTTGGAATAGGGAGAGTTGGAAAAGCATATAGGGTCCCGGGGACCAATCGTGTATGAGCGAGTCCCTTGGGCTGTCCCACGATGAGGGATTCAGGACAAAGTAGCTTCTGCATTTGGCATTCATAGGGGATGCAAACAGATCCCAGTAAGGCTGGCCACATCTGCGGAAAATCATCTCCGCAACCTCATCTTTGAGAGACCACTCATGCGGTAACAGAATGGCTCTGCTCAGTTTGTCCGCGATCACGTCGGATTTCCCAGGGATATGCATTGCTATCAGAAAGCGCCCAGTGGATACCGCCCACTGCCAAATTCTCAAGGCCTCTCGACATACAGGGTAAGACTTGGTTCCCCTTGCTTGTTGATGTACCAGACCACAGACATGTTGTCTGTCTGCATCGCAATCATCCCTATAGGAAGAGAGTCGTGAAAGTACTGCAACGCCAAAAGCACCACTCTCAGCTCCAGAACACTGATGTGCAACTGTCACTCTGTCTCCAACCAGGTGCCTTGGGCTGTTCTTCCCTGAAAAAGCCCCCCCCCCCCATCATGGAAGCATCCATGGTCACTGTGGCTGACGGCAGGGGAGAAACAAATGGTCGACCTACTGTAACCTGGTCGCTGGTCAACCACCAGCAAAGATCCTTCTTGCAAGAGTCTAATCATGATTAGGAATGACATTGGAAGTTGTTGGTAAGACCACTGGGTGAAGAGCAACCACTGAAGAATCCTCATGTGCATATGCCCCAGAGGAACTGCTATGAGCGTAGCTGCCATAGTAGCAAGGAGTTTCAATACTTGAGAGGCCGGTACTTTTTTTCTCTGCAAAATGTCTGATACCTGGTTTCGAAGAGTGACTATTCTGTCCAGAGACAATTTTACTGTGGAGGTGCTGGTGTCTAATTCTGCTCCAATAAAGGAGATATGCTGCGATGGCGACAACGCAGACTTGTCGAGATTTATAGTTATGCCTAACTGAGAGCAGAGATTGAGAGTGTGATCCCTGGACAGAATTAGTTGATGCCTGGAGGCGGCGGTAAGGAGCCAGTCATCCAGATACAGAAACACTCAGAATCCTAGATGCCTCAGGTGAGCCGTAACCACTGCCATGCATTTGGTAAACACTCTGGGGGCTGTTGTGAGGCCAAAGGTAGTGCTTGGAATTGGCAGTGACTGGCTCCCAGCCGGAAATGCAAATGATCTCTGGATGGTCTGGCCATTTTGATATGGTAGTACGCATCCTTGAGATCTATAGAGTACATCCAATTCGCCCATTCCGAGGAATGGGAGGATCAACTGAAGCATGACCATCTGGAATTTCTCCTTCTTTACGAATGTGCTGACCTTTGCTGAGGTCCAAGATGGGCCTTCAATCCCATCTTCTTTGGAACTAAAAAGAATCTGGAGTAAGTTCCGGATCCTATCTGGTCTGCTGGGACTGGCTGGATGACTCTTTTTTCCTGCAGCCTCTGGATTTCTATGGATGCTTGATCTCTGAGATTGGGTGGAACTTCTGGGATTTTCTTTCGAACAGGCGGGGTTTCTAAGAATGGGATGATATAACCTCTGGTAATGCTTTGTACCAGAGACTCTTCTGTAATTACTAGCCAGGTGTCCGGATACAAAGACAAGCGACCCCCGACTGCCTCCAGAGTAGGACAGTCAGGCCTCCTTTCAGGAGCACTGATAGAGCTTACCAAAGAACTGATCCCTGTCACCCTGGTTTTGTGGACACCCCCCCCCCTGCCGCCGGGGCAGTGTCTTCCATTACTACTCCTGGAGAGGGGTTCACTACGTGTGTTCTGGAAAGCTCCTTGGGACTTCCGGAAAGTACAGTTGTGTACACTTACCATAAATGTAGATGCTCGAGTGTATTCACTGTTGCAGTCATTACATTTGGGTTATCTGCTTGCAGTAGCCCTCAGTTGGCCTGATTAACAAAGTCTTGGGTCCTGCATCGGTTGCTGTCCCTTCTTCCATGACATCAGGTCGTCAGGGTATAAAACATGCACCCAACGCCATTACATCAGTTTGTCTTGCCCCAGATGTCAGGTGTCCCCCTAATGGGAAGCAATTAAATCTATAAATACAAGGATATACCTCCAACAAAAAAGCAAATACACCAAAAAGCTTTTTGAGCATAGTAAGTGAGAGTAGAGACATAGCCAAAAGAAGAAAGGGGGCTGGAGGAAGGGTAACTAGGACTGCAACAGTGAATACACTCGAACATCTACATTTATGGTAAGTTTACACAACTGAACTATGTTCTTCATGTTTCACTGTTGCAGGCATTATATTTGGGTAGATTCCCAAAGCTAAGGTTGGGAGGAGGAATTTAAATAGAATTAGGACCAGCTACAAGGCCTTGCAAGACTGCAGTGGCAAAACCAGCTCTGGATTTAGAGAAAATTGGCAAATGATAATGCTTGGTGAAAGTATGTACAGAATTCCAGGTAGCAGCTTCTAGGATGTCCCTTGTAGGGATGCCCCTGAGAAAGGCTGTAGAGGTAGATGCAGCCCTGGTTGACTGGGGTCTGATTCCCTGTGGGATAGGTTTTCCATGGTGCTCACAGCAGAAATGAATGCAGTGGTCTATCCATTTTGAAATGGATTGTTTTGAAATAGCTTTCCCCTCTGTCCCTGCAGCAAATGCCACCAGCAGTTGTTCAGATTTCCTTTGAGGTTTAGTCCTGTCCAAGTAGAATCTAAGCTGTCTGTGCACATCTAAAGAGTGCAGTATCTGTTCCCTTTGTTCTGTGGGTTAGGAAAGAAGGTAGGTAAATAAATGACTGATTAAGAGCCACACTGGATATCACCTTGGGCATGAAGGAGGGATTGGTTCTGAGGGACACCCTGTCCGCATGAAAGATGATAAAAGGTTCCACTGCCATAAGGGCCTGTAATTCAGATACCCTTCCTTGCAGAAGTGATTGCCACAAGGAAAGCTGTTTTCCAGGAAAGAAACTTTAAGTCTGCAGATGCAGCTGGCTCGAAAGGAGGATAATTGAGTTTCTCCAAGACAAAGTTAACATCCCAGGCTGGAGTTGGAGCTCTCCTGGGTGGCTTTAAATTTTTGGCCCCTCTAAGGAACAGCTTGAGCATTGGGTGAGAGAAGAGGGGAGGCTCTGTGCTATAATGAGCTGAAATGGCTGAAGCATGAATTTTAATGGAGGAAAACGACAAGCCCTTATGAAGCATCTCAGTCAAGTATTGTAGAATCTGAGGTAAATTGGGCACTGCTGTGTTCATTCCTTGAGACTGTTTCCAGGCACAAAATCTTTTCCATTTTGCAGCATAAGATTTTCTAGTACTAGGCCTCCTTCCCTCTAAAATGATATCCATCACTGATTTACTGAGGGATGGTAAAGGAGAGAACAGGTAATTAGCCAGGCTGCTAGGTTCAAGGTTTGCAGCTGAGGGTGCAGAGTCTGGTTCTCCTGCTGAGATAAGAGGGAAGGAGTCTGAGGCAGGTGCCATGGAGCCAAGCGTGACACACTGCATAAGAGTGAGTACCAGTGTTGGCAAGGTCAGTCTGGTGCAATTAATTTCGTCCTTGCCTGTTTGATTTTTAGTAGTACCTTGGAAAGCAGAGGCAGAGGGGGAAAGGCATAAACTGATAGCTTTTTCCAGCTGAAGGATAAAGCATCCACTTTCCAAGCTAGCTTGTGGGGAATCCTTGTGCAAAATTTATCCAGTTGATGGTTCTGGGGGGAGGCAAACAGGTCTATATCTGGGCTCCCCCATTTGCTTGTCAACATGTTGAAAATCCTTGGTTCCAGTTTCCACTCGTGTGGGTCCATGAGGTTTCTGCTTAGTCTGTCTGCTACTGTATTTAGTTTTCCTGGCAAGAATTGAGCTTGTAGATCCACTTGGTAGCTCAAAGCTGTGTTCCACAATGCCATGGCTAGTCTGCAGAGGGGATAAGAATGTGTACCCCCTGCTTGTTTATGTACCACATGACAGTGGCGTTGTCCATCTTTACCATTAGATGTCCTGGAAGAATGTGGTCCTTGAAGGCTGTCAGAGCATTCTGTACAGCTAGCATTTCCTTTTGATTTATGTGCAAGTGCATTTGACTTGGGTTTCATTTGCCCTGAATGCACTTCCCTGCCAGGTGAGCCCCCCATGCATAGTCTGATGTGTCTTTTGTTAAGATTTAGGCGGTAGGGGGTAATGTGAATGGTAGTCCCCTGTTTTGGTGGCAGGCCTCTGCCCACCAAAGGAACTCTAGGTGTAGGCAAGGTATGATAGGAATCCTTGCTTCTAGATCCTGTGAATGTTGACACCATAGGCTTTTGAGATACCATTGTAGTTTCCTCATATGCAGCCTTGCATATGGAATTAGAAGAATGCAGGAGGCCAAGAACCCCAAGGCTTGCAGTATTTGCCTTGCAGATAACTGGGTTTTTGTGACCACTTGTTTGAAGTAGGTTGTCAAATGAATCCGTTTCTCTGGCGTGAGGAAAGCCATCTGGGAAGTTGTATTCAAGCTTGCTCCCAGGAATATAATTTGTTGACAGGGTACCAGGTGTGATTTCTTTTCATTTATGGTGAACCCCAAACAAGTCAGTACCCTGTGAACAAAGGCCAGATGATTCAAAAGAATGTCCCGGCTTTCTGCTTGAATTAGACAATCGTGCAGGTATGGGCATGTTTGAATATTTCTTTGCCTGCAAAATGCAATGACTGGAGCTAGGCACTTTGTGAATACCCTGGGCGCAGTAGATAAGCCAAAGGGCAGTGCAGAGAACTGATAGTGCATGTAGCCTGCTTTGAAGTGTAGGTATCTTCTGCAAGACTCCCTGATAGGGATGTGCAAGTATGCTTCTTTTAAATCTAGTGTTGCCAACCATGCATCTTTGCCTAGTATAGGAAGCAGCTGGTGAAGAGTCAGCATTTTGAATTTTGTAATCACCAGAAAGGTGTTTAGAGTAGAAAGGTCCAGGATAGGACGCCATGTATTGCCTTTTCTGGGTACCAGGAAAATTCTCGAATAGAAACCTTGTCCCTTTTCCTCTTCTGGTACCAACTGAATAGTCCCCATGTTTAAGAGAGAGTACTTGATTTTGGGCCTCTTCCCACTGATTTGGGGGTAGATCTGGCCACCCGCTTGGTGTTGGTAATATGTGGAAGTGAAATCTGTATCCCTGGGACACTATATTTAAAACCCATTTGTCCTGGGTAATTTTTTCCCAGTTTTTGGCCTGCAGACCACTCTTTCCACCTAAAGGAGCATTCAGTTGGGAAGTGCTTGGAAGTTTTAAAAGCAAGTCATTGAGACAGTTTTCCATTGGTGGGGAGTCTTACTACTCACAGATTTGGGTGCGGAAACCCCCACTGCTTAGTCTTGTGTGTCCCTTGGGACTGAAACCTGGAGTTTCTTCTGTGTCTGGGTTTGGCTTGAGAAGACCTGGAAGGGGCTGGAAAGGACCAATTTTTAGAGGGCCAGTGCCTACTAAATATAGGAGGCTGAACTTGTAAGAAATCTTTTAACAGTTTGCATAGATTTAGCTTTATCTTCCATATTTTTAAGAACTTCTTCAGCCTTGTTGCCAAACAGGTGGTCCTGATTTAAGGAAGCATCCAACAATTTAGCTTTAACATGATCAGGCAAAGATTGCTCCTTAAGCCAAACATGTCTTCTGAGCACAGACCCAGTAACAGCAGCCCTGCAAGAGGCCTCTAATGAATCAAATCCACATTGCAAAGTATGTTTTCCAACCTGTTCAGCAGAATGCATTAAATCCTGTAATTCTTTATTTTCAGCACAGTCAGGAATCAACATCATTTTCTGTTTAAGCAATCCAATAACATGTTGTTGATACTTTAACACGTGAAGCTGGCAGTTTAAAGCCCTAATGGCCAAGGTTGCAGAAGTGTAAACCTTCTTACCCCCATCTATCCATTGCCCTGGAGTCTCTATCAAAGGTGGTAGGATTTTTAGCAGTAGAAGCCTTAATGCCATTGGGTCCCTGTGAAATAGTCTCTGGATCCTCAATAGGATTTTTAAAAAGGAACTTGTGTGAATCAGGAACCCTGTAATATCTGTCAGATTTTCTGGGAGCAGGAGGCAAAGAATCAGGGGCCAAACTAGACTCTGAAAAAGCATCATCAACAATGTCTAGTACAGGAGGTATAGCTAAAGGCCTATACTGAGGCAGGATTTTGAATCAGAAAAATCCTGGCTTTCCCAGTGGAAATGCTCCCTTAGAGTATGTAAGGTCTCACCAAAAGAAAAATCCTCTGAATGGGAAGCAGAGGGAATAGAGTCCTCTGCATCAGAATCCTCATAAGTAGATAAGGGCAAATCCAGATTATCAGAAGAATCAGAAAAATCAGAATCCTGGTCAGAAGATTCATAAACAACTTCAGTTCTAGGTCTCTTAGAAGGGGAGATTGGCTTCCCCTGATTAGAGTTATAAGATCTTCAGCCATTCTTATCATTTGTTTTTTTAGGCATAGAGGCCTGAGCATGCAGCCTGGGCGTCGGTTTCTTAGGCATGGTTCGAGATTTTGGCCTAAATGAGGAAGGAGGCGTCAGTTTAATATGCAAGTCCGTAGGCCTGAATACACCCTCAGAAGCCAGTGCCTGCACAGCGGCTCTGGACCCATCCAAGGTAGAGACATCTGCAGGTTCCACAGTTAAAGCATCTCGCAGCATACCGGACTCCGAATGGGTCTCAGTAAGGGCCTGCGAGTCAGAAGTAGTGGGTATCAGGGGCTGCGAAAGCGCCTCACTGAGTATCGGCGAACTGGTGGCTGACTTAGGAGAAGCATCGTCAGCAGCTTTGGATCTCGGCGGCCTGTCTCTGACTTTATCTTTTGGAATCCCGGTGGTCGGATGACTAACCGACGATATTTCTGGATAATTAAAAAAACGAGAACCGAAATATTTAGAGGCGAAAATATACTAACGACGGACAGTGCGCTGATTAAATAAAGCACAAAACCGACAGCAAGGTACGTCGTGGTCAGGGCCTAAGCAAGGAATACAATACAAATTAAAATCTTTGTGAGGTATTTGCTTTCCACAAGTAATGCAATTATTAACTTTTACTGACATCGGTAAAGAACAAGAAAAAGTTTCCCCAACGGGGTACTTAGCTTCAGTTGAAGACTTCAGTTCTGAAATTCGAAAACGAAAATTTCAGGAGTCAGACGACCGGCACTTGCGAACTGCTTCTGCTTCAGGCACCGCACGGCAAGAAAGACTGATGTAATGGTGTCGGCTGCATGTTTTATACCCCTGACGACCTGACGTCATGGAAGAAGGGACAGCAACTGACGCAGGACCCAAGACTTTGTTAATCAGGCCGACTGAGGGCTACTGCAAGCAGACAACCCAAATGTAATGATTGCAACAGTGAAACACGAAGAACATCCACATTTTTCCACCTTTCTGCCCTTTGGGGTATGGTCTGGTAGGGGTGGAAAAACGGACTCCTATGGCAGATAGAGTCTTTCCATCCTGCTCACACCTAGTGAGAATCACCTTGACTTTGGGCCTGAAAAGAGACGAGACATCAAATAGGGTGTTAGCGAAAGAAGACGTGAAGGCTTCTGCAAAGGAGCATAAGCGTATCCAGGAATGTCTCCGAAGAGCTATTGCTGAACCCAATGCTCAACTCGAACCATCGGCTGTATAGGAAATGAGCTGCATGGACGAGTTAACTATGGAATTAAGGGTACTAAGCTGGGCTGTCACCTTCTCAGAGACACCTCCATCTGTACTACCCTGCAGAGTACCTCCAGGCTCTTTTAGGAGATCTCTTTGAAGATGGGTAAAATGAGTCAAGTAGTTGAGCGATCGCATAGCAAAGGTCACAGAACTAAAGATGCATTTCCCATACCTGTCCATAGTCCTGGAATCTCTATTAGGAGAATGGACAGTAGACGAGGTTTCAGACATCTCTTTCTTGGTGGCCGCCGCTACCACCATGGCATCAACCGGAACTCCCTTAGTGAGGAACATCTTATCTTGGGGGGAGGTGATAAACTTGTTAGGCCTCTGAGGGACAGGTTCCATAATATCAGGAGACTCCCACACCCTTCAAGCAACCAATTCCATTAGTTCATCGAAGGGCGGAGTCACCCAGGAGGTGGAAGGTTGAGACCCAAAGGCCTTCAGGAGCACCGAATCATCCTCAGTAGGGCTAATGGACTGCCAGTCACCCCTCTGCTTAAGGACTTCCAGGATATCAACAAAAGAGATATCCTCCGAGGGGGAAGTGGGGACCCTTCTGACTCCTTTAACTAGGTGTCCAAGGTCAAAGACTCCTGCAGGGAGTCTAAATGCCTCCTCTTACAAAGTTTCTTCCTGGGAACCTCATCAGTGGGGGCTTCTGGTGAGGTCTCAGTGGAACATGGGTCAACCAATGGGTTTACCTGAGGCTCTGGGTCTCGACGCTTTACAGGGACCTGCAATGTAGAGGCAGAAAGCGGCACTTTAGGGTAGGAGGAGGAGGGCCCTGATGATGTGTGTGTCTTGGACGACATAACTCTCCTCATAGCATCTAAGGCTCCGAGGCTCCAACCCAAGGAAGCTGTAGGTTCCGAAGAAGACGGCAACATCCCCGGTGCCGAGACAGTGGGCTCCGACCCAGAGGAAGGAGCCGAGCTCATCCGTGCTGACACTCCGAGAGGAAGGGTCAGAACCGACGCATTGGTTCAACTCCCCCCCCTCCGGAGCCGACCAGAGAGTGTCAGCTCCCAGACTCTTCAAACGGCACCGAAAAAGTCAGGGTTGACAGAGCTGATAGCACAGGAACAGACCTCGGCTCCGAAGGCTCAACAATCATCAGACCCCACTCCCCTGGCTCTGAAGGCCTGGCTCGGCTCGGAGGAGGAGTAGTCACAGCAGGTGCGATGGTCTTAGGCTCCGAAACCGGTTGGGTCGAAGCCGATAATAATTTGGCCAGTGCTGGGTTCTCGAAAAGCCTCTGCACCACCGAGTTCACATCCACATCAGAGAGGGTTTTCGAAGAACGAGTCGAAGGAACCGAAGAAGCCACCGATTGAAGAATGGGAGATCTTAAGGTCTCGGTGACTGGCTCTGAAACACTGGCTTGGTGCACAGCTCCGAAGACTGCAGAGCCGGCAGCTGCACCTTCATAGCAAGGCTCGGAACTGATGACTTGGGCTTCGAGGGAGCTTTAGAGGACATCGACCCCTTCGATGACTTGGAAGTCTGGTCAGCCTTGTCCAAGGACTCCTGAATATCTGGCTTCAGTAAGCCTCTATCCAGCAGCTTTCTTCTTTGTTCAAGCAAAACCCGGCTACTGAAAGAATGGCAGACAGAGCAATCCTCCTGGAGGTGAACTGGCCCCAAGCAATAAACACAATTTACATGGCAGTCAGTGATCGCCATTTTCTGCCCGCATTTTGGGCACTTTTTAAAGCCTGCCTTCTGCTTTTCTTTTTGATCAGCCATACTATCAAGAAAAATAACAGTATGCACCAATAAGAACAACTATTTCACTATACAGCAGACACACACACACACACACACACACACCAAACTCTATAACAACTGTAGAAACAGAAATACAGTAAAGCTGAGTAAAACTTCTAAGTTTTAAAAGCTATCTAACTACACACTAAATATATGCTTAAACTAGCGAAACGCTAACTATAAATCTTAACTGTTAAAGAACTCTCTATATAACATGCTAATAAGTCTGGATAGGGAACTATTAATAACTACGGCATGGCCAAAGGCCTAAGAGCAGCCGCTCTTAAAAGGACGAAATTCTCGTCGAGTACAACAAAAACTGAGCTAAACCAAGTCTAACTAGCCCAACAAACAATCTAAACAGAAAACTAGCCAAAAACTTAGCTATAAAGGTAGAATATAGTAGAAAAATTTCCACAATACTGGCCCAAGCTATCCAACGACTTCCAATCTGTTGCAGCGGCAAACTAGATCTGAGGTAGGACAGACAGCATCATGGGATAGGGACCTGGTCTCTAGCTACTCTGAGATCTTCAGCTAGTGAAAGTAGCCAACTCGGAGCCGATCTGGCGAGACTGAACAACTTCACATCTACTTTTATTTACTCCAAACAATTTACCCCAAACAAATCCAAAGCCACTCCACTCTCCTTCTCTATCCTCTCTAATATTGGTACTGTCATCTCACCCTCTCTTCACACCAAGCTGCTGGGCGTTAAAATAGATAACAACATACACTTTGATATCCATATCTCCCAAACTATCAAAAAGGTGCATAAAAAATGGGGTCCCTTTATAGACAAAAACACTTTCTATCAGACCAAGCTAGGGTCACCCTAGCACAAACCCACCTTCTCTCCACACTAATGTATGCAACATCTATTCTCACCTATGTCAGAAAAAAGTACAGTTGTGTACACTTACCATAAATGTAGATGTTCGACTGTATTCACTGTTGCAGTCATTACATTTGGGTAATCTGCTGGCAGGTTGCCCTCAGTCAGTCTGACTAACAAAGTCTTGGGTCCTGCATCGGTTGCTGTCCCTTCTTCCATGACTTCAGGTCGTCAGGGATATAAAACATGCAGCTGACGCCATTTTCATCAGTTTTTCTTGCCCCAGATGTCAGGTGCCCCCCAAATGGGGAGCAAAATATAAATATATATAAATATATATGCATGTAAATTAGAACACAACAAATATACCTCCAAATAAAAGCAAATACACCAAAAAGGCTTTTGAGCATAGTAAAAGAAAGAAGAAGTATAGTAAAAGAAAAAACAGGGGACCGGTGGGTGGGTAACCCAGACTGCAACAGTGAATACACTCGAACATCTACATTTATGGTAAGTGTACACAACTGTACTATGTTCTTCGTGTTTCACTGTTGCATTCATTACATTTGGGTAGAATCCCAAAGCTATGGTTGGGAGGATGGAGCATTAGGAGCAGCTACAAGGCCCTGCAGGACAGCAGTGGCAAAACCTGCTCTGGATTTAGAGAAGAGAATTAAATGGTAATGTTTGGTGAACATATGAACTGAACTCCAGGTAGCCGCTTCTAGAATGTCTCTGGTAGGAACCCCTCTGAGAAAGGCTGCAGAAGTAGATGCAGCCCTGGTGGAATGGGATCTGATCCCCTTGGGAACAGGTTTACCATGATACATGTAACAGAAACGAATACAATGGCTTATCCATTTTGAAATAGTCCGCTTTGAAATAGCCCTTCTCTCTCTGCCCCTGCAGCAAATGCCACCAGTAATTGCTCAGATTTTCTTAGAGATTTTTTCCTGTTTAAGTAGAATCTTAGTTGTCTGTGTACATCCAATGAATGCAGAATCCGCTCACCCTTGTTCTGTGGTTTTGGGAAAAAAGTTGGCAGATGAATGGTCTGATTTAGAGCCACGCTAGATACCACTTTAGGCATAAAGGATGGATTGGTCCTGAGCGCCACCCTGTCCGGGTAAAAGATAATGAAAGGCTCCACTGCCATGAGAGCCTGTAGTTCTGAAATCCTTCTAACCGAAGTGACTGCTATAAGAAAAGCTGTCCTCCAAGAGAGAAATTTTATGTCTGCCATAGCAGCTGGCTCAAAAGGAGGAAGGGTGAGCTTTTCCAACACAAAACTGAGGTCCCATGCAGGAGTTGGTGCTCTCCTGGGAGGTCTTAAATTTTTGGCCCCTCTGAGACACTGCTTTAGCAGGGGATGAGAAAAGAGGGGAGGCTGTGTTGTAATGAGCTGAAATGGCAGAGGCATAGATTTTTATGGAAGAGAAAGATAGGCCCTTGTGAAGCATCTCTGTCAAATATTGCAGAATTTGAGGAATACTGGGCATTACTGTGCTTATTCCTTGTTCCTGGTTCCAGGCACAGAATCTTTTCCATTTATCAGCATAAGATTTTCTAGTGCTAAGCCTTCTAGCCTCCAAAATGACACCCATCGCAGATTTGCTGAGAGATGTAACTGGTGAAATTAGTTGATTAGCCATGCTGCAAGATTCAGAGTTTGGAGTTGAGTGTGCAGAATTTGATAGTTCTGCTGAGACAGTAGATAAGGGTGTGAGGCAGGTACCACAGTGGAAGGTATGACATATTGTGTAGGTGCGGGTACCAGTGTTGGCGAGGCCAGTCTGTAGCAATTAGAATCATTTTTGGTTTTTCCTGTATGACTTTTAGTAAGACCTTGGAGAGCAGAGGCAGAGGGGGAAAGGCACAGACTGATAGGTTTTTCCAACTGAAGGACAGAGCATCCACTTTCCAAGCTTTTTTGTGATGAATTCTTGTGCAGAATTTGTCCAACTGATAGTTTTGGGGTGAGGCAAAAAGATCTATGTCTGGGCTCCCCCATTTGCATGTCAACATGCTGAAGATTTGTGGATCCAGTTTCCATTTGTGTGGGTCCATAAGATTTCTGCTTAGTTCGTCTGCCAGAGTATTTTGCTTTCCTGGCAGGAATTGAGCTTGCAGATGTATTTGATAAGTCAAGGCAGTGTTCCACAAAGCCATGGCCAGTCTGCAAAGGGGGGTAGGAATGGGTACCCCCTGCTTGTTTATGTACCACATGACTGTCGTGTTGTCTGTCTTTATCAGTAGTTGTCCTGGATGAAGATAGTCCTTGAAGGCTGTCAGAGCATTCTGTACAGCTAGCATCTCTTTCTGGTTGATATGAAGGTGCATTTGATTTGGGCTCCATTGGCCCTGAATGCATCTCCTTGCCAGATGCGCCCCCCCAAGCATAATCTGATGCGTCTGTAGTCAAGGTTTGGGAGCAGGGGGTGGAATGATTGATAGTCCCTTGTTTTGGTGACAGGCCTCTGCCCACCATAGGAACTCTTGCTGCAGGCAAGGAATGATAGGAATCATTGTTTCCAGGCTGTGACAATGTTGACTCCATAAGCTTTTTAGGTACCACTGAAGTTTCCTCATATGCAGTCTTGCATATGGAATTATTAGAATGCAGGAAGCCATGAACCCCAAGGCCTGCAGAATTTGTCTTGCAGACAGCTGGGTTTTTGTGGCCACTTGTTTGAAGTAAGTCATCAATTGAATTTGTTTTTCTGGCGTAAGGTAAGTCATCTGGGCAGTTGTATTCAAGCTTGCACCCAGGAATGTAATTATTTGAGAGAGTACCAGTTGTGATTTCTTTTCGTTTATGGTGTACCCTAGACAAGTTAGAAGCCTTTTCACAAACGCCAGATGTTTTAGAAGAGTGTCCTTGTTTTCTGCCAGAATTAGGCAATCGTCCAGGTAAGGATAAATGTAAATGTTTCTTTGTCTGCAAAATGCAATTACTGGTGCCAGGCACTTTGTGAAGACCCTGGGCGCAGTAGATAAGCCAAAGGGCAGTGCAGAGAACTGGTAATGCAAATAGCCTGCTTTGAAGCGGGGTAATCTTCTGCAAGATTCCCTGATTGGGATATGCAGGTAAGCCTCTTTTAAGTCTAGAGTTACCAGCCAGGCATCCTTGCCTAGCATAGGCAGTAACTGTTGTAGAGTCAGCATCTTAAATTTTGCAATGTCCAGAAATGTATTTAGAATGGATAAGTCCACAATTGGAAGCCATGATTTGTCTTTTCTGGGTACCAGGAAAAGTCTTGAACAAAAACCTTGTCCCTTTTCCTTTTCTGGTACTGGTTGAATAGCCCCCATATTCATGAGGGACATAACTTGTTTCTGGGCCTCTGCCCACTGATTTGGGGGCAGATCTGGCCATCCATTTGGTATTGGAAACGTGTGGAAATGAAATCTGTATCCCTGGGATACTATATTTACAACCCACTTGTCCTGGGTAATAAGTTGCCAATTTCTTGCATGAAGGGCCAGTTTTCCTCCTAAAGGGGTGGCCAAAAGATAAATGCTTGGTGATTGCAGAGGAAAGTCATTGAGACTGTTTATCGTAGGAAGGTGCCTTGTTACTTCTAGATTTGGAGGTGGAGGCACCCCATTGTTTTGTTCTATAAGTCCCTTGTGACTGAAACCTGGAGCCTTTGGAGTGTCTGGGTTTGACCTGAGCGGCTCTGGTGAGTACTGGAAAGGACCAATTCTTAGTAGGCTAGTGCCTACTGAACCTGGGTGGCTGCACTTGTAAGAAATATTTTACAGTTTGCATAGATTTAGCTTTATCTTCCATCTTTTTCAAAACTTCTTCTGCCTTAATACCAAATAGACTGTCTGGCTGTAAAGGAGCGTCCAACAATTTTGCTTTAACATGATCAGGCAGACTTTGCTCCTTGAGCCAAGCATGCCTTCTTATCATAGATCCAGTTACAGCGGTCCTGCAAGAGGCCTCCAAGGAATCAAAACCACATTGCAAAGTATGCTTTCCAACTTGTTCAGCTGAATGCAATAAATCCTGCAACTCTTTATTTTCCACAAAGTCATAAATCAACATAATTTTCTGTTCAAGTAAGCCCATGACATGCTGCTGATATCTAAGCATATGAAATTGACAGTTTAAAGCCCTGATTGCCAAGGTTGCAGACATATAAACCTTCCTAACCCATCTATCCAGTGCCCTGGAGTCTCTATCAGAAGGGGTAGGATTTTTAGCAGTAGAAGCCTTAACGCCCTTGGGACCCTGAGAAATGGTTTCAGGGTCAGCAGTAGGGTTTTTAAAGAGGAATTTGTGGGAGTCAGGAACCCTGTAATATCTATTTGGCTTACTAGCAGCGGGAGGCAGGGAATCAGGAGCCATGCTGGATTCTGAGAAAACATCATCAACAATGTCTAGAACAGGAGGCATAGCCAAAGGCCTATGCTGAGGAAGAAGAAGGAAATCCCTAAGCCTCTTTTTAGATTCTGAGAAATCCTGACTCTCCCAGTGAAAGTGTTCCCTTAAGGCATGCAAAGTTTCTCCAAAAGAAAAATCCTCAGGAGGAGAAGCAGAAGGGATAGAATCTTCTGCATCAGAGTCCTCATAAGAAGGAATAGATAATTCCTGATCAGAAGAGGAATCAGAAGAAATAGAATCCTGATCTGATGATTCATAGTCAGTACTTTGCCTAGGCCTCTTAGTAGGAGGGGGATGGGAACCCCTGAGCAAGGTAATTAAATTCTCAGCCATTTTAATAATTTGTTTTATAGGCATAGGGGCCTGTGCACGTGGCCCAAGCATCATTTTCTTAGACATAGAAGTTAATTTTGGCCTAGGTTTTGAAGACGGAGTCGGTTTAATATACAAATCTTTAGGCCTGAAAACACCCTCAGAAGCCGGTGCCTGCTCAGCGGCTCCGGACACATCCAAGGTAGAGACATCCGCGGGTTCAATACTTAAAGTATCTCGCGGCATACTGGACTCTGAATGGGTCTCAGTAGAGGCCTGTGAATCAAAAGTAGTGGGTATCAGGGGCTGCGAAAGCGCCTCACTGAGTACCGGCGAACCGGCGAATGGCTTAGGAGAAGCTTCGTTGTGGGTTTTGGACCTCGACGGTCTGTCTCTGTCTTTTTCTTTGCATTTTTTGTGTATTCCAGTAGTCGGATTGCTAACCGACGACATACCTGGATAGTTAAATCTTGAGCCAAAATATTTTGAAGCAAAAATATACCAACGCTTAATAGTGCGTTGATTAAATTTAGCACAAAACCGACAGCAAGGCACGTTGTGGTCAGGGCCTAGGCAAGG
Organism: Protopterus annectens; assembly: GCF_019279795.1. Classification (NCBI taxonomy): domain Eukaryota; kingdom Metazoa; phylum Chordata; order Ceratodontiformes; family Protopteridae; genus Protopterus; species Protopterus annectens. Next base: position 496,863,681 of record NC_056746.1, on the reverse strand, counting down.
AATGCAGTACAAATGAAAATCCTTATGAGGTATTTGCTTCCCACAAGTAATACAATTATTAACTTTTACTGACATCAGTAAGGAGCAAGAAAAAGTTTCCCCAACGGGGTACTTAGCTTTAGGTTGAAGACTTTGGATCTGAAACTCGAAAACAAAAATTTCAGGAGTCGGCCGACCGGCACTTGCAAACTGCTTCTGCTTCGGGCACCGCACGGCAAAAAATGACTGACGAAAATGAAGTCAGCTGCATGTTTTATACCCCTGACGACCTGACGTCATGGAAGAAGGGATAGCAACCGACGCAGGACACAAGACTTTGTTAATCAGGCTGACTGAGGGCAACCTGCCAGCTGATTACCCAAATGTAATGACTGCAACAGTGAAACACAAAGCACATCTGAACTTGACAAACTTGAGTCATGTTATAACAACATTGCCAAATTTGCTAAGAATTCCCTCTTTAGAGCTCACCATTGTATATCTCTCAGGCAACTTCAGTGGCTTGAACTCCCACAGCTATTAACCTATCACCAACTAGTCATAGCCTATAACATCCAACAATATCCTGACATAACACCATCCCTTAAGGAACTAATAAGTAACTACATACCAAATCGGTCACTCCGCTCTGCCAATAAATCACTCCTCTCCATCTCCACAGCTGATAACACAGCAGGCAAAGCTCTATTTTCTCATAGTACTGCAAAGAACTGGAATAATCTCCCTCACTCAGTTATTTCAGCATCAAACACAAAACAATTCAAACACTCCCTTAAGTCTCATCTTATTAGTTCCTCGTTATGTCCATGTGTCACATAATGACAAATAAACTACCTACTTTCTTCCTCCTGAAACCAGGAAACATGGAAGTAACAAATGTTATTCTCTTTACATATACTAATGTTTGTAAATGAATCTCTCATCTGAACATTTGTGAACTAACGTATTGTCTACTTGTAAAGTTGTTGAATAATGTGTGATAAGAATTTCTTTGGGCTCTGATCTCTTATGTCGCAGATACAAAGTTTCATTGATTGGTTTATATTTGATGCATAAATACCTGTAGTCACTGTATTAATTAAGTGGAGCTTTTCTCCCCAGGCGTCCGCTGAAAATGGACCTCGTCCAGTTGGACCATCCTGGTTAACAAATGTAAAATAAATAAATAAAAGTAAGAGTCAGACTAGAAACCACCTTAGGCATAAAAGAGGGATTGGTTCTAAGAGAGACTCTATCTTCATGGAAGATGATAAAAGGCTCCACTGCCAAAGCTTGCAGCTCAGAAATTCTTCTTGCTGAAGTTATAGCCAAGAGGAAGGCCATTTTCCAAGATAGAAACTTTAAATCTGCCATAACAGTTGGCTTAAAAGGAGGCAGAGTGAGTTTCTCTAGAATGAAATTAAGGTCCCAGGCAGGAGTAGGTGCCCTTCTGGAAGGTTTTAAAGTTGCTGGCCCCTCTGAGAAACTATTTCATCAGGGGATGAGAGTAAATGGGTTGTTCAAAAGAACAGTGAGCAGAAATAGCCGATGCGTGGATCCTGATAGAAGAAAAAGAAAGGCCACCATAAAGCAAATCCACCAAGTAATCCAGAGGAAGAGGGCTGGGAAGAAGACTCCCCTCTAGCCTGCATCCAAAGACAGAACCTTTTCCATTTGTCAGAGTAGGATTTCCTAGTTTTAGGCCTCCTGGCCTCATGAAATACCTCAACCACCTACTGTGATAGAGATGCACAAAGGGGGAGATTCATGCTATAAGCCAGGCCGCCAAATGTAGAGTTTGAAGATGAGGATGTAGAATTTTTCCTTCTTCCTGAATCAACAGATTTGGTATCAGAGGAAGATGCCAAGGCCGAAACTGGGAGAAACTGCAAAGCAGCGGATACTAGTGCTGCCTGGGCCAGTCTGGGGCTATGACAATGGCCCTTGGTCTTTCGTCCCTGATCTTTAACAGTACTTTGGGAAGAAGAGGCAGAGGAGGAAAGGCATAAACTGAAAGTAGTGTTCAGGGGAAGGACAGAGCATCCACTCTCCAAGCCTTGCTGTGATGCTGTCTAGTGCAAAAGGTTGGCAGAAGGTGATTGGTCAGAGATAAAAAGAGATCCACCCGAGGGGTGCCCCAACATTGAATGGTGCTGCAGAAGACTATCTTGTTCAATTGCCACTCGTGAGGATCCAGGGTCTGCCTGCTCAACTGGTCTGCCAAGGTGTTGAGCCTCCCTGGAAGAAACTGAGCCATCAGATGCAGGCCCAAGGATGCCGCTATGGACCATAGTATCATACTTTGTCTGCACTGAGGTTAAGAGTGAGTCCCTCCCTGCTTGTTGATGTACCACATGGCTGTGGTGTTGTCTGTCCTGATAAGCAGGGTTCCCGGGGAAAGTAAATGCTTGAAGGCCAGCAAGGCCTGCTGAACCGCTATCAATTCCTTCAGTTTTATGTGCAAGTGAATCTGCTGGCTGTTCTAACTTACCTGTATGCATATGGTATCCAGATGAGCTCCCCAAGCATAGTCCGATGCGTCTGTGGTAAGAGTTTGGACGGCAGGAGGTGGACGAAAGGGCATGCCTTTGTTTTGTAGACAGGCTGTTGCCCACCAAAGGAACTCTGTCTGTAGACAAGGGATCAGAGGAAGTATCATGTCCAGGTCTTGTGTGTGTTGACACCAAAGATTCTTGAGGTACCATTGCAATTTTCTCATATGCAGTCTGCCATATGGAATCATCAGAATACAAGAGGACATGAATCCCAGAGCTTGCAGGAAGTTCCTTGCAGGGAGCTGGGATATGCTTGCCAATTCCTTGAAGTAAACTGAAAGAGTCACTTGTTTCTCCTGAGTAAGGAATATCATCTGGGCAGCTGTGTTCAGACTCGCTCCCAGGAAAGTAATCTCCTTGGTGTGTACCAGTTTGGATTTCTTTTCATTGAGAGTAGAACCCAGGGAAGTGAGAAGATTCTTCACAAACTCCAAATCCTTTAAAAGCTGTTCTTGAGAATTTGCTTGAATGAGGCAATCATCCAAGTATGGGTAAATCTGAATTTTCCTCTGCCTGCAAAAAGCAACGACAGGAGCCTGATATTTCGTGAAAACTCTGGGAGCAGTAGATAAATCAAAGGGCAGTGCAGATAATTGAAAGTGTTGCTTGCCCGCTCTGAAACTAAGGTACTGCCTGCAGCTTTCTCTTATAGGGATGTGCAGGTAGGTTTCTTTGAGATCTAACATTACCAACCAGGCATCCTTGGCCAACATTGGAAGCAACTGCTGCAGAGTGAGCATTTTGAACTTTGGTATCACCAGAAAAGTGTTCAGAATGGACAGATTTAGAATGGGACACCAGCTGCCCTCTTTTTTTGGAACTAAGAAAAGTCTGGAGTAGAAGCCCTGGCCTACCTGCTGTGCAGGAACTGACTATTGCTCCCAGGTTTAACAGAGAAGAAATTTGCTTTTCTGCTTCTGCCCTCTGGTTTGGGGGAATATCCGGGAATCCCTTGGGTACAAGAAAGGTGTGGAAGGAAAATCTGTGGCCCTGTGACACAGTCCTTGTACCCATTTGTCATCTGTGATGGTGGCCCAAACATTTGCAAAAATGGCCAACCTTCCCCCTAACGAAAACTCTGGGCAAGCAGGAACAGGCAGGGGATGGACAGAGTCATTGAGAATGCTTGAATTGGGAGGTTAGCTTAGAACTCCCTGTCTTAGAAGTGGAAGCATGCCATTGTTTAGTCCTTTGAGAGGTAGCAGCATGCCCCCTAGCAGACCTGTAACCTCTAGTCCTGGGACGGCTCTGTCTACTGGGATCAGGGAAAGTCCAATTGTTTGAAGGGTAATTCCTGCTGAAGCAAGGAGGTTGAACTTGCAGAAAGTCTTTAACTGTTTGCATGGACTTGGCCCTATCCTCCATTTTTTTTCAACACCTCCTCTGCTTTGCTGCCAAAAAGACTGTCCTTGTGCAAAGGTACATCTAACAGCTCAGACTTGCCAGGCTCTGGAAGGGAATGTTCCCGGAGCCAAGCATGTCTTCTAATAACAGATCCAGTAGCTGCTGCCCTGCAAGAAGCTTCTAAAGTGTCAAAACCACAATGTAATTAATGCTTTTTGACAAGACTGACAGAATGTAGCAAATTTTGCATGTCTTTACTCTGCTAGGAAAGGCACACCTGCAATCTTTGCCTTAACAGCCTCCAAGTTATGCTGTTGATATCTGAGCATATGAAAAAGACAACTGGTAGACCTAATAGCAAGAGTGGCAGAGGTATAAACCTTCTTACCCCACCCATCTAAGGCCCTAGATTCCCTGTCAGAGAGAACAGGATTCCTAGTAACAGTGGCCTTAACCCCTTTAGGTCCCTGAGAAATAACCTCTGGGTCAGCAAGACGATTCCTAAAAAGAAACTGATGCGAATCAGGAACTCTGTAAAACCTATCAGGTTTCCTGGGAGCAGGAGGAACAGAATTTGGAGTTAAAGAATTTTCCAAGAAAATATCAAATACTTCCAACACTGGAGGAATGGCCAGAGGCTTTATGCTGAGGCAAGTCTAAGAACTCCCTGATCCTTCTCTTAGACTTAGGGTAGTCCTGACTTTCCCATTTAAAATACTCCCTAAGAGAATTCAAAGTATCCCCAAAAGAGAAATCTGGAGGGGACGCAGAAGGAATAGATTCCTCTGCATCAGAATCCTCAAAACCCTGAACAAACCTGAGAAATTTCCTCTAAGCAGAAATGCTAGAAATATCAGAACCAGAATAGGACAGTACTTCGGGGGACAAATCTCTACCCCTTTTGGAAGGAGGAGGCTGAGAGCCCCGAATAACAATCAAAAGGTCATTAGCCATTTTAATAATTTGCAACTGAGGGGTTTGTGAAAAAGCTGGAGCCTGCTTTAAAGCAGGTTTGCGGCTGAAGGATCTGCTTGCAATACAAAAGGACTCGGGTGGCTTAGCCACAGCTGTAGTCAGAGCAGAGGTCGTCAGTTTGTGCCTGCTGTCGGTACGAAGGAAAGAGGCCTCAGAAGCCAGTGCCTGCTTAGCAGCTCTGGTTCCATCCAAGGTGGAGACAGGCAGAAGGTCAGAAGACGAAGTGGAAGCCTGCGGCATGGAGGACTCCGAAAAGGTCTCAACACAGGCCTGCGGCAGAATATCTGCGGACTGCAGGGGCTGCAAAAGCACCTCACTGGCTACCGCTGAGCAGACAACCAACTTAACAGGAAAGTCGTCGGCAGATTTGACCATGTGAGGCATGTTGTAGTCTTTATCCTTATGTTTCTTAGGAACATCTGAAGTGGTAAGACCGGCGGACACCATACCAACGAACTTAGGCCAAATTCCAAAATGCTTAGCTAAAAACTTAGCCCGACGATGAATAGTAAGCGGGTTAAAAGAACCACAAAGATCACAGTTAGGAACGTCGTGTTCAAGGCCTAAACAAGTAATACAGTATGAATGAAAATCCCAGTGAGGAATCTGCTTTCCACAGACAAGACAATTGTTAACTTTCTCTGACATTCGTTAAAGCAAGAAAAGAGGCTCTCCAATGGGGTACTTAGCTTTTAGTGTCTTCAACGTGGTAGTCGGTAAAAAAAAGGAAGGTACTCGGCCGACTGGCACTTGTGCAAAAGGCTTCTGCTTTGGGCTCCGTGGCAAGAAAGACTGAGGAAATGACTTCGGCTGCCTCCTTTTGTACCCGATGTCCTGACGTCTTTTACAACTGACGGCAGCCAGCGTTATATACAGATATCTCTGGTATTCTGGCCGATTGAGGACTACCGGGGTCCGGATAACCCATTTGTTAGGACTGCAACAGTGAAACACGATGAACATCAAATGGTCTCCTGGCAGACATCAAGGGAGACTCCAACCACCACCTGATCTGACTTCAGCAAACCTCTGTCAATGCAACTGGGAACTCCATCAAGTGTGTCAGATAAGGCCACTGCACCACCAATGTCTCACGAGAGGAACCAAACAAAAAGCAGCTGCCATGTGCCCCAATAGCCTGGAAACCAGAAGAACCAGGGATTCAGACATGATTGTAATAAAACCCGCAGCGCCAACACTCTGGAAACTGGAAACCTTCCGATCTGAAGTGGCACCCTATAAACTCTATCAACTGCACAGGAAGAAGGCTAGATTTCTGATAGCCGACTGTGATTTCCAAATAGCTGCACAACTGGAATAAGATGCCCCTGGCTCTGATCAACAATGCACTCTTGGAGGCAATTGGCGATCAATTGTTCAGGTAAGGAAACACCTGAAACACCTGCAGCCTGAGCCAGGATGCCACTACTACCAAACATGTGGTGAACAATGGGAGGGTGTTCAGTGGTGAACCCAAAGGGCAGGGCATGGAAATGATAGTGACTGATTCCCAGCCAGAAGTATAGAAACCTTCTGGAATGCTTTGCAATCTTTCCATGATGGTAGGCATCCTTGAGGTTGAGTGACACATCCAGTCATCCTGCCTCAAGAGAGGTAGAATGGACTGCAGTGACCATCAAGAATTTGGTCTGCTTGATGGAGCAGTTTGATGTGGTCAAATCCAAAACTGGCCAGGCATCCTCATTCTTCTTTGGAACCAAAAAGAATTTTGAATAGACCCCAGATCTGCATAGGTCTGGTGGTATCTCTTGGATGATTTGATTTTCTAACAACTTTAGAATTTCATTGGCCATAGCCGTTCTCTGATCTAAAAACTGAATTGTATAGCCTCTGGATATGACTCTCAACACCCTCAAGCATCCAAGGTGATGGCCTCTCAAGCTTTTGGGTATAGAGCCAAGTGATCCCCGACTGCCTCCAGAGATGGACAGCTGGGCACCCCTTCAGGGCAACTGAAAGGGTTTCCATGAGAAACTTCCACAAAATCCCTGATATTGCAGACCACCTCCGCCACGTGGACAGTGTGGTTACCACATCTGTTGTGGGAGTAGCCCTCAGAAGGAGCTTCCTGTAATGACTGCTACAATTTCCTTAAAAAAGGAAACATTTCCCCCCTTATGGTTATTAGAAAAGGTCCATACAAGGGTTGCAAAGTGCAGTCTCATGGCAGGCAACATCTTCCCCTCCTGCTCACTTCTGGTTAATGTGTTCTTAACCTTGGGCCCAAAAAGAGAAGAGACGTTAAAGGGGGCATTAATAAAGGATGCCTTGAAGCAGTGTAGAAAGTTACACAACCTCATGGCAATGCCAGCTCCAGCAGCTTGGGATGTGCCATCAGCTGCATTAGACAGCAGACAAATGTCTGCAACATGCATCCGCTGCCTACTGCATTAGACATCAGATGCACGGATGCGATGGCAATGGACTGTTAAGTGGACTTCTGAGTCTCCAAGCTCTTCTCAGACTCTGGAGTCTGCTGAGTCTTAACCACCCATGATACTTCTGAGACGATGTCCCCCTGAAGTCTGGTCAAGTGGGCTAAATAGTTCAAAGCCCTTACTACAAAACTGGCTGAGGTGTAAATTTCTTCAGTTGGTCCAACTCCCAAGAATACCTATTCAGGGGATGAATCTTCTGAGATGTCCTTTTCAATGGCTACTTCCATCACAATACCATCCACAGCCACCACCACAATAGCATCCACTGCCAGACTCTTAATCTAGTGTTGCTGGTCCTTGGAAGGGGCAAGAATCTTATTTGGTTTCTTGAGGATCGTTTCCACCATATCAGACTCTTTACATGCCCTCCAGGACACCAGGTCAAACAGCATCCGGAGGGGGAACCACCTGAGCCCACCATGAAAGCCTCCATAAAAACTGACTCCTTATGAGATGGGGCTTCAGTGGGCCATCCCCCGTGTTGACAAAGCAGCTGCAAAAGGTTGCCAAAAGAGGCAACCTCGTGGAGGAATTTTGGGGATTGCTATCCCTTCTCGAGGCGAGTGTCCTCAGTAAGTGACTTCTCTGGGGAGTCCAGATGCTTTATATTACACCCCCCCAGCCCAAAACCTCCCACCATGGGGAATATGGGAAGGAGTGACACAAACCTTGGCCCCTAAAGGAATGTCAGACTGGAGAACACCCAGGGTGAGCTGTCCTAGAACAGGTTGACTCAGGTCCACAAGAGCAGATGCCGATGAAGGGGGACACTGGCTGAACCTGACCATGCCTTCTCTTGATGGGAGAACATCCCTTCCACAATGTCAAAGGCATAGGCAGACGTGGACCTATTGGAGCTGGCAGACCTAGGATCCAAAGACCCTGAGGATGCACCAGACCCAACAGCTGCTCCAGCCTGCTCCAATGCCAAGACCAGAGCTGAACTATGCAGAGTAAAAGCCCAGATTGGGAGGGATAACCCCAAAACTGGGTTCGAACTCAACCCAGATACCCCTGCCTCAATATCCTGGCTCCAGGGCCCGCTCGGCTCCAACGCAGCTGGAGTCGATGAAATCAAGGTAGATGTCTGCGCCAAAATCAGCCAAGCCACTGGATCTGACCCTAAGAAAGGAAAGGCAACTGGCACCAACAACCTCTGAACTAAAGGGCTCAAGGGAGAAAAAGTACAGTTTTGTACCTACCATAAATGTAGATGTCCGAGAGGTATGCATCTGCAGTCCTTACAAATGGGTTATCCTGGCCTCAGGCAGCCCTTCGGTCGGCCGGATTCCAAAGTCTGGGTCTGGCCTCGGCTGATGTCGCACTTCACCCGACGTCATAGCTGCAGTTCTTCGGGTATAAAGGGATCAGCCAACGCCATTTTCCTCAGTGTTTCTTGCCCCAGATGCCAGGTGCCCTCTAGGAAGGCTAAATTTGGATAAATGCAAATATTTCCAAACAAAAGAGAGCAAATAGAAATAAACATGTATATACATATATACAAACAAATACACCATAATAGATTCCCCCAGCTAGCTACAAGATGGGCAAATACCCTAGGAGTACCACAGAGGGGAAGGAGGGTGGGTAATCCTGACTGCAGATGCATACATCTACATTTATGGTAGGTACAAAACTGTACTATGTCCTTCAAGGATGCATCTGCAGTCCTTACAAATGGGTAGAATACCATAGCCAAACTGGGGGAGGAGGCACTAAGAATTTATGGTGTAGTTAAGATCCCTTGCAAAACAGCAGTGGCAAAACCTGCTCGGGATCTGGAGTATAAAGTCAGATTATAATGCTTGGCAAATGTATGCACGGAGCTCCAAGTAGCAGCCTCTAAAATGTCTTTGGTAGCCACTCCTCGTAAGGAAGCTGTAGTAGTGGCTGTAGCCCTTGTGGAATGAAGTCTGATGTTTTCTGGAGTTGCCTTTCCATGAAAAGAGTAACAAAATCTAATGCAATTTCCTATCCATTTTGAGATTGTTTGTTTTGAAATTGCTTTTCCTTCCATTCCTGTTGCATATGCTACCAGAAGCTGGTCAGTTTTTCTATAGTTCTTGGTTCTGTCCAGGTAGTAGCGCAATTGTCTGTGTACATCCAAGGTATGCAGCAATCTTTCCCCCCTGTTCTGTGGGTTGGGGAAGAATGTTGGTAGGTGTATTGCTTGGTTTAAAGATACCCTGGAGACCACTTTTGGCATAAAGGTAGGATTAGTTCTCATGGACACTCTATCCTGATGGAAGATAAGGAAGGGCTGTACTGCCATTAATGCCTGTAATTCAGAAACCCTTCTAGCTGAAGTGATTGCAAGCAGGAATGCAGTCTTCCAAGATAAGTACTGTAATTCTGCTGTTGCTGCTGGTTCAAAAGGGGGGAGTGTCAACTTTTCTAACACAAAGTGCAAGTCCCATGTAGGCAATGGTGGTTTCCTTGGTGGTTTTACATTTTTAATTCCTCTGAGAAACTGTCTGAGTAGAGGTTGAGAAAAGACTGGAGGATCCATGTTGTATTCTGCTGAAATTGCCGATGCATGAATCTTAATGGAGGAGTAAGACAGACCATTGTGGAAAAGCTCTGCTAAATATTCCAGGATGTTAGCTATGTTTGCCAATGATGCATCTACTCCTTTTGTTGCACTCCAAATGAGATATCTTTTTCATTTTGCTGAATAAGTTTTTCTTGTTGAGGGTCTGCGAGCCTCCAAGGTAATGTCTCTAACCCTTTGAGATAAATTTGGGTTATTTCTCCTTATGTAATGTTCCAAGCAGCTAGCTGCAGAGTTTTCGAGTTTGGATGCAGGATTTTGAAGTTGTTCTGTGTTAGCAGTAGAGGTATTAGGGGTAGAGGCCATGCGTGTTCCTGGGACATACTCCTCAGTAGCGGGTACCAATGTTGCCTCGGCCAATCTGGAGCTATCAAGATGATCCTCGGGTGATCTTCTTTGATCTTCAGTAGCACTTTGTGCATCAAAGGAAGAGATGGGAATGCATATGCTGTCAGGTTTTCCCAACTGAAGGATAGGGAGTCCACCTTCCAATCAAGTGGGTGGTATGTCCTTGTGCAGAATTTTTTCAATTGGTGGTTGTGTGGGGATGCGAACAGGTCTATTTCTGGCAGTCCCCATTTACTTGTGATGGTTTTGAAGATGTCTGGATGCAGCATCCATTCGTGGGCATCCGTGGTGGTTCTGCTTAAGATGTCTGCTAGTATATTTTCTTTTCCTGGCACGAATATGGCTTGGAGCTGAATGTTGAGGCTCAGGGCCACATTCCAGAGGTCCATTGCCATCTGGCATAGAGGATATGAATGTGTGCCTCCCTGTTTGTTGATATACCACATAACTGTGGTGTTGTCCGTCCTTATCAGCAAATGACCCTGTTGAAGAAATGGTCTGAATGTCTGAATTGCCTGTTTTACTGCCAGCATCTCCTTTTGATTTATGTGTAGGTTCATCTGGTCTTGAGTCCATAAGCCTTGTATACACTTGTCCACCATGTGTGCCCCCATCCGAGGTCTGAGGCGTCCGTGGTGATAGTCTGGCTTGGGTGAGGCCTGTGGAAGGGCAGTCCTTTGTTCAATTGACAGGCCTGGGCCCACCACTGGAATTCTTGCTTCAGGCATGGAATTATTGGAATTTGGGTCTCTAGGCTGTGCTTGTGCTGAGACCATAAATTCCTCAGGTACCATTGTAACTTCCTCATATGTAGTCTGGCATGTGGAATTATTATTATGCAGGATGCCATGTAACCCAGGGCTTGCAGGATTTTCCTTGCTGTAAGCTGGTTCTGTGTTGTTAATGCCATGAAATAGAGTGGTAGCTGCTTCTGTTTTTCTGCTGTGAGGAATGCCATCTGGTTTGATGTGTCCAGTTCTGCACCCAGGAAAGTTATCCTTTGGGATGGTATCAGCCTTGACTTTTTTGTGTTGACTGTGTATCCCAGGGCTTGCAGCAGGTGAATAACCTTTTCCAAATCTTTTGTTAATTTGTCTTTGCTGTCCGCTTGTAACAGGCAGTCGTCCAGGTATGGATAAATTTGAATTCCCTGAAGCCTGCAATGAGCAATTACTGATGCCAGGCATTTCGTGAATACTCTGGGCAGTAGATAAGCCAAAAGGCAATGCTGAGAATTGATAATGCTCTGATCCTGCAAGAAATCTGAGGTATCTTCTGCAATTTGGTCGTATGGGGATGTGCAGGTATGCCTCCTTGAGATCCAGAGTCACCAGCCAAGACTCCTTGCCCAGCATGGGAAGGAGTTGCTGTAGGGTCAGCATTTTGAATTTTGGAACAATAAGATATGTGTTTAGAGCGGACAGGTCGAGGATAGGTCTCCATTGGTTTTCCTTTCTTGGTACTAGGAAAAGCCTTGAATAAAATCCTTGTCCTTGTTCCATAACCGGTACCTTTTCTATAGCTCTCATCCTTAGTAAGTGGTCTATTTGCTGTAGAGCGTTTGTCCTTTGGTTTGGAGGAAGGTTTGGCATTCCTCTCTTCCTTGGAAGAGTATGGAAGTGAAACCTGTAGCCTTTGTCTATTGTCTGTAAAATCCATTTGTCTCCTGTAATGTAATGCCAATTTACTGAAAATAAGGCTAATTTTCCGCCTAAGGGTGCTGCCAGTTGTTCCCTGGTAGGCGGTTGCAGAGCCAAGTCACTGTGATTGTCCTGTAGAAGTGGTAGTGGCTGGATCTGTGGCAGTAGTTCTCTGGCTGTTAGGCTGCCACTGACGTCCCCTGTAGGCACCTCTGGACTGACCTCTGCCTCTAGGGCGTCTATTTCTGCCTCTCTGTGCTCTGGTAGTGTCTGGAAAGGACCAATTCTTGGAAGGCCAGTTCCTACTGAACCTCGGAGGCTGGACCTGTAAGAAATCCTTGACTGTCTGGACAGATTTAGCTTTTTCTTCCACCTTCTTCAACACTTGCTGTGCAGGGGAACCAAACAAACTGTGTTTTTCCATGGGAGCATCTAGAAGCTTTGATTTGACATGGTCTGGTAAGGATTGCTCTTTTAACCATGCATGCCTTCTGATCACTGTACCAGTCATAGCTGATCTAAAGGAAGCCTCCAGTGCATCATAGCCGCATTTTAGGGAATGATTACTGACCTGCTGAGTGTTATGCACCAAATCCTGAAGGGACTTACGGTCTAACGGTTCAGGCGAGGACAGTTTTTTAGTGAGCTGATCTAACAGGAATTCCTGATACTGAATCATGTGGAATTGACAGTTTAAAGCCCTAGCCGAAAGAGTAGCAGAAGTATAAACTTTTTTACCCCATCTCTCCAATGCCCTAGATTCCCTTTCAGAGGGGAGGGGGTTTTTGGCAGAGGCAATTGTTACAGCTTTTGGGCCCTGTGAGATAGTTTCTGGATCTGCAATAGGAGCCTTATACAAATGATAATGTGTGTCCGGAACCCTGTAGTATCTGTCGGGCTTAGCAGGGGCCGGAGGCAGAGAGTCAGGGGCAGTACAGGCATCAGTAAATGCATCATCCACAACTGTAAGCACTGGTGGAATAGCTAAAGGCCTATGCTGTGGTAAATGTAAAAAGGTCCTAAGCCTTTTCCTGGAGTCTGAAAAATCCTGGCCCTGCCATTGAAATTGTTCCCTCATAGCATGCAAGGTTTCCCCAAAAGAAAATTCCTCAGGAGGAGAGGCAGAAGGTATGGAATCCTCTGCATCAGAGTCCTCATATGGAGAGTAAGGGCCTTCTGGAGGATTTATATGTTCTGAATCATCAGAGGAATAGTCTGAAGAAACTGGCTCAGGGGGCTCTGCTCTAAGCCTCTTCTCTGGAGGAGGGTGAGAGGCCCTGTCAGGGTGAGATTGGGTTCCCCTGATCAAATGAATGAGATCCTCTGCTAGACTAAGCATTTGAGTACTAGAGCTAGGCCTGTGGGAGGGGGCTTTAGCAGGCACGGCCTTTGAAGATTTAGCTGCTTTAGCCCTGGCAAAAGCCTTAATTGAGATGGATGCAGGGGGCCTAGCAGCTCCACGTGCAGGAGTAGATACATCTAAGGGAATAGAATCTGATAAATCCTGAGAAACTGTAGGAGCAGGTGGAATTTCAGTAGCAGATTCAGCCATGCTGGAAGAGGCCTCGGTAGAAGGAGGCATGCTTTCGGCCGAAGGAAGAACCGCGGACTCGGCTTCAGCCGAAACCGAGACGCTCGCGGTTGGCTTAGCCGCGGTTTCGGCCGAAACCGCGGACCGTGAGTGTCGGTCCTTTTCTTTACGCTTTTTAGCTAAATGTGAAGTCGGAGTCTCCGACAGCATGATATAAGCAAAAGCGGAGCCGAAAAACTCCTCTGCAAACTCCGACCAAAGTCTAAGTGTTCGTCGGTTTCAGGAAGCACAGGCTAGACAAGCTGCTACGTCGTGGTCTGGGCCTAAACAAGATAGACAGTAAGAGTGGAAATCTTTATGAGGTATTTGTTTCCCACAAGTTAAACAGTTATTCACTTTTTCTGACATCGGCTGAGGCAAGAAAGAGTCCCCAACGGGGTACTTAGCTTTTTAGAAGTCTTCGGTAGTAGTAATCTCTGGTTCTGACCGACCGGCACTTGCGAACAGCTTCTGCTTCGGGCACCACGCGGCAAGAAAGACGGAGGAAAATGGCGTCGGCTGATCCCTTTATACCCGAAGAACTGCAGCTATGACGTCGGGTGAAGTGCGACATCAGCCAAGGCCAGACCCAGACCCAGACTTTGGAATCCGGCCGACCGAAGGGCTGCCTGAGGCCAGGACAACCCATTTGTAAGGACTGCAGATGCATCCTTGAAGGACATCCATGGTAATGGAGCCAAAGCTTTGGGTCAAGGCCTGAAGCAGAGGCGATGATTCCTAATTGCATCTGCACCTGTAAAAATAAAGTACAGTTGTGTACACTTATCATAAATGTAGATATTCGAGTGTATTCACTGTTGCAGTCATCATATTTGTGTTATTTGCCTGCAGGTAGCCCTCAGCTGGCCTGAATACCAGAGTTTTGGATTCCTGCGTCAGATGCTGTCTCTTCTTTCATGACGTCAGGTCATCAGGGGGATAAAATATGCAGCCGACACCATTACATCAGTTTTTCTTGCCCCAGATTTCAGGTGCCCCCACAATGGGAAGCAATTATATGTTATGGTACACTTCCATCCAAAAGCAAATACACCAGAAAACTTATATATACCAAACAAGAAGGAAAGGTAGAACCAAGAGAAGTCAGGGGGCTGGAGGGAGGGTAACCAGGACTGCAACAGTAAATACACTCGAAAATCTACATTTATGGTAAGTGTACACAACTGTACTATGTTCTTCGTGTTTCTCTATTGCAGTAATCACATTTGGGTTGACCCCCAAAGCTAAGGAAGGGAGGAGGAAGTTAGAGAGCATTAGGGCCAGCTATTAAGCCCTGCAAAACTGCAGTGGCAAAACCAGCTCTGGATTTAGAAAAAAGAGGTAGGTGGTAATGCTTGGTGAAGGTATGTACAGAGCTCCAGGTAGCAGCTTCCAGGATATCCCTGGTAGGGACTCCTCTGAGAAAGGCTGCAGAGGTAGATGCAGCCCTGGTGGAATGTGATCTTATCCCCTGTGGGGTAGGTTTTCCATGGTGCATGTAGCAGAAATAAATGTAATGGGCTATCCATTTGGAAATGGTTTGCTTTGAAATGGCCTTCCTCTCTGCCCCTGCAGCAAAGCCAACTAGCAGCTGTTCAGATTTTCTGAGAGGCTTAGTCCTGTCCAAATAAAATCTAAATTATCTGTGCACGTCCAGAGCGTGCAGTATTCATTCTCCTTTGTTTTGTGGATTAGGGAAGAAAGTAGGCAAGTGAATGGACTGATTTAGGGCCACACTAGACACCACCTTGGGCATAAAGGAAGAATTGGTCCTGAGGGAAACCCAGTCTGCATGGAAGACAATAAATGGTTCCACTGCTATGACAGCCTGTAATTCAGACACTCTTTTTGCTGAAATGATGGCTAGAAGGAATGCTGTTTTCCAACAAAGGAATTTCAACTCTGCTGTTGCAGCTGGCTCAAAGGGAGGGATAGTGAGCTTTTCCAATACAAAGTTAAGGTCCCAGGCTGGAGTAGGGGCTCTCCTGGGGGGTCTTAAATTTTTGGCCCCTCTAAGGAATTGTTTTAGCAGAGGGTGAGAGAAGAGGGGTGGCTCAGTATTATAATGAGCTGAAATGAGGCATGAATTTTAATTGACGAGAAGGATAGGCCCTTGTGGAACATTTTTGTTAAGTACTGAAGAATATGAGGTAAGTTGGGCACCGTTGTACCCATCCGTAGTCTGGCTCCAGGAACAGTATCTTTTCCACTTTTCAGCATAAGATTTTCTAGTAGTAGGCTTTCTGGCCTCCAAAATGACATCTAGCACCTGTTCACTGAGGGATGCTACTGGGGTGCTCAAGGAATTAGCCAGGCTGCAAGGTTCATGGTTAGAAGCTGAGGGTGCCGAATCTGGCCCTCCTGCTGGGACAGCAGTGAAGGGGTCTGAGGCAGGTGCCATGGTTCCAGTAGTATCATACTGCACAAGAGGGGGTACCAGTGCTGGCGTGGCCAGTCTGGTGCAATCAGTATTGTCCTTGGCTTGTCCTGTTTGATCTTTAGCAGAACCTTCGAGAGGAGAGGCAGAGGGGGAAAGGCATAAACTGAGAGGCTTTCCCAGGTAAAGGACAGGGCATCCACTTTCCAAGCTTGACTGTGGGGGGTCCTTGTGCAGAATCTGTCCAATTGGCAGTTCTGAGGGGAGGCAAAGAGGTCTACCTCTGGAGTCCCCCATTTTCTTCAAGAGGTTGAATATTTTTGGTTCCAGTTTCCATTCATGTGGGTCCATGAGATTTCTGCTTAAGTCATCTGCCAGTGAATTTAGCTTGCCTGGCAGGAACTGAGCATGTAGATGCACTTGGAAGCTCAAGGCTGTGTTCCACAGAGCCATGGCTAGTCTGCAGAGAGGATACGAGTGGGTTCCCCCCTGCTTGTTTATATATCACATAACTGTGATGTTGTCTGTCTTTACCAATAGTTGTCCTGGAAGAATGCGGTCTTTGAAGGCTGTCAGGGAATTCTGTACAGCTAACATTTCTTTTTGGTTGATATGCAGGTGCATCTGTCTCGGGTTCCATTTGCCCTGAATGCACTACCCTGCCAAGTGAGCCCCCCATGCCTAGTCTGATGCGTCTGTTGTTAGGGTTTGGGCGGCAGGGGGCAGAGTGAAAGGGAGCCCCTTGTTGTGATAGCATGCCTCTGCCCACCAAAGGAACTCTGTCTTTATACAAGGAATGATAGGAATCATTGATTCCAGGTTCTGAGAATGTTGACACCATAGGCTTTTTAGATACCACTGTAGTTTCCTCATATGCAATCTTGCATATGGAATTAGTAGAATGCAACAGGCCATGAACACCAGTGCTTGCAGAATTTTCCTTGCAGATAGCTGGGATTTGTGGCCAACTGTTTGAAGTAGGCTGTCACATAAACTTGGATCTCTGGAGTGAGGAAAGCCATCCGGGAAGTTGTGTTCAAGCTTGCTCCCAAGAATACAATCTGTTGGCAGAGTACCATGTGAGGATTTCTTTTTGTTTATGGTGTACCCCAGAGGTTAGAAGTTTTTTTTACAAATGCCAGATGTTGTAATAGCAAGTCCTGACTTTTTGACTGAATCAGACAATCATCCAAGTATGGGTATATTTGAATATTTCTCTGCCTACAAAATGCAATGGATGGAACTAGACACTTTGTGAATACTCTGGGTGCAGTAGATAAGCCAAAGGGAAGTGCAGAGAACTGATAGTGCATGGAGCCTGCCTTGAAGTGTAGGTATTTCCTGCAAGATTCCCTTATTGGAATGTGGAAATAAGCTTCCTTTAAGTCTAAGGTTGCCAACCAGGCATCTTTGCCTAGCATAGGAAGCAACTGTTGAAGTGTTAGCATTTTTAATTTTGGGATTACCAGAAAGGTGTTTAGAATAGAGAGATCCAGGATAGGACGCCAGGAGCTGTCTTTTCTGGGTACCAGGAAACGTCTTGAATAAAAGCCTTGTCTCCTTTGTTCTGCTGGGACAGGCTGAATAGCCCTGATACTTAGAAGAGAGAGAACCTGCTGTTGGGTCTCTGCCCACTGATTTGGGGGTAGGTCTGGCCAACCGTTTGGGGTTGGTAGGGAGTGGAAGTAGAATCTGTATCCTTGGAAAACTATTTTCAAAACACATCTGTCCCGGGTACTGAGTTCCCAGTTTTCTGCATGCAAGGTGAGCTTTCCTCCTAAGGGAGCAGCAGTTGAGCAGGACTTGGGAGGGTTAAGGTTAAGTCACTGTGCCATTTTTCCATAGGGGGGAGGTTTACTGCTCCCTGCTTTGGAGTGGGAGCCCCCCACTGCTTAGACCTGTGCACAGTCTGAGACTGTAACCTAGGTGGTCTGCTGTTCCTGGGTTTGGACTGAGAGGGCCTGGAAGAGACTGGAAAGGACCAATTCTTTGATTTAGCTTTTTCCTCCATCCTTTTGAGGACGACTTCTGCTTTGTTGCCAAACAGGTGGTCTTGGTTTAAGACAGCATACAGTAATTTAGCTTTAACTTGATCTGCCAAGTTTTGCTCCTTAATCCAAGCATGCCTTCTAAGTACAGACCCAGTAACAGCAGCCCTGCAAGATGCTTCTAAATAACCAAAACCACATTGCAAAGTATGTTTACCAACTTGTTCTGCAGAATACATTAAATCCTGTAATTCTTTGTGTTCAGCACAGTCAGGAATCAACATAATTTTCTGTTTAAGTAGTCCCATAACATGCTGCTGGTACTTTAACATATGAAACTGGCAATTTAAAGCCCTAATGGCCAAAGCAGCAGAAGTGTATGCCTTCTTACCCCATCTGTCTAAGTCTCTAGAATCTCTATCAGAAGGAGTAGGATTTTTGGCAGCAGTAGCCTTAATGCCTTTTGGTCCTTGGGAAATGATCTCTGGAAACGCAGTAGGATTCTTGAAGAGGAACTTGTGAGAGTCAGGTACTCTGTAATATCTGTCAGGTTTTCTGGGAGCTGGAGGTAAAGTGTCTGGGGAAAGGCTAGATTCCAAGAAAGCATCATCTACAATGTCCAGAACAGGAGGGATCGCTAAAGGCCTGTGTTGAGGAAGAAGTAAGAATTCCCTAAGCTTCTTTTTTGGAGTCGGAGTAATCCTGGCTTTCCCAGTGGAAATGCTCCCTAAGAGTGTGCAAGGTTTCACCAAAAGAAAAATCTTCTGGAGGGGAGGCAGAGGGAGTGGAATCCTCTGCATCAGAATCCTCATAGGCAGATAAGGGCAAATCCTGGTAATCAGAAGGAATAGAAATATCAGATTCCTGATCAGAAGAATCAGAAGGAAAATCAGTTATAGGTCTCTTACAGGGGGAAGGCTGGCTTCCCCTAATTAAGGTAATAAGGTCTTCAGCCATTCTAAGCATTTAGGCATATGGGCCTGAGCATGCAGTTTGGACGTCAGTTTTCTAGGCGTCGTGCGAGTTTTAGGCCTGGATGATGAAGATGGTGTCGGTTTAAAATGCAAGTCTGTAGGCCTGAATACACCCTCAGAAGCCGGTGTCTGCACAGCGGCTCCGGACCCATCCAAGGTAGAGACATCCGCAGGTTCCATAGTCGAAGAAGCATCTTCCGGCATACCGGACTCCGAATGGGTCTCAGTAGAGGCCTGTGAATCTGAAGTAGCAGGTATCAGGGGCTGCGAAAGCGCCTCACTGAGTACCGGCAGACTGGCGACTAGATTAACGTAAGCATCATCGGCAGTTTGGGACCTATGCGGCCTATCTCTGTCTTTATCTTTAAGTTTTTTAGGAAGATCGGTAGTCAGAAAGCCATTTTGGAGTACTGAAACCGAGTACCAAAATAATTTGCTGCAAAAACAGCCCGACGACGAATAGTTTGGGGGTTGAACAAGGCACAAAACTGACATCGATGTAGGTCGTGGTCTGGGCCGCAGCAAGGAATGCAGTATGAATGAAAATCTTTATGAGGTATTTGCTTTCCACAGGTAAGACAATTGTTAACTTTTACTGACATCGGTTGGAGCAAGAAAAAAAAGATCCCCAAAGGAGTACTAATATTTTTTTTGAAGACTTCGGTTCTGAAACTCGAATACAAAAATTTCAGTAGTCGGCCGACCGGCACTTGCGAATTGCTACTGCTTCGGGCACCGCACGGCAAGAAAGACTGATGTAATGGTGTCGGCTGCATGTTTTATACCCCTGACGACCTGATGTCATGGAAGAAGAGATAGCATCCGACACAGGAATCCAAGACTCTGGTATTCAGGCCAGCTGAGGGCTACTTGTAGGCAGATAACCCAAATGTGATGACTGCAACAGTGAAACACGAAGAACATCTGCATCTACTGTTACAGCATGGCATGTCCTAAACTCCCAACTGACTGGGATGACTGAGCCAATGAAGCCAACGAAGGAGACTTGGTGACCCACTTACTGAACAGGGGCTAATGAGATCTGGGGCAGAGATGAGGAAGATTCACATGAGGACAACCATGGAGTAAATGGAGAAAAGGGTGAAAAGGATCTGCCTGATGAGAGCACCTTATTAAAGGAAGGGGCTCTGGACACTGAAGGTGGGAAATTGAGCCTTCCCCACAACTGGTGCCAAATGAGACTGTCTCTGAGGGGTCAGAGCCAATGGCGGAGCTAAAGACATTTGGAAAGCTGATGGCCTTGGGACCTTTGGCTCTGATGGACCAGATGAAGCCAAAGAGGAAGCAGCACACTTCTGGTCCCCCTTGGCAGCCTTGGGGTCCTTGGAACTCCGATGACCCCAATCCAATTTATCCAACCCCCCCCCTCCCCGCTAGAAGAGGCAAAACAGGGCTCTCCAAGTGACAAAAGCCCTTTGAGAACCAGCTTGGCTCTCCTCTCATTAAAGCATGTGAACCGAATGCTTTGCAAATGGAGCAAGGGTAGTCCAAGTGGGAACCTCCTAAACAATAAAGACACAAATCATGTGCATCTTAAGAGGGAAGCTTACTCGCACAGGCCAAACATTTTTTGAAACCTTTATCCATAATCAAAACACCACAACACCACCACCACTACACAAACAAATCACTCAATACACACCCACCTACCTAACCTTCAGCTACTAAAAGAACAAAAAAACCAGCTATAAAAATACAACCCAGAAAGTGCAGTTAAGAGACAACGCAATGCCCCCAACACAGTATCCTACCTAAAAACCTAATGACCTTAACCATTATATAAACTACAGTACACACTACAGTAAAAACACTAACACCCTATAACTCAACAGGGGACTGCCTGTTCTCCAACTTTGTTGGAAAATATGGAATAAACAACCCTCAGATATCCCACCTCTGACTTCTCTTCCACTTTTTAAAGGCATCTAAACTGTACCTCAATAAAATTGGCTATGTCCTTGCACTAACTAGACTAACTCTGTTTCTTTTCTTTACTTTTCTTCTTACCTATTTTTTTTCCCTACACCCTTTTAAGCTTTTCTTTACCTCTCATTACACTTTATCATCTTCTTATAAAATTTATGTTTTTAGATTCTTTGTATTGTAATGAGTAGTGTGATATGCACATCACGTAGGATATGGCTTATATATGTTTTGGTTTTAAGATAGTAATTTGCACATTTCAGAAAAAAAATATATATATACTTTTTGGTTTGCTGTTAGCATTAAATTTGTTATAACTTCTATTGTAACGCCTTCTTAAACCTTGTAATAATTACTGGAGCTTTTCTCCCCAGGCCTCTACTGAAAATGGACATATATCCAGCTAGACTAGCCCAGTCAACAAATGTAAAATAAATAAATAAATAAATAAATATGCACTAATACAGAGGAGGACAAAAAAAGGAGTTATGTATTCACCATAATATTCCATCTGTGCTGTCCATTTTCTTTCTTCCTCACCTACTGGGTTCAGATCTGAACCATCAAATCTGACTTGGCCGTTGCTAAAGCTCGCAGCAACCAAATCTCTTGAGCTTCTCCCTTACCCACAACACACCTCCCTCAAATACCTCAGATCTTGTTTGCTGCTTAGTAGAGAGTAAAAGATAAAAGAGGTTAATGGAAAAACCTTATCTTGAAATCATATCTAAAAAAAACAAGCATTAAGGGATCCTGTAAACACTCGTTCCTCCAGAAGTCTTAGGATGTGGGTTGGTGGGTGGGCAGCTGAGTAAGAATGAAAATGGACAACACAGATGGAACGTTATGGTGAGTACATAACTTCTTTATCTGATGTCAAATTTCATTCTGTACTCAACTATTGGGACAGAGTCCCTAGCTACCTATTTCTGGGGTGGACTCAAGGAAGGATATTCCTTGAGCACCATAGAACCAAATGATGCCCTACCTCTAGAGACCAGATCTATCTTGTAATGAGTGATAAAGGTATGGGGAGTAGTCCAAGTTGCTGCTGCACATATATCATCCATGGACATTCTTGACTGAAAAACTGAGGCAGTAGCCATAGATCTAGTGGAGTGTGAATTCAAGGAATGTGGAAGAGTAATGCCAAGTTTAGTATAAATGAATGATATGCAATTTGTCAATCACTTTGATGATGTAATCTTTAAAACTGGTTTTCCCAAAGTTGGTTCAAAGAATGAGATAAACAATTGGTAAGCTTTTCTGATTTTCTTGGTCCTATGCAAAGAGAAGTGTAACTGTCTATAAACATCCAGTAAACGCATGATATATTCTCCTTTGTTGGTAAATTTAGGAAAGAACACTGGTAAGTTAATAGCTTGATTAATACTGGATTCTGACACCACTTTCTCCAGAAAGGACAGATTAGTATGTACGGTCACTCTATCTTTGTGGAAAATTAAGTATGGAAGTTTAGAGGATAATGCTTGAATCCCGGAAATTCTTCTCGGAGAAGTAATGACAATCAAGAAAATTGTTTTCCATGTAAGATACTTTAGGTCACATGTAGCCTCCGGTTCAAAAGGGGATTGTGTGAGATATTGTAGCATCAGATTTAAATCCCATAAAGGGGAATGATCTTTAAAAGGAGACCTTAGGAGGAGAATAAGAAGTTATGTACTCACCATAACGTTCCATGTGAGTTGTTCCATCTCTCCTTCATTCTTCACTGATGGGTTCGGAGCCGATCCCTTGGCTCCGACACGGCCGTTAGCAAGCTCAAGGTTTACCAGTTGCTCGAGACCAAGACCCTTATCCCATAATGCACTGCTGGAATTACCTCAGATCTTGTTTGTTGCGTATACATATCCTTGTAAAAGGACTACTCTCCTAAGAGAAGGAAAAAGGAAGGAAGTGAATTACCAGGGTGAGACCAGCGTCTATGTCAACTGTCAGCCAGGTGGGGGATGGAGGGAGGGACGTGAGAATGAAGGCGAGATGGAACAGCTCACATGGAATGTTATGGTGAGTACATAACTTCTTAAAGTGAAGTTGTTCAATCTCGCCATTCATTCTTCACTGATGGGTAGCATCCCTAGTACCCTCAATCTTGGGTGGCTCACGGGAGTATATTCTTCAGAACCATAGAACCAAAGGAAGCCCTGTCCCTGGAGGCCTTATCTACCTTGTAATGAGTGATAAAGGTATAAGGCTTAGACCAAGTGGCTGCAGCACAGATGTCAATGGGCAATTTGGCTTGAAATGCAGAGGATGTAGAGACTGCTCTAGTTGAATGAGCTTTAATTCTATGTAGTAAGGGCATATTAGCTGCTGAATAAACACAGGTGATACAATCAGATAACCACTTAGAAAGGGTTGTTTTAAGCACTGGTCTACCTTTCCTGGCTTCAGAAAAGGAAACAAATAGTTGGTCTGATTTTTTAAAATCTTTTGTCCTATCCAAATAATATATGAGTGTCTATGAATGTCTAGTTTGTGCAGCATATACTCTAGTTTGTTGGAATGGTTGGGGAAGAAGACTGGCAATTCAATGACTTGATTGATATTAGACTCAGAACAAACTTAAGGTAAAAAGGAAGGGTTTGTCCTGAGAGATACTCTATCAGCATGAAAAATCATACAAGGAGGTGTGATACACAAGGCTTGAAGCTCTGACACTCTGCGGGCAGAAGTAATGGCCACTAAAAAAATGTTTTTTTCCACGACAAATATTTAAGATCACAAGATGATGCAGCTTCAAACGGGGCAAGAATTATGCGAGATAGCTTGAAATTCAGATTCCAGAGGGAATAAGGAGTTTTTACTGGAGGCCTCATGGGAAAGGTCCCTTTAAGAAAAGCCTTGGATAACTTGTTGGCCATAACATTTAGTCCGTCTACTCCAAGATGGAAATTAGACATGGCAGCTAACTGGACCCAAATTGTAGCTGCTGCCGCTCCTTCATTAAAGATAATAGTTAAGAATTCTAATATAGATGTCAAGGGAGCGTGAAAAGGATCAATGTTCTGTTTGGAAGCCCAAATGGAAAATATCTTCCACTTACTACGATATAATCTCCTGGTGGAAAGGTGGAAGATTTGTGAGAAGACAAAAGGATTTGCCTCGTGTCATAAGAAAGGTTGTGAAGCCTGACTATGTGGGGAACTGGAGCAGCCAAGCTGTCAGCTTCAGGGACTGCAATGAAAGGTGGAGATCCCCTGACGGATGTGTCATAAGGTCCAGAACTGGGTCCAGAATCCATGGATCCTCCAAGAAGATAATGGTAAAGAAATGGGAACCAAATTTGCCGAGGCCAACGGAGGGCTATAAGAATGATGGTCCTTCCCAGCGACTTTGCTTTCTGTAAAAATCTTGGTATTAGCGGGATTGGAGGAAATGCATAAAGGAGACCCGAGGGCCAATCATGTACGAGTGCATCTCTCGGGGGTTGTCCCAGAGGGGGAATCAGGGCAAAGTAGCTTCTGCATTTGGTGTTGATGTGACTGGCAAAAAGGTTGCAGCAAGGCTGGCCCCATTTGTGGAAAATTCTGCCCGCAATGTCCTGATTGAGGGACCACTCATGTGGCAACAAAGTTGCCCTGCTCAATTTGTCTGCTATCACGTTTGATCTCCCCGGGATGTGCGTTGCCAACAGAAAGCACTGGGATGACACAGCCCACTGCCAAACTCTGCAGGCTTCTTGGCAAAGAGGGTAAGACTTGGTCCTGCCCTGTTTGTTCAAATACAAGACCACTGACATGCTGTCTGTCTGAATTGCAATTGGCCCTAGAGGAAGAGAGTCCTGAAAGTACTGCAACGTCAGAAGTACTGCTCTCATCTCTAGAACACTGATATGCAGATGTGATTCTTGATCCGTCCATGTGCCTTGGGCAGTCTTTCCCTGAAAATGCCCCCACCCCATCAGGGAAGCATCTGTGGTCACTGTGGCTATCGGCGGGGGTAGTAAAAATGGACGTCCTATTGTGACATGAATCAACATCAACCACCACTGAAGGTCTCTCTTGCAAGAATTTGTTATCACAATCATATGCTTCAGTGGAAGTTCCTGATAAGACCATTGAGTAAACAGTAGCTATTGAAGAATCTGCATATGCATCCCTGCTAATGGTATGGCTAAGATTGCTGCAGCCATCAAACCCAGTACTTTTAAGACCTCTGCTGCTGGAGCTCTGTCTTTCGACACCAGTGAGCTTGACATGTTGGCGAAGAAGTGAGACCCTCTCGAATGGTAGATATAGAATGGTGGTTGAAGTGTCTAACTCTGCCCTGATAAAAACGATATGCTGTGATGGCGACAAGGCAGACTTTTCTAAGTTGACAGTAATGTCTAAGTGGTTGCAGAGTGTCAGAGTGGATTCTCTTGCCCAAATCAGTTGATGCCTGGTGGTGGAGATAAGGAGCCAATTGTCTAGGTACAGAATCACCTGGAATCCTAGACGCCTCAAGTGAGCCATGACCACTGCCATTCTTTTGGTGAACACACTGGGGGTTGTAGTGAGACCAAAGGGCAGGGCTCGGAATTGATAGTAATTGGCTCCCAGTCGGAAATGCAGATGATCTCTGGATGGCCTGGCCATCTTTATGTGGTAGTACACATCCTTGAGATCAAGTGAGCACATCCAACTGTCTTTCCCTAAAAAGGGAAGTATGGATTGAAGCGTGACCATCCGGAACTTCTCTTTCTTCACAAACTGGTTGAGTCTGCTGAGGTCCAAAATGGGTCTCCAGTCCCCTGTTTTCTTTGGAACCAAAAAGAATCTTGAGTAAGTTCCGAATCCTGTTTGGTCTGCTGGGACTGGCTGGATGACTCTTTTTTTCTAGCAACCTGTGGACCTCTATAGTTGCTTGTTCCCTGTGACTGGGTGGAACGTCTGGGATTCTCCTGACAGAAGTAGGAGGAGAGGAGAACGCTATGAAATACCCTCAGGAAACGATACTTTGCACCCATCTGTCTTTTGTTACGTCCAGCCAGGATTCTGTGTACAAAGATAAGTGACTCCCGACTCCTCCAGAGCAGGACAGTCGGGCCTCCACTCAGGAGCACTGGTAGGGCTGACCATCGAAATGATCTCTGTCACCCTGCTGTTGCAGACCCCCTCTGCCGCGAGGGTGGCATCCTCCATTATAACCCCCCTCCTCTGCCCCTAGAGGGGGTTTCATCACGTGTGTCCTGAAAGGCTCCTTGGGCTTTTCGGAACCACATATTTCCTCCCCTTTGGCCCTTGGGATAAGGCCGAGTAGGGGTGGAAAAACTGACTCCTACGGCAGACAGAGTCTTTCCCTCTTGCTCACACCTGGTTAATGTTTCCTTTACTTTAGGCCCAAAGAGAGATGAGCTGTCAAACGGGGTATTGACAAATGAAGACATGAAAGGCTCTGCGAAGGAACAGAGGTGCATCCAGGAGTGTCTACGAAGGGCAACTCCTGTACCTGCTGCCCTTCTGACGCCATCAGCTGCATACAATACGAGATGCATGGACAAGTTTACAATTGAATTTAGGGTAGCAAGCTGGGTGGCAACTTTGTCGGAAGCACCTGCAGCTACCGTACCATGAAGAGTATCTCCTAACTCCTTAAGGAGATCTCTCTGCAGTCTGGTAAAATGGGTCAAATAGTTCAGTGATCTAAGTGTGAAAGTCGCTGAACTAAACATGCGTTTCCCATATCTATCCATAATCCTAGACTCTCTGTTAGTAGGATGGATAGATGAGGAAGTCTCAGACATTTCCTTTTTGGTGGCTGCCGCCACCACCATGGCATCAACAGGGGCTCCCTTGCTCAAAAAGGGCTTATCTACAGGGGCAGAAATGAACTTGTTAGGCCTCCTAGGGACAGGTTCCATAGATTCCGGTGACTCCCATGCCCTACGAGAGACCAGGTCCATAAGCTCATCATAGGGAGGAGACACCCAAGAGGTGGAAGGTTGAGAACCGAAAGCCTTCAGGTGAACTGACTCATCCTCAGTAGAGTTTTTGGAATGCCAATCACCCCCCCCCCCCCGCCTAAGGATCTCAAGTATCTCTGCAAAGGAGATATCCTCAGAGGGGGATCGGGGGACCCTTCTGACTCACCTAAGTCAGTGACAGATGTCAAAGACTCCTGTGGGGAGTCCAGGTGCCTCCTCTTGCACAATCTCTTTTTGGGAACCTCCTCAGCGGGAACATCCGGGGAAGTCTCAGAAGAGCAGGGAGTGCCCAGTGGGGCTACCTGAGGCTCAAGGTCTCTACGCTTAAAGCCAATGGAAACAGAAGCGGACACAGGTGCCTTAGGGGAAAAAGAGACCAATCCTGACGTCGAGGAAGTCTTAGGAGACAATACTCGCCTCATGGCTTCAGAGGCATCACGACTTTGATGGGAAGGAGTCGAAGGACCCAAAGGAACCTCAAGCCCCTCCCGCACCGAGGCCATGGGCTCCGAGCCCAAGGTAGGAGCCAAGCTCATCTGAGCCGAAGCCCCGAGAGGAAGAGTCGGCACCGACAAGTCAGTGCGACTACCCTCCCTGGACCCGACAAGAGAATGTCGGTTCCTAGAGTCCCTGATTGGCGCCGAGGACGTCCGAGCAGATGGAACCAACAACACTGGAACAGTCGGCTCCAAGGGCTCTTTGATCATCAGGTCAGTCTCCTCTGGCTCCGAAAGCCCAGTACGACTCAGAGGAGGAGCAGTCAATTCCGGGGTAATGGTCTTCGGTTCCGATGCTAGGGTCGGAGCCGACAGCAATTTAGCTGGGCCCGGTGCCCTTAACAGCTTCTGTACCAGTCCGTCCATGTCCAGATCAGAAAGATTAACAGAGGACCTAGACGAGTGCACTGATGGTGCAGATTGGAGAATAGGAGATGATGGCAATTCTGATACAGTGAACTCCAGAACAGTGGAACGGATCCGAGAAGGGACAGTCGGCTCCAAGAACTGTGGAGCCGATGACCCAGCATCCTCACTCTTCTTAGATTTTTTTTGTGGCTTTTGAGTCTCCTGAGGACTGGAAAGAACAAGAGGACTTACTGGCCCCATCCTGGTCACTCAACATCTCGACAAAAGGGTGTTTTAGTAAACCCCTGTCCACTAATTTCCTCTTCCTTTCTAATGTAACCCTGGAAGAAAAGGAGTGACATATGATGCA
Source organism: Protopterus annectens (assembly GCF_019279795.1). Lineage (NCBI taxonomy): Eukaryota > Metazoa > Chordata > Ceratodontiformes > Protopteridae > Protopterus > Protopterus annectens. The sequence continues at coordinate 496,835,833 of NC_056746.1, read as the reverse complement.
TGACTCTTGCAGGTGAAGAGCTCCTAGACAGTATACATATTGCACATGAGTATCAGTAACGGACATCTTTTGTTTGCAGTCTAGGCATTTTTTGAACCCAGACTTTGGATGTTTTTGTTTTTCCTCAGACATGTCCAATAACTAAAACCACTATCCACAATAATGAAGCCAAAGGCTAACTAGTAGTGATAGGAATACAACCACCAATAAACACTGAAACAATGGCCCAAAAGAAAAGGGGGCCAAAAATTAGCTAAATAGTATTAAGCACTCAAACTAATACTAAAACTCTAATCTAACTACCAATACACACTACTACCAGAAGTAGGCCAACACGAGGCCACTATGAAAAACACACCAAATATAGTATTAACAGGGAAAGGGACTATAAAAACTATCCTAACAAGTGAACTATAGGTATATATTTTTCTAATAGAAGAAAAGACAGAAAACTTGCGATTTTTTTGAATAATCTATGAAGATTTAGGCTCGAGCAAGCTGGAACCACCGAAATCCGTGCTGCGGCAAACTAGATCTGAGATAATTCCAGCAGTGCATTATGTGTTAAGGGGCTTGGTCTTGAGCAACTGGTAAACCTTGAGCTTGCTAATGGCTGTGTTGGAGCCGAGGGATCGGCTCCGAACCCATCAGTGAATGACTGAATAACTTCACATAAGCTTTTATGAAAGCCTTGTTCAACTTGTGAGAAGCTATAGAGGAGTCTTTAAATTCAATGTGAGAATTGGAAATTTCTGCCAGTTGTACTTTAATGGTTGAAGAACTAGCACAGTTTAGAAATAAGTGCTCTAGAAAGTCCAAAATGCAACTGATAGGGGCTGAAAAGGGGTCAAAATTGTGCTGCTGTGCCCAAATAATGAACTTTTTCCATTTGCTAGAATATATTTTTCTTGTCGAGGATTTATGGGGAGATAAAATTATATGGGGAACAGGTGAAGACAGCATGGATTGTCTGAATATTAATGGAATTGGAGAAGCCAAGCAGTCAGCTTGAGGTTTGGTATATCTGGATGTGGCATACCTGTCGGGTGAGACGGGAGGTCCGGAGTATGATCTAGGTTCCACGGTGCTTGAACCAGGTGATGCCAAACGAAGGGAAACCAAATTTGTCAAGGCCAATAGGGTGCAATGAGGATTACTTTACTCTTCAACCTGGCAGCTTTCTGCAGAAATTTTGGGATCAATGGAATTGGTGGATAAGCACAGAGAAGAGCAGGGAGACAATCATGGAGGACAGCATCCCTCAGTGACTTCTCCTGCGGAGGAATTAAGGCAAAGTAGTTGTTGCACTTGCTGTTTAGGGGAGACGTAAAGAGGTCGTAGCAAGGCTGACCCCATTGACAGAAAATCTCATCCGCTACTGCTTCGTTGAGGGTCCATTAGTGGGGTAAATGAATGCACCTGCTCAGTTTGTCTGCTATCACACTGGATGTACTTGGAATGTGCAATGCTAATACAAAGCGGTTGGAACAGATCGCCCACTGACAGACCCTAAGAGCTTCTCAACACAATGGGTAGGGTTTGGTTCTCCCTTCTTTGCTGATGTACCATACAACTGCCATGTTGTCTGTTTGAATTGCAATCATCCTAGACAGAAGAGCATGCTGAAATACCTGCAATGTTGACAGCACCGCTTGCATCTCCAGGACATTTATGTGCAAACTGGTCTCCTCGGGGGACCAAGTGCCCTAGACTGCCTTTCCCAAGTACTGCCCCCCACCTTATCTGGGAAGCATCCGTGGTCACTATGGCCTTGGGCTGTTGGGGAATGAAAGGACACCCTTGGAGTACTTAGTCGGATTGAATCCAACTCAGATCTTTTTTTGCCCTTCTGGGTAACTGTTATCTAGTACAACACTGACTGATAAAGGATTAACCACTGATTAGCCAGCATCCACTGAAGAATCATCATGTAAAGCTTGGCTAGTGGGATTAAAATTATTGGTGCAGCCATCAAGCCTAGTGTCCGAAGGGCTAGACTGGCTAAAAAATTGAGGTACTCACCATAATCCTCCTTACATGGGATCTTATTATCTGAACTATGTGTGGTGGAAGAGAAGTGATGGCAGATTTTGTATTGAGAAGTGCTCCTATAAACTCCAATGTCTGAGTTGGCTGTAGTTGTGATTTGTTGTAGTTTATGGTTGTCCCCAGAACAGTGCAAGTCTACAGCACCTGATCTCTTGCATATAAGCTGAGGCCTGGTTGGAGGGGAAATGATTCAGTTGTCCAGGTAGGGAAACACACAGAATGCCTGCAGTCTGCAGTGAGCTGCTACTACTGCCATGCATTTGGTGAACATCCTGGGGGTCATGGTGAGTCTGAAGGGCAGTACTCTGAACTGGAAATGACTGGCTCCCAGCCAGAAGCATAGGTACTTTCTGAATTGCTTGTTCATTTTTATACGACAACAGGTGTCCTAAAGATCTATACAGCACATCCAGTCATCCTTGCCCAGAAAAGGTAGAATGCACTGAATGAGACCATCTGGAATTTGGTTCGCTGAACTGATTTGTTTAGATTGACAAGATCCAAAATTGGTCTCCAGTCCCGTTTTCTTTGGCACTAAAAAGAACCTTGAGTAAGTTCCAGATTCTATTTGGTCTGGTGGGACTTCTTGGATATCTCTTTTTTTCTAGCAGCATTTGAATTTGAATTGCTGCTTGGCCCCTCTGACTGGGAGGAACACTGGGAATTTTTCTTGGAATTGAAGATGCAAGGGAAAAGGGTATTATATAACCTCTGGAAATAATCCTCTGCATCCAAGAATCTTTTAAGTCAAGTCTAGCCAGGCTCTCTGGTGCACAGATAAAAAAAAACCAACTGTCTCCAGAGGACAGTCTTGCCTCCATTCAGGAGTGCTGATAAGGTTTGTCATAGAAAGTTTCTCGCAAAAAAGAAGTTATGTACTCACCATAAATTATACCATGTTTGTTGTCCATCTCACCTTCATTCTTACTGGTTGGGTTTGGAGCCGAGGCTGAATACTAAAGCTTGAAGTCTTTCACTTGGCTCGTGGCTGAACACCTATTCCCATCATGCAGTGGTGTAATCTCCCAGATCTTGTTTGCTGCTTACTATTATATTGTGTTTACATAAATCATACTGTAAGAATACAGATAAAGAAAAGAAATTCAGAGAATCTCCTTGCCTGAGGACAAAAATCCTCTAAGTCCTCTAGAAGCCTTGGGCTGGGGGAAGGCGGGAGGGTCGTATGAATGAAGGCGAGATGGACAACAAACATGGAATGTTATGCTGAGTACATAACTTCTTTATGTTGTTGTCTTATCTCACCTTCATTCTTACTGGCTGGGACAGCATCCCTAGCACCATATTTCCCGAGTTGCTCATGAGAGTACGCTTTTCAGTATAGTGGAACCAAAGGAGCCCCTGTCCCTGGAAGCCAAATCCACTTTGTAATGAGTGATAAAGGTATGGGGCCTGGCCCATGTGGCAGCTGCACAAATACTGTTCATTGATAGTCTAGCTAGATAGGCAGATGATGTTGCTATGGCTCTTGCAGAATGTCCCTTGACCATGAAAGGTAGCCCTCTGTTATTAGTACTGTAGATAAAGGTGATGCAACTTGAAAGCCAGTTTGAGAGTGTGACCTTAGAAACAGGCATATCTTTTTTTGCTTGGTTCTGTGCAAACAGAAGCATAGTTGTCTGTGCACATCTAATTGGTATAGCTTGTATTCCACTTTGTTGCATGACTGGGTAAAAACACTGGCAGCTCAATAGTTTGGTTTAGATTAGTCTGAAAACACACTTTAGGTAAAAAGGATGGGTTAGTTCGAAGAGATATTCTATCCTTATGGAAGATCAAGTAAGGAGGTTTGATTGATAGGGCTTGCAATTCTGAGAATCTCCTTGCAGAAGTAATGGCAACTAATAAAATTGTTTTCTACGACAGAAATTTTGAGATTACATGTTGATGAGGGCTCAAAAGGAGGTAAAGTCAGATATGATGGGACAAAATTTAAATCTCATGATAATAGGGGCTCTTTAATGGGAGGTCTTAATAAGCAAGTACCTTAATAAGCAAGTAGCTTTGCACAATCTGTGGGACTTCAAGTCAGAAGTCCAGTCACCCATATGAAAACTAGAAATTGCAGCTAATTGGACTTTAATAGTAGCTCCAGCGGAACCTTGATGAAAGAGCTCTGCCAGAAATTCAAGAATAGAGCTGACTGGGACAGAGAAGAGATCAATGTTTCTTGATGCGGCCCAGTATGAGAACCTCTTCCAGTTACTGGAATATAACCTCCTGGTTGAAGCCTTATGTGAAGTTACTATGATATGTTTTCCTGCCAGTGTAAAATTATGAAGCATTACTAAACTTGGAACTGCACCAGCCATGCTCTCAGTTTGATGGTTTGGTGGGAGGGGTGGGGTGTTCCAGACGTATGAGTCAGAAGGTCTGGAACTTGGAACTAAGTCCAGAACCCACGGATCCTCCTGAAATGAGGCCAGAGGAATGGAAACCAAATCTGATGAGGCCCGTATGGGGCAATGAGAATTAGCCTGCTTCCCAATGACTTGGTTTTCTGTATGACTTTGGGTAATAGAGGAAAGGGAGGAAATGCATAAAGAAGTCTCGGGAGCCAATCATGTACAAATGTGTCCCTTGGTGACTCGCCCAGAGGGGGAACTAGGGCAAAGTAGCTGCTGCATTTGGCATTCATGGATATTGCAAAGAGGTTGCAGCAAGGCTGGCCCCATTTCCGGAAAATGATCTCCGCTATTTCTTGTTTTAGGGACCACTCGTAAGGCATAAGTATTGCCCTGCTGAGTCTGTCTACTATCACGTTGGATTTCCCCGGAATGTGCGTGCTACTAGAAAGCGTTGGGAAGATGTAGCCCATTGCCATATGCGGAGTGCCTCTCGGCAAAGAGGATAAGATTTGGTTCTTCCTTGCTTGTTTATGTACCAGATTACCGACATGTTGTCAATCTGAATTGCAATTGTTCCTAATGGAAGAGAGTCCTGAAGTGCTTGCAACGCCAAGAGCACTGCTCTCATCTCTAGGACACTGATGTGCAAATGGGCTTCATGCTCCTAACATGTGCCTTGGACTGCCCACCCCAGATAATGCCCCCCCACCTTATCTGGGAGGCATCTGTGGCCACTGTCGCAACAGGTTGTTGTAGGGAAAAGGGGCAACCTGATGTCACTTGACTGGAAAGGAGCCACCATCAAAGATCCTTCTTGCATGACTCTGTGATTCTGATCTGGTGAGACATGGGAAGTTCTTGAAATGACCACTGAGAAAAAAGGAGCCACTGCAGAATTCTCATGTGCATCCGGGCTAGGGAAACTAGGGTTATCATTGCTGCCATTGTTCCTAGACTGTTTTCACTTTCACTTTGGTCCTTGGCAGAAGGTTGGAAATCTGTTGTCTGAGTAGAGATACTCACTCCGCAGGTAACTTTGACATCATGGAAACTGTGTCAAGATCTGCTCCTATAAATGTAATATGCTGACATGGCAACAAGGCAGATTTTTTGAATTGATTGTTATCCCTAAGTGCGAACAAAGTTGTAATGTGGCTTCTCTTGCCTGTTGTAGTAAATGCCTGGTGGTAGCAGTCAGGAGCCAGTCATCTAGGTACGAAACACCTGGAATCCCATTCATCTCAAGTGAGCTGTGAATACTGCCATGCATTTGGTGAACACTCCGGGGGCTGTAGTGAGACCAAAGGGCAGAGCTCGGAATTGGTAATGACTGGCTCCCAGCCGGAAGCGCAAATGACTCCTTGACGGCCTGTCCATTTTTATATGGTAGTATGCATCCTGGAGATCTAGCTAGCACATCCAACTGTCTTTCCCTAAAAAGGTAAGAATACACTGCAGTGTCACCATTCAGAACTTTGACTTCTTTACGGATTCGTTTAATTTGCTGAAATCCAAGGTGGGTCTCCAGTCCCATGTTCTTTTTGGCATTAAAAAGAATCTTGAGTAAGTTCCAAATACTATTTGGTCTGCAGGGACTCTTTGGATGACTCTTTTTTCCAGCAACGTTTGAATCTCTGTAGTTGCCTGTTCCTTTGACTGGGTGGAACACATGGGATTTTTCTGACGTGTGGAACGGGAAGGCAAAAAGGGATGGAGTAACCTCTGGATATTATACTTTGTACCCACTTGTCTTTAGTGATCTCTTGACAGGCTTCCGGGTACAAAGATAAAAACCCCACCAACTGCCTCCAAAGGAGAGCAGGCAGGCCTCCTTTCGGGAGTACTGGAAGGGTCGGCCATGCAAGGAGTCACAGTCACCATGATTTTGCAGACCCCTTCTGCCACATGGACCATGTCTGCCATTACTACTTCCCCCTCTGCTCCTGGAGAAGGATTCGTCTCTTGCATCCTGTTAAACTCCCTGGGATTTTTTGAACCACATTTTACCACTCTTCTGACCGTGAGGATAGGATCTGGAAGGCAGGGAAAACATACTCCAATGGCAGAGAGAGCTTTCCCTTCCTGCTCGCATCTGGTGAGTGTATCTTTGACTTTTGGTCCAAAGAGTGAAAAACCATCAAAAGGGGCATTGACAAAGGTAGACTTGAAAGGTTCCGCAAAATTACACAAGCCCATCCAGGAGTGTTTCCTTAGAGAAACTCCTGAACCCACTGCCCTGCTCGCTCCATCCACTGCGTACAAAATCAGTCTCATGGTGGAGTCCACTATGGAATTTAAGGTGGACAGCTGAGAGGATACCTTATCTGAGACCCCTGCAGCTAATTTACCTTGAAGAGTATCTCCTAATTCTTTCAGAAGACCCCTTTGAAGTCTAGTGAAGTGTGTTAAGTAGTTCAGCGATCTAAGAGCAAAAGTCACTGGAGAAAAAAATACGCTTTCCATACCTGTCCATCGTTCGAGACTCCTTGTTCAGTGGATGGACAGATGTGGATGTTTCGGAAAGTTCCTTCTTAGTGGCTACCACCTCCACTATAGCATCTACAGGGACTCCTTTTGTAAGAAATTCTTTGTCTTTTGGGGCTGTAATAAATTTATTTGGCCTCCGAGGGACGGGTTCCATTGCATCCGGTAACTCCCATGCTTTTCGACTAACTAGTTCTATGAGTTTGTCGAAAGACGGAGGCACCCAAGTGGCTGAAGGTTGAGATCTAAAAGCCTTCAGGTACACCGACTCCTCATCAGAAGGATTGATGGGCTTCCATCCACCTCTCTGTTTAAGGATTTCAAGGATATCCACAAAGAAAATATCCTCAGAGGGCGACCGTGCGGACCGTCTTGACTCCTCAAGATCAGTGTCTGAGGTGACTGACTCGTCTGGTGAGTCCAGGTGTTTACTCTTCCTCTTGCAAAGTCTCTTCCAGGGAGCCTCCTCAGAAGGGTATTCTGGAGAGGTCTTGGGAGACTGTTGTTCACCCAATGGGGTACCCTGAGGCCCAGAATCTCCTCTGTCCTGTGGTTGGAGTGGTGCTGAGACAGAAGCCGGTGGTTTAGGGGGAAGGATGTCAGTACCCTTGTGTAGAGCTGTAGAGGGGAGACAGCACACTCCTCATCAGCACAAAAGCCATTGCCCCCAGCTCTGAGGACACCTCCAGTTCCGAAGAAGCAGATGGAATCCCCAGTGGCAAGGGGGCCGGCTTCAAAACCAATGTAGGAGCCGAGCTCACCCACACCAAAGCCCCGAGAGGTAAGCTCAGAACCAAAGAGTCTCGGGTCTGCGCGTCCCCTCCAGACCCAAACAGAGAGCTTTGGCTCCTAGACATCCCGGGCAGCACCGAACATGGAGCAGACAGCAATTCCAAAATCTCCAGAGTGGGTCACAGCACCAAAGATTCTACTACAATGGGTACTAGACATTCTGGATCCAATGTTCCAGCTTGGCTCGGAGGAGGAATAGAAATGGACGAAAAGACCTCTACTGTCTCCGGAGCCGGCTGGTTTGGAGCCGAGAAAAGTTTTGCCAGCGCCAATGACTTCAGCAGTCTGTGCACCACCCTATCCACATCGTCGTTCGATAGGCTCCTGGAGGACCTAGAGGGAAGGGTAGGTGAGCGAGATCTCTGTAAAATGGGAGACCACAAAGTAGGAGAAACCGGTAACAATTCCGGAGACCGGCTACGAACCTGAGACTCTCTCGGCTCTGAAATCTGTGCTGCCGAGGAGCTTGGTTTGTCTGATCCAGAAGGTCTTGGATCCAACTGGGTTGTTTTTGCTGTCTTCTCTGGTGGTTCTGAATAGCCAGAAGAAGATGAAGAAGATCTCTTGGTCGGTTTGTCAGTTTTGGATGGAGACAGTCTTGCTGGAGGTGCTCTGACTTTCTAAACTTTCAGAGAAAGGAGACTGCAGAAACCCTCTTACAATGAGTTTGTTTTTCCTCTCCAGTAAAACCCTTGAGCTAAAGGAATGGTAGAAGGTACATGTTTCTTGCAAATGGATGGCTCTGGGACAGTACACACAGATACTATGACCATCGGTGAAGGACATTTTCTGGGAGCACTTTTGACATTTCTTAAACCTGGATTTCTTGGTTTCTTTCTGGTCTTTAGACATTATGGCAGAACAAGCTACAACTATGTTTGTATAAATGCAAACCAAACTCTGAAAATGTTTTTATTATCAAAAACACACCGGAAAAAAATAGCTTATATTAATATCTATACATAAAACTAAACTTACACACCACTCTAACAAATCTAAGTTACTATAAAGACAGCAAAGGAAACTTAACCAGTCTAAAAGGGGGGAGGAAGTTAGCTATACCCTCTAACTTAAACGGGCACTGGGCCCTCTAACTTAAACAGACACAAGCTTAGCTAACTGCCTGAAGGAAAAAAAACAACCACACGTTATAACACAGAGAAGCACTTCTAACTTAAAAAGTGCTTCAGTGACAAATTACAACAAAAAAACCTAAAAGCTAAAGGTTTGGTAAGTTAAATGGGATAGCAGAAACAATGGCCAGATGAAGAATACGACGGCCAACCACAAAACCCAAAAAAAAAAAAAAAAAAAAAAACGGCAATATATCTATATATATATATATATATATATATATATATATATATATATATACATATGTATATATATATATATATATATACACACACACATATATATATATATATATATATATATATATTTATACACAAACACACACACACACACACACACATATATATATATATATACACACACATATATACATATATATATATATATATATATATATATATATATATATATATATATATATATATATATATATATATATATATATATATATATATATATATATATATATATATATATATATATATATATGACCAAAAAATGCACCCAAACAGACAGGAAACAGCAGAAGTAATGTCCCAAACAGAAAATGATAATGGATACCAGGTTTACCAGGTCGCCAGATCGTGTAGCAAACAAATCCAAAGTGCGTAATATCCCCAAGTCAAACGTAGCAACTAATGCCAGCTATAGAACCAAGCCGTGAGGCAAAAGCAGTGCTCAATGTCCAGCAATGAATTTACAACTTCAACGCTAGTAGGCAATGAATAACGGTTCACTTATAAAAAATACCTTTTTATTTGTACGTAAGCGCTTTCGCGACATTCAAGTCGCTTCCTCAGACGTTAAAATGTTATTTAAAATGCATCACTCACATTTATAGAGAGCATCATTTCCTGTGTTGCAACATCACATCCTACGATGTCATATCCTGCTCCAAGGCAATTACTACATCCTGTTCCCATGGATGTCTCTACATACCCTTTAAGTTAGCACAGTCTAAGTCAGGTTATACATTATACTTTAAAATATCACAGTACAATTTGTTGCTTATAATGTGCCAACCGATTAAGTTCATAATTAAACACGATCTATTATACAGACACAGAATATAAAATATACATAAAAATAAAAATAATAAAAATAAAGTAAGAATATATGAATATATAAGCAACAAATTGGTCCAATCCATTAGATTGACAAAAACATCAAACAATAATGTCTATTGCCTAAGATTTAGATGTTGGAAGCTGTTAAAAACTATTAGAACTGTTCGGTATCAGCAATATCCGAACCATATCCAGCATATGTCCAGCATCTAAGCCTACAAGGGGCGGGGGGGGGGGGGAAGAAGGGAACCTATTTCTGGTTCAATGGCACCACACAGTGGAATGTTCCCTGTTTAGTGGATACAGATTACGTACATACGAAATTAGAACAACTATGTCTGGTTCAGACACACCACTCAGTAAAATGGTCCCTGTTTGGTGGATTCATGTAGCGTGCATGCGAGGTTGAAACAGAATGTTTGTGTGCATGGGCCAGACAGGTCATTGAATTAAATAACAGTGTTACATCAATTATAGTGCGTCCGTCATCCCTTACAGTTGGTACAGGAATATAAATGTTGATAAAAATATATATATATATAGAATTATACTTTGATCATCATAGTATACATTCCTGTCATTCAACAGGACTCTTGGGCAACGAAGCACACAAACTATCAAATCGGGAACCAAACCCAATACTCAAAAAATGTATAAGACAAATTACACTAAGATAATTCCAATAAGTCCTGCCTGGAGTCAGACATTATAGTGACTAGAGTAAAATATATATCCAATAGCAGCTAATAATGCAGACATAATCATGGAGAAAGGTCATTTCACGTACATTTAAGAGAAGTCCATCCAGCTCATGTACTGATCTTTCCAGTAAAGGGGCATACCCAGTTACAGCAGATAACGCCAGCTGCATCAAGGGAAGGAATAATACATTATCAGAGAATCAATTCCCATGGTACAATGTTAACTTTGGACGAGTCTGTTCTACAAATCTGCCCTTCTTTACAACGACGATTAATGCCCCAGACATTGTCATAGAAGTTGTCGTAGTGGTTATCATAAGGATGATGGAAAGAACAGTTCACTTTCACCAATGTTCACTTGTGAAAAAGGGGAGTTCTGCCTCTAATGTACAGGTCTAGCCTTAAGTACAGGTTTGATGGAAGTAGAATCATTTAGACCTAGGCACCTATGCGCACCCAGTCTGAAAATCCATTTTAGCTCCATCTCTTCGGTTAAATTAACAATGTCACCTCCTCTCATCTTTGGATGGATGACTTGTAATGCTTGAAAAAGAAAGGTGTGCTGTACCCCCGATTCAAGCATATGTTTGGAGATGGCACTATACTTTTCATTCCTGGCATAGGCATACTGATGGTCCCGTATTCTTTCCCTTAACGACCTGTTGGTCTTCCCAACATAGAAGGAATAGCAGGTTGTACAATACGCCACATAGATGACATTCCTGGTGTTACAGTCAGCTGAGTGACGTATCTCCCACAGTTTCCCATCATTGGGGCATCTGAAGAATCTTGAAGTGTCAATGTAGGCGCACTGAGCACAAGATCCACACCTTTTTGTACCCAACTGCCAGGCTTGGGCCTTATTGTGTGCAGAATTGGATAAGTTGGGAAAGCACAATATTTGCTTCAGGTTGTTACAATTTTTGAAAACATAGTGAGGACAGTTGCCCACAATGTTCCTGGTTTCAGGGTCCGCCATCAAACAATTCCAATTGTCATTGACAACTTTTTGTACATACCCTGTATTTGTTCCCAGAGGTAGAATAACTGGAACCAATTTCGCTTGGTTGGATCTGTCCCTCATCACTTGTTGTCCATTCCCAAAGAACGGTTTACCTCGACTCCGTCTGAGGTTAAAGGCCAGATGGCATTGTTTGTCCACAGTGTCCGGATCATATCCTCTACAAACAAAGCTCTCTCAGGTTCTCCAATTCCTTTTCAAATACCATGTCATTCGAACAAAGGCGTGAAAGCCTAAGTGCCTGGCCTTTTACTATGTTCGGAAAAACTCTAGGATCGTGCATGCTGTCCGTAGAAAGATAAGATGGGACATAACACGTCTTCCTGTGTATCTTAGTGGAGAACTCGTCTTCAGATTTAATAATGGTAGTATCCAGATAGTCTATAGAGGTGTCTGAGTGTTCCATCGTGAATTGCAAGAAGCTTGACGAACCATTCATGGTCTCATGAAGCATGATCAATGAGGATGTGTCACCTCGCCAAAGAATAAACAAGTCATCAACGAATCGTCTATAAAATATGATGTTATCATTGGACAAAAGAATGTCTTTCTCCCAGGCTGCCATGACCAGATTCGTATGAATTCGCAGCTGGTACCCATGGCAGCCCCTGTGACCTGTTTATAAATGCATTCATTGAATGTAAATAGATTGTTCTCAAGCACCAGTTCCAGTAGCAGACATAGAAAATCAGTTTCAGTCTCATTCAGACTCTGTGATAACAAGCTCCTAACCATCTGTACGCCATCCATGTTAGGTATACAGGTGAACAGTGAGACGACATCCATGGTCGTCATCACTATGTTGGACTTATTGTCGATGTTTTCAAGGCAGTTGTACAAGTCTTTCAGGAACTGACCGGTATCCTTAAGGACATGTTGATACTCAGATAGTATCACTTTAAGTCTATGATCCAAGTACACGGAGATTGGCTCAGTTAGCCATCCCGCCCCAGCCACAATGGGTCTCATTGGTGGTCTATTCTGATCCTTGTGAACCTTGGGTAGACCATTGATACTAGGTAGTAGCGGTTGCTCTACGAAAGTAATCGTACAACTCCTTTGTCAGTACACCCATCTTTACACATTCATCTAGGGTGTTCGAAATGGTAAAGCGACATCTGTTCACAGATTCCAAATCGATCTTCTCATAGGATAAAGAGTTCAACATATCCTGCATGCTGTCCACATAGAAGGACTTGTCCATGACCACAAGGCGGCCTCCTTTGTCCGCTGGTCTGATTACAATTGTGTCATTCATTCTAAGATTTGTCAATGCTTCTTTCTCAGTATTAGATAAATTCTCTTCACTTATGATGGAATCATAACCCAATCCTTGATATAGTTGATTCTCAACGCCTTTGATGAAGGTATCAAGGCAAGAGGTTAAAGGAGGGTTATACAGACTCTTTCTCTTAAAACAATGTTCATTTGTAGAACTCTGCGGGTCAAACATCAGCTTTAGGCCCACATTTCTAACAAAAAGTCTCAGGGATATCATAATATCACTGATGTCCAATTTCGTGCTTGGAATGAAGGTGAGGCCTCTCTCAAGGACCCTTATTTCATTTCTCGTCAGACAGTGTTTGGAAATATTCCAAACTAATGTTGATTTGTCCATCTCTTCCGTGTGAAAACAGATGTCTCCGCCTGATTGTCTCTCCTCTTCGGTTCCCTCTCTGTTCCATAATCGAGAGATCGTTTCCTCCCTGTCCGTATGGGCAGGGGAACTTCCGGAAAATCCCGCTTGTCCGTAGTATGTAACCTCTCCAGATGTATCTTTCTTCTGACCGTTGGCGCTCCTCGATTGGTATTGGTCAGTGTATCCACAACCGGAGCCTGCGCAGGGGTAAAGTACACAGACGTCACAGAGTGGGGCGTGCTGTCCACAGTGGAAACCCTTCCAGTCACAACTGTCTCAGTCTCCTCAGACCCAACTACTGCTGTAGGGTTGCTGTTATTTCCTGAAACAGAGGGGCCTCCTTGCCCAATTGGGTTGGTGGCAGCAATGATCTTTTCACTGTCATCTCCTGTGATTTCATTGCGTGCTGCACCCGTTTGTTCAACCATTCGTCGTCCAGGTGGCATGTTACTGGAGGTATCAGTGTTGATGGCTCTAGGCCATACAAATACATGATTTAACCTAAAATCTTGTTTGTCCCTGCTCAGTTTTTTCTTTTTCT